>NC_092714.1:144500151-144810705 GCF_047496885.1 Scyliorhinus torazame | reverse complement strand
TTACTTCCTCAGGAAACTAAGGAAATTCGGCATGTCCACATTAACTCTTACCAACTTTTACAGATGCACCATAGAAAGCATCCTATCTGGCTGCATCACAGCCTGGTATGGCAACTGCTCGGCCCAGGACTGCAAGAAACTTCAGAGAGTCGTGAACACCGCCCAGTCCATCACACGAACCTGCCTCCCATCCATTGATTCCACCTACACCTCCCGTTGCTAGGGGAAAACGGGCAGCGTAATCAAAGACCCCTCCCACCCGACTTACTCACTCTTCCAACTTCTTCCATCGGGCAGGAGATACAAAAGTCTGAGAACATGCACGAACAGACTCAAAATCAATTTCTTCCCCGCTGTTACCAGACTCCTAAACGACCCTCTTATGGACTGACCTGATCAATACTACACTCCTGTATGTTTCACCCGATGCCAGTATCTATGTATTTACATTGTGTACTTTGTATTGCCCTATTATTTATTTACTTTTTTTTTTCTTTTCATGTACTTAATGATCTGTTTGAGCTGTTCACAGAAAAATACTTTTCACTCTACCTCGGTACACGTGACAATAAACAAATCCATCCCAGCCTCTAATCCTTACAACTGTTGGTCACTTTTCTTCTTATATGACTCCGCTGCTCCCTTGCTTCAGGAACCTCGAGCGGATGTTGCTTCCCGCCATACCTGGTTCACCTCACTTTGCACGCTTTGAAATTCAAAAGTACTTTGTTCAGCTCCTTCAATCACTTGAGCCAACTCAACCGCTTTGTCCAAGGATATCTTGGTTTCTGCCAGCAACTTCTTTGGAATACTTAAATTGTTAACCCCACAGACCAACCAGCCTCGCAGCATGTCGCTGAGAGAAGTATTAAATTCACAATGTTCCGACGACATTTATCGAAGTCAGACTATGAAAGCGGATACCGTTTCTCTAGGACCTCCAATGGCTGTATGAAATTTATAATGCTGCATAATTATGGAGGGTTGGGGATTGTAATGGTCTCTCACTAATTGCACCAATTGATCAAAGCACTTGGAATCTGTAGCCTCTGAAGTGTTTTTTAAAAAATTATGTTTATTCAGAATTTTTCAACAAAAATTTTCAACCATTCAAACCCCACCCCCCCGGTAACAAAAAAAGAAAAGAAAAGTCGCATAGCAAGATATAAACATATCAATTCAACATAATACAGAACTTTGTACAATGGGTTCCTCCCGCACATATCAACTTTCCCATACGTTTATGTATTTCCTTTCTCAAGTGCCCCTAGGAAACCCCCCTTCCCCACCCACCCTTCTGCCACCCCCCAAAAGACACGTCCCCCCTCCCCTCCTCCCCCCCCCCCCCCCCGGGTTGCTGCTGCTGCTGACCGACCTCCATCTAACGCTCCGCGAGATAGACTAGCAACGGTTGCCACCGCCTGAAGAACCCCTGCGCAGACCCTCTCAAGGCAAATTTTATCCTCTCCAGTGTGATGAACCCTGCCATGTCGTTTATCCAGGATTCCACACTGGGGGGCTTCGTATCTTTCCACATTAGCAAGATCCTCCGCCGGGCTACCAGGGACACAAAGGCCAGGATACCGGCCTCTTTCGCCTCCTACACTCCCGGCTCGTCCGCCACTCCAAATAGTGCTAGCCCCCAACTTGGCTTGACCTGGACTTTCACCACCTCAGACATAGCCCTCGCAGCACTCCTCCAGAACCCATCCAGTGTCGGGCACGACCAGAACATATGGGCGTGATTAGCCGGGCTTCCTGAGCACCTCCCACATCTGTCCTCCACCCCAAAGAACCTACTCAGCCTCGCCCCTGTCATATGCGCTCTGTGAATAACCTTAAACTGTATCAGGCTGAGCCTGGCACACGAGGAAGAGGAATTAACCCTACTCAGGGCATCAGCCCACAGACCCTCTTCAATCTACTCCCCCAACTCCTCCTCCCATTTGCCCTTCAGCTCCTCTACCAGAGCCTCCTCCTCTTCTTTCATCTCCTGGTATATCGCCGACACCTTGCCCTCTCCGACCCATGCACCCGAAATCACCCTGTCCTGAATCCCCTGTGCCGGGAGCAATGGGAATTCCCTCACCTGCCGCCTCATAAACGCCCTCACTTGCATGTACCTGAACGCGTTTCCCGGAGGTAGTCCAAACTTCTCCTCCAGCGCCCCTAAGCTCGCAAACGCCCCATCGATGAACAGGTCCCCCATTCTTCTAATCCCTGCCCGATGCCAGCTCTGAAACCCCTCGTCCATCCTTCCTGGGACAAACCGATGGTTATCTCTGATCGGGGACCACACCGAGGCTTCCATCGCACCCCTGTGTCGTCTCCACTGCCCCCAGATCATTAGCGTTGCCGCCACCACCGGACTCGTGGTGTACCTTGTCGGCGAGAGCGGCAGCGGTGCCGTCACCAGCGCCCCCCTGACCACCGCCTTCAGCGCCTCCCATACTACCCCCACCTGCACCTCCCCATTGTCGTTGGCCTCCAAATACCTTTCAATGCACCCCCGCACCCTCCCGCACACCTCCTCATCTGCCAGTAATCCCACATCCAAATGCCATAACGGGCGTTGGTCCCTCTCCTCTCCTAACTCCAGCTCCACCCAGTACGGGCCGTGGTCTGAAATGGCTATGGCCGAATACTCTGTTCCCTCCACTTTCGGGATCAGCGCCCTGCTCAGAACAAGAAAATCTATCCGGGAGTAGGCTTTGTGTACGTGGGAGAAAAAAGAAAATTCTCTGGCCATAGGCCTGGCAAATCTCCACGGATCCACTCCCCCCATCTGGCCACACCTTGGCCGCAGCCAGTCTCTTTCCGGTCCTAGATCTGGAACGATCTAACGCTGGGTGCAACACCGTGTTAAAATCCCCCCCCCCCATTATCACGCTTCCTACCTCCAGGTCCGGAATGTGCCCCAACATACGCTTCTTAAATCCAGCATCGTCCCAGTTCGGGGCGTATACATTTACCAATACCACCCACGTCCCCTGCAACCTACCGCTCACCATCACGTATCGACCTCCATTGTCCACTACTATGTTCTTGGCCTCAAACGACACCCGCTTCCCCACCAGTATTGCCACCCCTCTATTCTTCGCAGCCTCTGGAGTGTTAAGCTTTGCACAAGGTTATATGCTGTGGGCCGCAAACTGTAAGTAATATTACTTTCTTGTTGTCTTCAGCTGTCATTTCATTGGCAGCGAAAAAGTAGCAACGCCTTTTGTCATATTGGCCCCAACATTCAACCTCCGGATCAAACGGATCAATTTTCCGGAATAGTGGAATCGCTATTCAACTGCTGATGATCTTGTCAGGCCAGCGAGAGGCCACTCTCCCCCCTACCAATTTTTGATGAGTCTCCTACGACTGGTTTGATTTATTCTTGCTGCCAATGTTGAATTGCGAGGCAAAGCAATGAGGCAGTGTTTAATCGCAGTGATTTATTTAACTGAGAAGAACTTTGGGCCGGATTCTTCCGCCCCGCCCGCAGCAAGATCGCCACAGGCAGTACACGGACAATGTAAAGGTCCATTGACCTTGGGCGGGAATATCCGGTCACTGGGTGGGCGTGGCTGGAGAATTCCACCCTTTACATATAACTATTACACAGGTCTTGTTCCCACAACTACCAGGCTAACCCTGAGCAAACCCCAACAGGCAGATTTGTGCCTAAACACCTGATAAGTAAATGTTTGCGCGCTCCGTTCCCATGGGTTCAGGGCCTATCATGTGGCCCGCAAGGTATCAGCCCTTAAAGGGTCCATGCCACCACAGACATGATCCGCCAGTCTTTGAGACATATGGGCCGGGATTCTCCAATCCCGCGGCCAAGTTGTGACGCCGGAGTCAACGTCCCGCCAGGCCCAGGTATTCACCCCTTCCTAGGGGGCTAGAACGGCGCCGGAGTGGTGTCCGCTGCTCCGCCGCTCAAAAGCCGGCGCGCCACGGCTGGCGTGGGTCCGCGCATGTGCGTGGGTTCCCGCCTCCGCGCCGGCCCTCGGGCAATATGGCAGAGGAACATAGGCCCGCCACGGAATTAGCCCGTCCGCCGATCGGTAGGCCCTGAGAGCGGGCCAGGCCACCGTGGAGGACCCCCCCCCCCCCGGAGTCAGATCCCCCCCCCCAATCAGGACGGCTCCTGCAGCCAGAACTCTGAGGTCCCGCTGGGTGGGACCATACGTAACCCACGACGGCGGGACTCGGCCGAACTCGGCAGGCACTCGGCCCGTCGAGGCGCGGATATACGCCGGGAGGGCCGCTTTCAATGGCCCCCCTGACCGGCGCGGCGGTGACCCCGCGGGCGTCGGAGAACCGGCGCCAGAGAATCTACGGCCCGGCGCGGAGCGACGTGGCGCGATTCTCGTGGCCCCCCGCCGAATCTCCGACGTGGGATCGGAGAATCCCGGCCATGGCCAATATACCTGACATCACACTGGCACTGAAATTCATATACCACATTACTCATTTGTACAATGGGCAGAACATCTTTTTAGCTTGACGGCAGCAATGCTGCCATTAATGGCGAATGTCACTCATGTTGCTACAGCATTGTAGCAATGTGAAACAGCTAGCTTCAACTTTTGCTCATATTTTTGAGGCACTTTTCAGGATTGAAAATGGGGGACTTAGGCCCATTCATGAGTTTGCTGTATATACAAAAGTAATGATCTGATCAGGGTAGCCATTATCCTGCAGGATGCCTTTTTAATGTCGATTTCAACATCAAGATGCATGGTGAACAAATGGCTTGGGCCTGATTTCTCAGGTTGTCAAAAAGGTCAACCCTGTAGCGTGTGAAACTGTAGGAATCCCAATGTGTATATTGACCAATGAAGGTGGGTTTGTGGTAGACAAAACCCATTGGCAGAAGTCTCAACCAATATGCCAAGGAAAGGGAGTTCATTCTACTGCTTATTTTCAACGGAGAATTTGAGTGCAGCGGCGCATAGGTCCCAGGTTCAATCCCGGCCCCAGGTCACTGTTCTCCCCATGTCTGCCCCTTAAATTGCCCCTTAATTGGAAAACAATAATTGGGTACTCTAAATTTATATTAAGGTGTGTAAGGAAATTCTTACATGCAGCTTGCGGATTCAAATAGAGCAAATATATCATTTATGTATCGAATGTATCCAAGGGGTAGGAAGTTGGATGTCATTTCACCAAAGTCAAGTTTTTTGTGGAATCCAACAAAGTTGTTTGCGAGAGCTGGGCCTCGAGTAGATCCCATGGCAACACCATCTATTTAGGTATACATGTGTAATAACCCTCATGAGACCATTGATTATCCTGTGGGACTCGTGGAATATGAGACCTCCCTACAGTGGAGGAGGCCCAACAGCTGGGGTTGTGGTAATCACCCAATAAAAGCCTGCCCGGATTGAGACCGGCTATAAACATTAGTTCAGTTTGGGGCCTTGGAGCTGTAAGGCGTGTTGTAGCCTTTACTTTTGTTGTTGGATTAAACCTCTTTTGGATTGACCTGCTCCGGCCATGATAGATTTATTCATTTCTTCATGGTTTTAGGTGCTAATTGAATGCATGGCTAAAGAGTGAAATGATGAAAAATGTCTTGACTGTGGAACAGTTTCAGACAATAAATCAACTATTGAACTCTAGTGGCTTGACTGTGGAAATTTAGACACTGCTTCAGAGAATGTTTCATATAATGAATTGACTACTGTGTTTCCGTGCATTTAGCAATAAGAATGTATCAACTAATTAGTTACAATAAGGTCTATGGCCAGCGGCGGCATGAAAAACCTATTTTCATGAGACTGCACGTAGACGCTGAACTAACTTTGATGGACACCAGTAAATCTTAAGTAATGGCCAATGTTTGATTAATAAATCATCCTCTAAGTAACAGACTTCTATTTGAAAAAATCAGGAGGTCTCAGCTGAGAATTAGAAACCAATGAGAGTAAGTGAGGGATTAGACCATAGATAAGGATTCCCTTAATAGTAAGACCTCGTGGTCGAGGTCTCGTTCCTGAAATCCTGCCTGCCTAAATTATTTAATCATCTATCAGTTTGTTTGTGTTTAAAGTGATTTCTTTATACTTTTATTTTTTAAAATATATTTAGAGTACCCAATCATTTTTTTTTCCGATTAAGGGGCAATTTAGCGTGGCCAATCCACCTAACCTGCACATCTTTGGGTTCGGGGATGAAACCCACGCAGACACGGGGAGAATGTGCAAACTCCACATGGACAGTGACACAGAGCCAGGATCGAACCCAGGCCTCAGCGCCGTAGGCATCAATGCTAATCACTGCGCCACTAGGCTGCCCAAATTTCTGTTTAATACCTTTTATTTTGCCATGTTTTTGACCCATTTACGTATTATTTGATATTTAACTTCTAAGTTTAGATTCAGTTCTTATGTGAGTGTATTAAAGTGAATAATTACCAATCAAGTTGTATTTTCGACACCTACAATCAACTGGACAATCAACACTTATTAGAAGAAGGTTAAACAAGAGTCCCAGCAGGCCTCCTGAGCTTTTAGAATGTGGAGTCATTAAAAATTATCTCAAATGCATGAATTGCTGAGTTCAGTCTGAATTTGTCTAATTTTGGGAAAATTCCGTCCAGGGTCTTTCCCACCGGCCTGACTGTCTATTTTTCAAACAAATTTGTTATGCAACACAATTTCTTGCTCACCCAGTGATCTATCTCACTGGAAGCTAGGTGATGCTGCAGTTATTTAGACGGCCGCAGGGGCCAGCATGGTAGTGCAGTGGTTAGCACTGCTGCCTCACGGTGCCGAGGATCCGGGTTCGGTCCCGGCCCCGGGTCACTGTCCGTGTGGAGTTTGTACATTCTCCCCATGTCTGCATGGGTCTTACCCCAACAACGTGGGGCGGCACGGCAGCACAGTGGTTAGCACAGTTGCTTCACAATCTGGGGTCCCAGGTTCGATTCCCGGCTTGGATCACTGTCTGTGCGGAGTCTGCATATTCTCCCCGTGTCTGCGTGGCTTTTCTCCGGGTGCTCCGTTTCCTCCCACAGTCTAAAGATATGCAGATTAGGTGAATTGGCCATTCTAAATTGCCCTTAATGTCCAAAAAGGTTAGATGGGGTTGCTGGGTTGCGGGATGGGGTGGAGATGTGGGCTTGGGTAGGGTGCTCTTTCCAAGGGCTGGTGCAGACTCTATGGGCCAAATGGACTCCTTTGGTACTGTAAATTCTATGATTGTATGATTCTATGAAACCAAAGATGTGCAGGGTAAGTGGATCGGCTACGCTAAAATGCCCCTTAATTGGGAAAAAAAAGTTTTGATGGCCGCGGCAACCAATTAAAGGGAAGCAAAACTTATACCAAGGGCGAAATATACCGGCTTTTCACACTGGTGAGATATTCTGGTCCCACTGACGCCACACGGGTTTCTTGGCACCGACGCGCAGACAACAGGAATCCCGTTGGCAATGGCGTGAGCAGAAAATCCCGCTGACGGGCCGCCTTCTCTTCTGAAAAACACGTAGCGGGTTGCTTGGTAAATACCGGCCTAAGGAAAAAATACCCAAAGTGGGGGAACGAGATTTAAATTCTTGATTTGTTTTGGAAAATGTTTCCAATTAAGGTGCAATTTAGCAAGGCCAATTCGTGATTTTGCACATCGTGAGAGTTCACGGGCGCAGGATCCCTGCAAACGAGGGGTGTTTGTTGTATAATCGCTCTTTCTTCATCAACACTGAATTAAAATCCTGGAATTCCTTACCTAACAGCATGGTGGGAGAACCTTCACCACATGGACTCCAAGCAGTTTAAGAAGGAGGCTTGTCACCTTCTCAAGGGCAGCTGGGGATGGGCAATAAGTGCTGGTCTAGCCAACGGCACTCACATTCCATGAATAAATTTTTAAAAATACAAACCCCAGTAAACCTTTAACTGTGTTCCCCTTTTTAACTTGCATTTCCTCTTGTACTTTTTTTAGTACTGTTTTTTTAAATTCAAATTATGGATTGTCTTATGTTTTGACTACTCACTTTTTAACTCTGATTTGTCCCTTTTTTTCTGTGCTTTGAAATACCCAGCCCTTTATTTTACTTTCAATGACCAACCAAGCCTTTAATATCATGGGCCATTTACTGGTGCCATTAGAATTTTCTGTCCTTCAGGGTGTATGGAGCAGTTCAAGTCTCTGAATTATTACTTCATCTGCTTAATGTCAACCTTGTTTTAACCACCGGTGACCTTGTTCACTGAATGTGTCAGGTCAATATACAGAGGTATCATCACCCCTGAGTGCACTGCCTTTCCAAAGAGATATCCCTTCATCTGCTCCTGCTGACATAGCTCATTGTTTTATTTTAAGTATTTTTATTGAGCTTTCATTTTTTGTATTCAACCTGCTGAGATTGTCCAGTATTTAGTTTTTATTTCGATTTCCAACATCCACATTAATCTGCTTCTATAGCTGTGCGACATTTGATTGCTCCCAATACTCCCAATACACAGGCAAGAGGGAGTTGATGTGAGCTATTTCCTGCGGGGGATGTCACCATGTTGATGGAAGTCAAGCATTTCCTATTGTGAAATGATGTGGCTTCGTTGCTTGATGCATACATTGGGTAGGCAGCAGGCCATGACCTTGGCAAACCTACATTTCATCAAAATCATAGAATGGTCACAACACAGAAGGAAGCCTTTCAGTCCATTACATCCATGCTGGCTCTCTGCAAAAGCAACTCGGCCAGTTTCCCGGAAGTTCGGCAAACCTTTTCCCTCACCATCCAACACCCTTCGTAAGGCACAATTGAATCTGTCTCCATCACACTCTCAGGCAGTGCATTCCAGATGGTAGCCACTCGCTGCATAGAGACATCTAACTGTTCTTGTTGGTCTCCATTACAGTTGTGGAGGTGGGTTCTGTGGTAAAACAATGGTTCAGTTTTCTGCTTAGTGTAGTAATGAAATGCATAGTAACTGGCTCCGATCATGTTGCCTGTGATGGACGGGGTATTCCCTGCAGCATAAGAGTCAGAGACGGCAGCGACCTGCATTGCCAACAGTAATGTGATGAGAATGTTGACTATATCCACTGATCCTATTAAACCAGTTAGCTCATTGTTTTATTTTAAGTATTTTTATTGAGTTGTCATATTTTTTATCCAACAATTTACAGAACAAAGCTAACCCAACACATATATTCACAACAGAGGGGGCACCCCAACAACAACTGAGTCCCTGATCCCCCTTTAACAGGCCTACTTTTCTTACATGCTTGATAGTCTTCAACATGGTCAAGACACGTATTTACAGACACCTATGTACAGTTTGATTTGGGCTTTAGCTTACCTACGAGCCGAATCTCTGCGTCTTTTGTCCCTCCTGCTTGTCCCTCATGTTCCTCTTGTGTGCGTTCGACCCCCCCCCCCCCCCCCCCCCCCGGCAATCTTTCACTCCCCATCCCCGCCCAAGGGCCCTCTCCTTTCTTTTTCCTCTCTGTTCCGTGACTACTTCCGCATTTCCTCCCCACCTCTCCCCCCCCCCCCCCGACTTTATTAGTTGCTGGCTACGAACAGGTCTTGAACCAAATTGGTGAATGGCTTCTAAGTCCTGTGGAAACCGTCTTCCAATCCACAGGTGGCAAATTTTATTTTCTCCAGCTTGAGAAATTCCGCCAAGTCAGACAGCCAGTCTTGGGTGCTGCTGCCAATCACCAGCTGAGCAGGATTCTCCGGTGGGTGATCAGGGAGGCAAAGGCTAGGGTATTGGCCCCCCTCCCCACGAAGATTCCGGCTGATTTGATACCCTGAAGACTGCCACTTTTGGGCATGGCTCCACCCTCACCCTCACAACACTGGACATGACCTCAAAGAAGGATGTCCAGTACCCAACAAGTCTGGGGCATTCCCATGTGGGTGTGGTTGGCCGAGCCTCCCTGCTACCGTTCACATGTGTCCCCCACTTCTGGGAAAAACCCACTCATTCGTGTTCCCTTGAGGTGTGCTCTGTGCACCACCTGCAGTTGCGTTAGACTCAACCCTGCGCTTGTGGAGGTGAATTTTGCTCTATTCAGGGCTTCAATCCAGGGTTCTCCCCTATTTCCATGCCCAGTTCCTCCTCCCATTTTATCCTTCTCTAGTCCAGGGGTGAGCATACCTCCTCCAACAGTCTGCCATACATGTTCCACCCCCTAGATCGCCCACATCCAGCAGTCTTTCCACTAGTGAGTGTCCTAGTATCTGCAGGTACTTTGTGGTTCTTTTGCAGAGGAAGTTTTTGACCTGTAAATATCTCAGCTCTTTTCCTCTCGGGAGCTGGAACTTCTCCGTGAGAACCCCCAGGGTCGCTACTCTACCGCCTGCGTACATGTCCCTAACCGTCAGTGTCCCCTCGTCCTGCCTCTACCTTTTGAAGGAGGCATCCATTGTTGCAGGATGAAGGTGTGAACCTGTGGTTGCTACAGCTGAGGGCCATGGTGGACATTTTGGTTAGACCAAAGAACTGCCTCATTTGGTACCACGTTTGGAGTGTGGCTACTACCACTGGGCTATTCAAGTATCTGGCCGGAGTGGTGGGGATGGTCAGGACCTCGTCTCCACCTACTCCGCTCCTGGTTCCTTGACCCATCCCCGGACTCTTCCTGCTGTAGCTGCTTATTGGTAGAACTGTAGGTTCAGAAGGGCCAGGCCTTCCACATTTCTCTTCCTTTATAGGACCTTTCTTTGGATCCTCTGGTTCTCCCCCCCCCCCCCCCCCCCCCCCAATACACACACACACACACACACACACACACATGCCATGATTGACCTGTCGACTGTGTTGAAAAAGGCCTTGAGGATCTAGATTGGGAGGGACCTGAACAGGAAGAGGAACCTGGGCAGCACATTCATTTTGATCATCTGTGTTCTCCCTGCGAGGGAGAGTGGGAGTGAGCCCCACCTCTGCAGGTCCTTTTTGACTTCCTCCACCAGACTCGTCAGGTTCCACTTGTAGATCCGTGTCCAGTCAGGGGCTATTTGGATCCCCAGGTAGTCGAATTTAGTCTGGGCCCATTTGAATGGCAGTTCCCCCAGCTCTGTCCCTCCCCCTGCGGGTTCACAGGAAAGATCTCGCTCTTGCCCAGGTTAAGCTTATAACCTGAGAAGGCTACGAACTTCTTTAGGAGTTTCATTATCCATTCCATGCTGTCTTGGGGGTTTGTGATGGAAAGAAGCAAGTCATCCGCATGGAGCAAGACTCTATGCTCTCTGTGCCCCTTGTGGATACTTCGCCACCCCTTCGCCACTCTGAGGGCGATCATCAGTGGCTCAATTGCCAGAGCAAACGGCAACGGGGACAGCGGATATCCCTGCCTCGTGCCTCTCTGCAGTTGGAAGTATCTAGAGTTGGTGGTGTTAGTCCGTACGCCCGCCGTGGGAGCGCTGTACAGTAGTCCCAGGAGGTGAACCCTGACCTGAACCCAAACCTCCAGGAGGCACTTCAACTCGGCTCTGTCAAAGGCCTTTTCTGCATCCAGGGAGATGATCACTTCTGGTGTTCTCTCCCCAGATGGGGTCAGTATCACGTTCAGCAGGCGCCTGAAGTTTGCTGTTCACTGGCAACCCTTGACAAAGCCCGCCTGATCTTTCGCGACTACCTATGGCACGCAGCTCTCCAGCTGCCTCACCAGGGCCTTCGCCAAGATCCTTGCATCAGCGTTTAGGAGCAAGAAGTGTCTGTAGGACCCACAATCTGTCGGGTCTTTGTCTTTTTTGGGTATCAGTAATATTGAGGCATGGGCCAGCGTTGGTGACAGCGTACCCCTTTCTAACGGGTCTGCGAACATCTCCCGCAGGTGCAGGGCCAGTGCTGGCAAGCAAGTTTTGTAGACGTCCGCTGGAAATCCATTCAGCCCTGGCACCTTCTCGGCCTGCATGGAGTTTATACTCTCCATGACTTCCCTCAGTTCTAATGGTGCTTCCAGGCCCTGTCTCCTATTTTCCCCCACCACTGGCATGTCCAGTCCCTCAAGAGACGGCTTCATCTTCAAGTCCCTCTCTGGGGTCCCGGAGGCGTACAGCCCTCGGTAAAAGGTTGCAAAGGCTTTGTTGATCTGTTCCGGTGCTGCGACTAGCTTGTTGCACATGACTTTGACCTGAGCGTGGTTGGAGATATTTGCGGAGTACTCTACTTCTACTACCCCTAGAAGGACCGATTTCTCTGCTACAAAAAAGTTGTTCCTAGAGTAGACCCTGTGGACCTGGGAGAAGAAGGAGAATTTCTTCTCTCTTGGGTTCGTCAATCTCCAGGGGTCCACTGCCCCCGTCTGCTCCATGAAGGCGTTCAGCTCTCGCCATTTTGTTAGTTTCTCTGATTCGGGACTGGATCTGTGTGTGGGTCCTTTATGCAGTTAGCGTCGTGTGTCTATGTCAGGTTTTTTTCATGAATTCCACATCCTCCCAGTTGGGAACATATACGTTCACAAGGACCTGGTTCCTCTTCCAGGACGCCACTAACCGTGATACACTGTCCCCCTGGGTCCATAACCATCTTTGTTGCCGCAAAGACTGTCCTCTTGTTTAGTAGGGTGGCTACCCCCCCTCGCCCACGTGCCGTTACATGATTGGTGTGTCTGACCCACCCAGCTTTTTCTTACCCGTAATCGGCCCTTTTCCCTCAGGTGTGTCTCCTGGAAGAAGATAACATCAGACTTTTTAGATTGACAAAGACTCTGGATCTTTTCACCGGGTCGCTAAGACTCCTGACATTCCAGGTGACTATCCTGATGGAGGGTTTCTGTCTCCTCCCACTCTCCTACTTACCTTGTGGATGCGCACCTGCATTCCGGAGTTTCTCCTTGTCCAGGGGACATCCAAGATGGCCACCAATGCCATTTACTCCGTGTGGATGTGCACCTGCACTCCGGGGTTTCCCTTTGTCCAGGAGACATCCAAGATGGCCACCAATGCCATTTACTCCATGTGGATGTGCACCTGCACTCCGGGGTTTCCCTTTGTTTGGGGGTCAAGATGGTCATTCCTGGTGTTGTTGTTTTTGCTGGCACCATGTGCGACCTGTCGTAGCCAGCATTCTATCCATTCCTAACCCTCCGATTCCCCCTCTTAGATCTGTCTACCTCTTTTGTCCCCCCTCCTGTGCCCCTGTGGGCCCCCCTACCTCCATCCTATCCTTTCCTTCCTTCCCCCCCATTGTCTAGCTTCTCAACACCGCCCCCCCCCCCCACTTCTGCCAGGCATTTCCTCCCTGTCGGGAGCTGTGCTGCAGCCCCTCACCCCCTTACCGCCCATTGATGCGCTATCAATTACGACGAGATGAGAGTAGAATGTAATCGAGGCTTTATTACACAGAGATGTGTGGCCTCCTACAGCAGCTGACGAAATGGCTGCTATTCGGAGAGCACATACATTTATACTCCGCCTCCTGGGCGGAGTCAGCAGGCAGGGATCTACCCCCGTACCTGTAGTACAGGGGCCTTACCGTAAAACCCATATATAAACAGTATAATACATCAGTGGTGACTACCACATTCACCCCCTGTTAAAAATGAGTCCAGCGGGGGTGGTGGAGAACTATAATCAGACAGGTTGCTTTTAAAAATCGCAGAGAATATTACAAATTTTGGCGGTCCGGTGCCTTGATCTATCGTTGAGAGCGCCGCAGTGCTGCTGGCGACTCAGGCTTGGTCTTCGGTGACTCCGGGAGCGTGTCGAAATCCCCTTCAACCACGGGGGGAAGCAAGGGGAGGCTGGATTGTCCTGGAGCGGGAGCTGCGGTGGGGTGCACCGGGGCGGGGGAGGGGGTGTGTGTGTGGGGAACAAGCTGGTGCCAGGTCCCTGAGGAGGGAGACTGTGGCTTGGCGGTCGTCTGGTACGCTACGTAAGCGTACTGCGGGTTGGTGTGGAGTAGCTGTACCCTCTCAACCAACGGATCCGCCTTGTGGAGTTGCACGTGTCTACGGAGAAGAACAGGACCTGGAGCTGCCAGCCACGTTGGGAGCGAAACCCCGGAGGTGGACTTCCTGGGGAAGGCAAAGAGACGTTCATGGGGGGTTTCTTTGGTCGCGGTTCACAGGAGCGGCCAAATGGAGTGAAGTGCGTCGGGGAGGACCTCCTGCCAGAGGGAGGCCGGGAGATTTCTGGACCGTAGAGCCAGCTGGACGGCCCTCCAGACCGTCCCATTCTCCCGCTCCACCTGCCCGTTTCCACTGGGGTTGTAGCTGGTTGTCCTGCTCGAGGCAATGCCCCTGTTGAGCAGGTACTGGCGCAGCTCATCGCTCATAAATGAAGATCCCCGGTCGCTGTGGACGTAGGCGGGGAAACCAAACAGAACAAAGATGGTGTTGAGGGCTTTGATGATGGTGGCAGACGTCATATCGGGACATGGGACGGCGAAGGGGAATCGGGAATATTCGTCGACCACACTGAGAGAGTACGTGTTGCGGTCGGTGGAGGGGAGGGGCCTTTTGAAGTCCACGCGGAGGTGTTCAAAAGGGTGGGAGACCTTCACCAGGCGCGCACGGTCTGGCCGGTAAAAGTGCGGTTTACACTCCGCGCAGACCTGGCATCTCTGGTGACAGCCCTGACTTCCTCGATGGAGTAGGGCAGATTGCGGGCGTTTATGAAGTGGTAAAAATGGGTGACTCCAGGGTGACAGAGATTGTCGTGCAAAGTCCGGAGTCGGTCCACTTGTGCGCTGGCACATGTACCTCGGCATAGGGCATCGGGGGGCTCGTTGAGCTTACCGGGGCGCTACAAAATCTCGTAATTGTAGGTGGAGAGCTCGATCCTCCACCACAAACTTTTATAATTTTTGATCTTGCCCCGCTGTGTGTTGTTGAACATGAAGGCAACCGACCGTTGGTCAGTGAGGAGAGTGAATCTCCTGCCGGCCAGGTAATGCCTCCAATGTCGCACAGCTTCAATGATGGCTTGGGCCTCCTTTTCGACGGAGGAGTGCCGAATTTCGGAGGCATGGAGGGTGCGGGAAAAGAATGCCACGGGCCTGCCTGCCTGGTTGAGGGTGGCGGCCAGGGCGACGTCTGATGCATCGCTCTCGACTTGGAAGGGGAGCGTCTCGCCGACCGCTTGCATCGCGGCCTTGGCGATGTCGGCCTTGATACGGTCGAAGGCCTGGTGAGCCTCGGCCGTTAGTGGGAAAACGGTGGATTGAATGAGTGGGCGGGCCTTGTCCGCATAGTTAGGGACCCACTGGGCATAATACGAAAAGAAGCCCAGGCATCATTTGAGGGCCTTGGGGCAGTGCAGGAGGGGGAGTTCCATGAGGGGGTGCATGCTATCGGGGTCGGGCCCCAGAACTCCGTTCTGGACCACATAGCCGAGGATGGCTAATCGGTTTGTGCTGAACACGCACTTCCCCTTGTTATACGTGAGATTGAGGAGAGTGGCGGTGTGGAGAAATTTGGAAAGGTTAGCGTCGTGGTCATGCTGGCCATGGCCTCAGGTGGTGACGTTGTCCAGGTACGGGAAAGTGGCCCGCAGTCCGTACCGCTCAACCATTCGGTCCATCTCCCGTTGGAAGACCGAGACCCCGTTGGTGACGCCGAAGGGAACCCTAAGGAAATGGTAAAGGCGGCCGTCTGCTTCAAACGCAGTGTATGGGCGGTCCGCCTTACAGATGGGGAGCTGGTGGTAGGCAGATTTCAGGTCCACTGTCGAGAAGACCCAGTATTGTGCAATCTGATTGACCATATCAGATATGCGTGGGAAGGGGTACGCGTCGAGCTGGGTGTACCGGTTGATGGTCTGACTAGTCAACGACCATCCTGTTTTTCTCCCCGGTTTTCACCACTACCACATGGACTCTCCAGGGGCTGCTGCTGGCCTTGATGATACCTTCCCGCTGCAGCCGCTGGACCTCAGACCTGATGAAGGTCTTGTCCTGGGCGCTGTACCGTCTGCTCCTGGTGACGACGGGTTTGCAATCCGGGGTTAGGTTTGCAAAAAGGGAAGGCGGGTCGACCTTAAGGGTCGCGAGACCGCAAACGGTAAGGGATGGTAAGGGCCCGTCAAATTTCAGGGTTAGGGTCTGGAGGTTGCACTGGAAGTCCAGGCCGAGTACAAAGAACAAAGAACAAAGAAATGTACAGCACAGGAACAGGCCCTTCGGCCCTCCAAGCCCGTGCCGACCATGCTGCCCGACTAAACTACAATCTTCTACACTTCCTGGGTCCGTATCCTTCTATTCCCATCCTATTCATGTATTTGTCAAGATGCCCCTTAAATGTCACTATCGTCCCTGCTTCCACCACCTCCTCCGGTAGCGAGTTCCAGGCACCCACTACCCTCTGCGTAAAAAACTTGCCTCGTACATCTACTCTAAACCTTGCCCCTCTCACCTTAAACCTGTGCCCCCTAGTAATTGACCCCTCTACCCTGTGGAAAAGCCTCTGACTATCCACTCTGTCTATGCCCCTCATAATTTTGTATACCTCTATCAGGTCTCCCCTCAACCTCCTTCGTTCCAGTGAGAACAAACCGAGTTTATTCAACCGCTCCTCATAGCTAATGCCCTCCATACCAGGCAACATTCTGGTAAATCTCTTCTGCACCCTCTCTAAAGCCTCCACATCCTTCTGGTAGTGCGGCGACCAGAATTGAACACTATACTCCAAGTGTGGCCTAACTAAGATTCTATACAGCTGCAACATGACTTGCCAATTCTTATACTCAATGCCCCGGCCAATGAAGGCAAGCATGCCGTATGCCTTCTTGACTACCTTCTCCACCTGTGTTGCCCCTTTCAATGACCTGTGGACCTGTACTCCTAGATCTCTTTGACTTTCAATACTCTTGAGGGTTCTACCATTCACTGTATATTCCCTACCTGCATTAGACCTTCCAAAATGCATTACCTCACATTTGTCCGGATTAAACTCCATCTGCCATCTCTCCGCCCAAGTCTCCAGACAATCTAAATCCTGCTGTATCCTCCGACAGTCCTCATCGCTATCCGCAATTCCACCAACCTTTGTGTCGTCTGCAAACTTACTAATCAGACCAGTTACATTTTCCTCCAAATCATTTATATATACTACAAAGAGCAAAGGTCCCAGCACTGATCCCTGTGGAACACCACTGGTCACAGCCCTCCAATTAGAAAAGCATCCCTCCATTGCTACTCTCTGCCTTCTATGGCCTAGCCAGTTCTGTATCCACCTTGCCAGCTCACTCCTGATCCCGTGTGACTTCACCTTTTGTACTAGTCTACCATGAGGGACCTTGTCAAAGGCCTTACTGAAGTCCATATAGACAACATCTACTGCCCTACCTGCATCAATCATCTTAGTGACCTCCTCGAAAAACTCTATCAAGTTAGTGAGACACGACCTCCCCTTCACAAAACCGTGCTGCCTCTCACTAATACGTCCATTTGCTTCCAAATGGGAGTAGATCCTGTCTCATAGAACAATACAGCGCAGTACAGGCCCTTCGGCCCACGATGTTGCACCGAAACAAAAGCCATCTAACCTACACTATACCATTATCATCCATATGTTTATCCAATAAACTTTTAAATGCCCTTAATGTTGGCGAGTTCACTACTGTAGCAGGTAGGGCATTCCACGGCCTCACTACTCTTTGCGTAAAGAACCTACCCCTGACCTCTGTCCTATATCTATTACCCCTCAGTTTAAGGCTATGTCCCCTCGTGCTAGCCATTTCCATCCGCGGGAGAAGGCTCTCACTGTCCACCCTATCTAACCCTCTGATCATTTTGTATGTCTCGAAGAATTCTCTCCAGTAATTTCCCTACCACTGAAGTAAGGCTCACCGGCCTGTAGTTCCCGGGATTATCCTTGCTACCCTTCTTAAACAGAGGAACAACATTGGCTATTCTCCAGTCCTCCGGGACATCCCCTGAAGACAGCGAGGATCCAAAGATTTCTGTCAAGGCCTCAGAAATTTCCTCTCCAGCCTCCTTCAGTATTCTGGGGTAGATCCCATCAGGCCCTGGGGACTTATCTACCTTAATATTTTTTAAGACACCCAACACCTCGTCTTTTTGGATCACAATGTGACCCAGGCTATCTACACCCCCTTCTCCAGACTCAACATCTACCAATTCCTTCTCTTTGGTGAATACTGATGCAAAGTATTCATTTAGTACCTCGCCCATTTCCTCTGGCTCCACACATAGATTCCCTTGCCTATCCTTCAGTGGGCCAACCCTTTCCCTGGCTACCCTCTTGCTTTTTATGTACGTGTAAAAAGCTTTGGGATTTTCCTTAACCCTATTTGCCAATGACCTTTTCGTGACCCCTTCTAGCCCTCCTGACTCCTTGCTTAAGTTCCTTCCTACTTTCCTTATATTCCACGCAGGCTTCGTCTGTTCCCAGCCTTTTAGCCCTGACAAATGCCTCCTTTTTCTTTTTGACGAGGCCTACAATATCACTCGTCATCCAAGGTTCCTGAAAATTGCCGTATTTATCCTTCTTCCTCACAGGAACATGCTGGTCCTGTATTCCTTTCAACTGCCACTTGAAAGCCTCCCACATGTCAGATGTTGATTTGCCCTCAAACATCCGCCCCCAATCTATGTTCTTCAGTTCCCGCCTAATATTGTTATAATTAGCCTTCCCCCAATTTAGCACATTCATCCTCGGACCACTCTTATCCTTGTCCACCAGTACTTTAAAACTTACTGAATTGTGGTCACTGTTACCGAAATGCTCCCCTACTGAAACATCTACCACCTGGCCGGGCTCATTCCCCAATACCAGGTCCAGTACCGCCCCTTCCCTAGTTGGACTGTCTACATATTGTTTTAAGAAGCCCTCCTGGATGCTCCTTACAAACTCCGCCCCGTCTAAGCCCCTGGCACTAAGTGAGTCCCAGTCAATATTGGGGAAGTTGAAGTCTCCCATCACCACAACCCTGTTGTTTTTACCCTTTTCCAAAATCTGTCTACCTATCTGCTCCTCTATCTCCCGCTGGCTGTTGGGAGGCCTGTAGTATACCCCCAACATTGTGACTGCACCCTTCTTATTCCTGATCTCTACCCATATAGCCTCACTGCCCTCTGAGGTGTCCTCTCGCAGTACAGCTGTGATATTCTCCCGAACAAGTAGCGCAACTCCGCCTCCCCTTTTACATCCCCCTCTATCCCGCCTGAAACATCTAAATCCTGGTACGTTTAGCTGCCAATCCTGCCCTTCCCTCAACCAGGTCTCTGTAATGGCAACAACATCATAGTTCCAAGTACTAATCCAAGCTCTAAGTTCATCTGCCTTACCCGTAATACTCCTTGCATTAAAACATATGCACTTCAGGCCACCAGACCCGCTGTGTTCAGCAACTTCTCCCTGTCTGCTCTGCCTCAGAGCCACACTGTCCCTATTCCCTAGTTCTCCCTCAATGCTCTCACCTTCTGACCTATTGCTCCCGTGCCCACCCCCCTGCCATACTAGTTTAAACCCTCCCGTGTGACACTAGCAAACCTCGCGGCCAGGATATTTATGCCTCTCCGGTTTAGATGCAACCCGTCCTTCTTATACAGGTCACACCTGCCCCGGAAGAGCTCCCAGTGGTCCAGATAATGGAAACCCTCCTTCCTACACCAGCTGTTTAGCCACGTGTTTAGCTGCTCTATCTTCCTATTTCTAGCCTCACTGGCACGTGGCACAGGGAGTAATCCCGAGATTACAACCCTCGAGGTCCTGTCTTTTAACTTTCTGCCTAGCTCCCTGAACTCCTGCTGCAGGACCTCATGCCCCTTCCTGCCTATGTCGTTAGTACCAATATGTACAACGCCCTCTGCCTGTTTGCCCTCCCCCTTCAGGATGCCCTCTACCCATTCAGAGACATCCTGGACCCTGGCACCAGGGAGGCAACATACCATCCTGGAGTCTCTTTCACGTCCACAGAAGCGCCTACCTGTGCCCCTGACTATAGAGTCCCCTATTACTATTACTCTTCTGCGCTTTGACCCTCCCTTCTGAACATCAGAGCCAGCCGTGGTGCCACTGCTCTGGCTGCTGCTGTTTTCCCCTGATAGGCTATCCCCCTAGACAGTATCCAAAGGGGTATATCTGTTCGAGAGGGGGACAACCACAGGGAATTCCTGCACTGACTACCTGCCCTTTCTGGTGGTCACCCATTTCGCTGCCTGCACCTTGGGTGTGACCACATTTACATAACTGCGATCTATGACGCTTTCCGCCACCTGCATGCTCCTAAGTGCATCCAATTGCTGCTCCAACCGAACCATGCGGTCTGTGAGGAGCTCCAGTTGGGTGCACTTTCTGCAGATGAAGCTATCAGGGACGCTGGAAGCCTCCCGGACCTGCCACATCTCACAGTCAGAGCACAGCACCCCTCTAACTGACATTGCGTCAATTAATTAAAATTTAAAAAAAATTTTTTTTAAATTTAAATGTTTTTTTTAAATTTCAAAGTTACTGTTAACTATCTGTTTCCTAGCACTAGATTTCTAATAGAAATGCGAAAGCTAAATATAGTACTCTCCGATCCCTGGCTTAGATATCCCTCTAAATTATAATTAAGTTATTATGTTTAATTAGTTACCAATGCTCAAATTTTTTTAAATTTAGTGTAGAATCCCAACCAGCCACTCAGGCCACAGCTTTTCTGTGATGTCACTTCAGTTTCCCCCCGACACACACAATTTGAAAAAGGTATAAAAGTAAAAATGAGTAAAAATCACTTACTTACCTTCTTACCTTCTGAGTGTCTTAGATGTTCTCAGGTTCTCTCGCTGACAGAGACTGCTCCTCCACCTCCGAACCTTGACCTGCACAATGCTAATAATATAATAATAATATAATATGGCACTTACCTCACACCAATGGGTCTTATTATTAGGTTAGAGGAGGAGGGCGGGTGGGAGACACTACACGTGTAGTGTCTCAGGTTTCCTCTCCACCAGAATTTATTGGTTGGGGGGGGGGGGGGGGGGGCCTTCCCAGAAGTCCGCGGGTCAAACTTCCGGTTCCCGCCTTATATAAAAAAAAAAAACAGAAAAGAAGAACAGACACGGGACCAGGTAAGGGTATTTAAAGTCACTACTCACCTCCCAGAAGGCCCCTGCGCACCGCTGCCGCCGAAATCCAAAGGGCTGCTCCTGCAAAGGTAAGGGTTTTTAAAGTCACTACTCACCTCCCAGAAGGCCCCTGCACACCGCTGCCGCCGAAATCCAAAAGTAGCAAGGCAGCGCAGAGGTTGGGGAGGACGTAGAGCCGGAAGCCGCTTAACTCCACGCCCTGGACGGTGAGGGTGGCGATGCAGTACCCTCGGATCACCAAGGAGTGGGATCCGGAGGCCAGAGAGATTCTCTGGTTAGCGAGGTGTACCGCGAGGGTGCAGCGCCTTAACGCATGGGGGTGGATGAAGCTCTCAGTGGTCCCGGAGTCCAGAAGGCAGGAGATCTCGTGCCCGTCAACCTTCACCTTTGTCGAAGCGGTCACGAGGTTGTGCGGTCGAGACTGGTCAATCGTGACCGAGGCGAGACACGGCTGGTCGTCGGCGGTTGCAGGCGATGAGCGGCCTGATGAGGTGCCTGACAGGCAGGGGTCCTGAGGCGGGTAAGATGGCGGCGCCCACGGCCACACGTGTCCTGGGGGAGGCAAGATGGCGGCGCCCACGGGCCGCACGTGTTGTGAGTAGAACAAGATGGCGGCACCCACGGGCCGCACGTGGTCCGAGGAGGGGAAGATGGCAGCGCCCACTGGCCGCTCGTGAGGGGTGCCAGGGCAGTAGCGGCGATTGAGCGGGCCTGGCACACTGCAGCGAAATGTCCCTTCCTGCCACAGGCCTTGCAGAGGGCGCTCCGTGCCGGGCAGCACTGCCAGGGTATTTTGACTGTCCACAGAAGTAGCATTTGGGTCCCGCGGGGTTGGTTGGCTGCCGCGCGGCGCAGGCGTGGTGTTGGCTGGGGGCTGTCGCTGATGGGGTCCATGATGGGGTGGCCGTCGGCGGGATCCACGATGCACGGGGGGGGGGTGGGCCGCGCAGTCGGGGGCATAGGCCCGAACGTTGCGTGATGCGACCGTAAACGAGAGCGCTAGTTTTTTGGTTGCCGCGAGGTCAAGCGGGGCCCCTTCTAAGAGGCGCTGGCGGATGTAGTCAGACCCTATGCCCGTAACGAACGCGTCTCTCATCAGCAGGTTCAAGTGTTCAGTGGTCGAAACGGCCTGGCAATCACAGTCTCTCACTGGGGCGAGCAGGGCACGCCAGAAATCTTCCACAGACTCACCGGGAAGTTGGTGCCGCGTGGATAGGAGATGCCTGGCGTAGAATTTGTTGGTCCGCTGAGCGTAATTTTCCTTCAGTAGCGCTATGGCCTCTGCGTAGGTCGGCGCGTCCGGGACGAGGGGAAAAACGTTGGAGCTCAGCCGCGTGTACAGAATCTGGAGCTTCTGTGCTTCTGAGATTGGGTCTGGCGCAGACCCGATGTATGCTTCAAAGCAAGCTAGCCAATGTTCAAAGTCTTTTTTGGCGTTGTCTGCTTGAGGATGCAGCTGCAGGCGATCCGGCTTGATGCGGAGGTCCTTCTCTGAAAAATGTCTGTGTAATAAATTGATGCACTATCAATTACGACGAGACGAGAGTAGAGAGTAATCGAGGCTTTATTGCACAGAGATGTGTGGCCTCCTACAGCAGCTGACGAAATGGCTGCTGTTCGGAGAGAACACACATTTATACTCTGCCTCCTGGGCGGAGCCAGCAGGCTGGGAACTATCCCCGTACCTGTAGTACAGGGGCCTTACCGTAAAACCCATATATACAGTATAATACATCAGTGGTGACTACCACACCCATACCTCCCTGCGCTGACTTGCACGCTGGTGCGGTAGCCTCCCTCCCTTGGTGCAATCTTTAATCCTCCCACCCGTTGTGTTCTTCCCACCACCCCTCTCTTCCCTCACCTATCTCCCTCACTCATCTCTGCACTTATTGCGCTCACCCCCTCCTTCCTGGGCCTCAAAGTTAGGTTGAAAGCGAGGCAGTTCTGTCCTGCGCTATTTTCTTTTCTGTTTTTAGTAGTTTGTTTTTACTGTTGCCACTGTTACTGCTGCCTTCCCAGCCCGTGTCTGGGCACAAACCCATTGGCCGGTGCAGTGAAGTAGTATTCCTTCCCCTGGAAGCTTACCGACAGTTTGGCCGGGTACAGCCTTCCAAACCGCACCCACATTGTGAAGGGCCACATTGGCTTCATTAAATTCAGCACAGCGCTTGGCCAGGTCTGCCCCAATGGCCAGGTCTGCCCCAATGGCCAGGTCTGCCCCAATGGCCAGGTCTGCCCCAATGTCCAGGTCTGCCCCAATGGCCAGGTCTGCCCCAATGGCCAGGTCTGCCCCAATGTCCAGGTACACACGGATCGAGTGGCCTTCCCACTGGCAGGACCGTGTGATTCCAGTTAATTCCAGGTCATCCCAGTTTAAACCTTCTCCTGATCCTGGTACCGGTGAGGTTTTGCTGTGACAGCCCTTGGTCGTTCTCCCGCTGTTGGCTTTGGCCTGAGTACCCTGTGGGCTCTGTCTGTCTCCGATAGTTTGGGAATGCTTTCCCTCCCCACCAGCTTACCCAGCATCTGGGCCACATATTCCGTGGGGTTTCTGCCCTTGATACCTTCCGGCAGACCTACGATGCAGAGGTTTTGGCGGGTCGACCGGTTCTCCTGGTCCTCGACCTTCCCTTTCAGTGTCCCTTGCGTCACCACCAACCTTATGTTTCTGTCGCCAAGGAGGCGATTCGGTCACTCTGGTCAGTCGGCACTGTGAAGGGGACCAGGGTGTCCACGACCGCCACCTTCACTGTTACCACCATTTTGAGCTTGATGGCGTCCCTGTGTTTTAGTAGCTCCAGAGTCAGGGGGCCCATCCACTTGCTTATTGGTGGATAGTCCGGCGTGAGTCCCGGTCTCCCAGCCTGCTCAGGTGTGACCGGCTCTGACTCACCCTGTTGTTCCTCTTAGGCTTTTATTGATTCTATCCTGTTTTCGGATCCTGGAGCTATTCCCAGGCATTTCTTGGTAGCTGTGGTGGTCTTAAAGGAGGGATGGGGGGGGGCTGGTTTCAACAGGTCTTGTGACCTATTTCTGCGCTAAAAGTGCGGATTTTCCGAGTTCCCGAAGGAGAGCCACCTTTCCTGCGTCCGTTCAGCACATTCCTGTCACCAGAAGTCCAGTTAGCTGTATACTTGTCCTTTTTCCACCTCTTACAATGTATTCTCTCTCTGGATTAGAAACCTTGCAGAACGTCAGGATCTTCCACAGCTAATGAAGTCCTTTGAAAGTGCAGTCGCCGACACAGAAGTACACACACAAAGGTCCCACAAGCAGCAATGAGATAATTAAAAAATAAATAAATTTAAAGTACCCAATTTAATTTTTTTCCAATTAAGGGGCAATTTAGTGTGGCCAATCTACATCTTTGGATTGTGGAGGTGAGACCCACGCAGACACAGGGAGAATGTGCAAACTCCACACGGACAGTGACCCGGGGCCAGGATCGAACCCGGGTTCTCAGTGCCATGAGGCAGCAGTGCTAGCCACTTGCCACCGTGCCACCCCAAGGAATGAGATAATTACTATTTTTTTGCCTCAGCAATTTTAGTTGAAGGGTGAATGTTGGTTCCGAAACTGGGGATAACCCCTGACCTGTCTTTGAAATTGTGCAACAGGATCTTTTACCTCATTGGAAAGACAGCAGGCGGAATTCTCCATTCCAGCAGCTAAGTGCCGGCACCAACAGTGAATCTGCAGATGTTTTACGACAGGAAAATCAGCGCGAACCCCTCACCGATTCCGATACTGGTGAGGGGCTAGCACCGGCGCCGTGTGAACCACCCATGGATCGCGCGGAAAACGGCCAGGGAATGGCTGGGTCCCCGGGCCGCGCATGCGTAGGGCTTACGGCCTGCAGCGGTCGCGACAAAAAACATGGCGCCGGCTGTGCTGGACCCCTAACCCGCCCACTCCGACAGCGGCACGGATCCCGGACGAGTGTGGCGGCACTGGACGCAGTCCGCAGCCGGCATGCCGGGTTCCCGACCGCTGGGACCACACGTCGCCCGCCCTGATCACATTACGCAGCAGGGGTGGGGAAGATTTCAAACTGAGACCTCCATGGCGCAAATCCTGTTATAGCCCTCTCGTGGGATATTTTTTCTAAAATTTAGAGTGCCCAATTCATTTTTTTCCAATTAAGGGGCAATTTAGCGTGGCCAATCCACCTACACTGCACATCTTTGGGTTGTGGGGGCGAAACCCACATGAATACAGGGAGAATGTGCAAACTCCACCCGGCCCCAAGCGGGATCGAACCTGGGACCTCAGCGCCATGAGGCAGCAGTGCTAACCACTTGCGCCACCATGCTGCCCCTCTCATGTTATAACCCCCACAAAGATTAAGGAATAAGCACGATCCAATTCCCCCATGACCTCCATGGAATATGAACTGCCCCAGTAACGGGGGCGGGGCTTCAACAATGGGAGCCCTCACTTCGGGGAGTGGAGAATGTGATTGTATTATTAATAAACCTTTTTCAGTGATTTCTACCTGCTATTTCATGCCTGCTAATTTTGAGGATTCAACACTGGCGACAAGGATAAAGTACTACGTGCTGGACCCACTTCATTTAGGCCTCAGGAGGTCTTCAATTCACCAGCTGAAATGCCGCACATCGAGATATTGGAACCATTTAACACCATAACATGATGACTGGATGCAATACGTTGAGTGAATGCAGTATTGCTTTTGAACCAATGGGATTGTCGGGATGAAAGACAGACAGTGATACTGTTAACTGCTTGCGGGGTCCCACCTATAGTCTCATCCGAAGCCTGACCCACCCAGGCGTACCGGATTCATGGTCGTTTGCTGCTTTAGTGGCCCTGGTGGGGGAGCATTTTGACCCAAAGCCGCCGCTGATCGCCTGGTGGTTCCGGTTTCACACGGCTACTCAGGCCAGGCTGAATCCACGAGTGACTTCCATGCCCGGTTGAGAAAGTTCGCCGAAACATGTGAGTCAACGCCATGCTCAATGAGTCCCTCCGCGGCTGCTTTGTGTGTGGAATCCGCGACACAGCTACACAGAAAAAACTTTTGGCTGCAACAGACCTGGATCTACAGCACACGGTAGAGATCTCTATCTTCCGCGAGAGCGCTGAACAAGAGGTCCAGTAACTCCAGGGCATGGTGGTGCTGAGCCTGGGCCACCAAAACGTACGCCGTTTGAGTCCCTCCCGGGCTAAGGCAGCAAGCTGCCGACAGTGGGATGGCTGCCACAGAGACACTGGTCACCGCTCCTGGGGCCCAGAACGCTGCTGATCATTTTCCTTTAACCGAGACAACCCGGAGTATGGGTACCGACAAGCAGTCGCTGGGTGCAGAGAACACAGGGGCGACAGCACCGCGAGGGACCATCCCACTAAGCGTGACCGCCCATCTCATGCAATGTGGAGGATGACGACAGCTCCTACTAACAATTACACTGCGTGGCATCAGAGCGGGTCGCCCCGATTCAGGTTTCCCTGCACGTAAATGGCATTCGATTCGGATGGAGCTTGTTCCTGGAGCGGTGGTATCCGTGATCAGCTATATTATCCAAAACCAGCCACTTTTAACCAGATAAGGCCCGGCCACCAAACCTTGACCCTTCGGGTCACCAATGCCCGCCTTGCCACTTATATGGGGGAACCCCTGATGATCGCAGGCACCTCAACAGGCCACGTTGAATATGCGCAGCAGTTGGCTAACTTGTCTCTGGTAGTAGTGCATGGCAGCGGGCCAAGTTTGCTGGGGTGGGACTGGTTGCGCTACCTACGATTGGATTAGCAGCGGGTCTGCTGAATGCACCCGCACGGCCCTGAAGGGGCTCTGGGGAGATTTCTGTCACGGACACCCTGGCATGTCAAAGATGAAAATGCTGGCCTGTAGTTATGTTTCGTGGCCAGGGATTGACGCTGACATTGAAAGATTGGCCCAACATTGTACACCGTGCCAGCAGCACCAAGAGCTCCGGCCAGCGGTGCCGCGCCACCCATGGGAATGGCCAGGTCGACTGTGATCCCTCCTCCATATTGACTTTGCGAGGCCTTTCCAGGGGTCAATGTTCTTTATCCTCGTGAACGCCCACTCGAAGTGGATGGAGGATATAGGATGCAGGCGACGACTGTTCGGGCAACTGACGAACGGTTGCATCAAACGTTCTGCACACATGGCATACCTGAGGTGCTAGTTTCCGACAATAGGACGGCGTTCGCAAGTACGGAATTCGGGTATTCATGTCTGCGAACGGCATCCAACACGTACAAACTGTCCCAGACCACCCAGCGTCAAATGGACTAACAGAGTGGGTGGCCCAAACGTTTAAACTCGGGATGAAGAAGCAGGCCTCAGGTTCCTGCCAGACTCGGCTGGCATGCTTCTTGTTTGTTTATCGCTTGACACCACACGCCATGACGGGAGTCGCACCGGCTGGGTTGTTGATGGGTTGCCACCTCCACACCTGTCTGAATTTGGTCATCCCAGACATTAGCAGGAAGGACTGCAGTGGGCAGGACAGAACAACAAGTTGGCATTCAGCTGTCAAGCAGAAGAACATAAGAACTAGGAGCAGGAGTAGGCAATTCAGCCCCTCCAGCCTGCTCCACCATTCAATACCATCATGGCTGATCTCCCCTCAGCCTCAACTCCCCCGTCCTGCCCATTCTCCATAACCCTTCAACCCATTACTAATTCAAAACCTGTCTATCTTCTCCTTAAATTTACTCAATGTCCTGGTGTCCACCGTACTCTGGGGTAGTAAATTCCACAGATTCGCGACCCTTTGGGAGACGTAATTTCTCCTCATCTCTGTTTTAAATCTGCTACCACTTATCCTAAAACTATGAGCACTCATTCTAGATTGCCCCACAAGAGGAAGCATCCGCTCTACATCTAGAACATAGAACATTCCAGCGCAGTAGAGGCCCTTCGGCCCTCGATGTTGTGCTGACCTGTGAAACCACTCTAAAGCCCATCTACACTATTCCCTTATCGTCCATATGTTTATCCAATGACCATTACATCTACTTTGACATCTACTTTGTTAATACCTTTTATCATATTACATACCTCAGTCAGATCTCCTCTCATTTTTCTAAACTTTAAAAAAATGTTTTTATTGAAGTTTTTACATTTTATGCAGCATACGTTTGATAAGGATAAATGTATTTGTTACAGCAAACAAGTCATTTCCTCTGTGTCGATCCCCTCTCCCATCGCCCCTCCATTCATTGTTTCTGGGTCCTTTCCTGGGTCCCTCACTGTACAATGGGCAGTTATCTCCTATTTACATGTGAGCGGTGCCCTCCCCTTTCCTCTCCCCCTTTTGTTGTTTGGCTTTGCCCCCGCCCTGTCTTCTCCTGTCCCCTCTCCCTATCCTGTTTTTGGCATTTCCTTGGGGGTTCCTTTCCTTGTGGCCTTGTTCTAGGCCCCTTGGCTTCTGTATTGGTCATTTTCCGGCCTTCTCCTCTGTCGTGTTATTCACCCTGGGGTAACACGGACTGCAACAGGATGCAGATGAACGGTAAAGCATACACCAAACGTAGGCGTTGGTTCAATACGATTTATTGAACTTCGGAACAATGCACAGAGCTGGCTGTGGGTTGACACTCTACTACTCTAAGTGTACTAACTCTAACTTACTAGACCAGGCTAGCTCTGAGCCACGTGGAGAAGGTGCTGACTGATATATACACCCTGACTGTCACTACAGTTGTCAC
Source organism: Scyliorhinus torazame (assembly GCF_047496885.1). Lineage (NCBI taxonomy): Eukaryota > Metazoa > Chordata > Chondrichthyes > Carcharhiniformes > Scyliorhinidae > Scyliorhinus > Scyliorhinus torazame. The sequence continues at coordinate 144,782,002 of NC_092714.1, read as the reverse complement.
CAGTGGAAAGAGGCTGAGTGCTGATGCCTTGTGTTTTATAGTTGGAAGCCCCCTCTGGTGTTCTGTCTGGTGATTGGTTGTGTTCTGTCCTGTATGTTGATTGGCTAACCTGGGTGTCTGTCACTGACTGTTTTTACCTCATGATGTGCATGGGTGCATATTATGACATCCTCCTTTTTCTCTAGCTACCCTCCACCCTCCCTTCCCTGTGATCCCGTTGGCTACCATGAATTCCGCCCCCCTCTCAAAATCTATTGGCTGTTGGCTTTGAACAGCTCCTGGAACAAGTTGGTGAATGGCCTCCGCACTTTGTGGAAGCCCTTCTCTGACCCTTAGATGGTGAACTTGATCTTCTCCAGGTGGAGAAATTCTGATAAGTCTGCCAGCCAGTCTGCAGTTGTGGGTGGTGCCGCTGATTGCCAGCCAAGCAGGATTCTCCAGCAGCGATCAGGGAAGTAAAGGCAAGGGCGTCGGTCCTCTTTCCCATATGAAGTTCTGGCTGGTCCGATACACTGAAGACTGCCACTCTCGGGCACGGCCCCACCCTCACCCCCACTACATTGGACATCACCTTGAAGAAGGCTGTCCAGAACCCGACAAGTCTGGGGCATTCACAGAACATGTGGGTGTGGTTGGCCGGGCCTCCCTGGCACCGTTCACATTTATCCTCCACCTCCGGGAAGAACCTGCTCATTCGGGTTCTTGTCAGGTGTGCTCTGTGCACCACTTTCAGCTGCATGAGGCTTAGCCTTGTGCATGAGGGGATGGAGTTGGTCCTGCTCAGTGCTTCGCTCCAGAGTCCCCATCCTATTTCCATCCCTTGCTCTTCCTCCCATTTTTCCCATGTCTTTCATAGATTATCATAGAATTTACAGTGCAGAAGGAGGCCATTCGGCCCATCGAGTCTGCACCGGCTCTTGGAAAGAGCACTCTACCCAAGGTCAACACCTCTACCCTATCCCCATAACCCAGTAACCCCACCCAACACTAAGGGCAATTTTGGACACTAAGGGCAATTTATCATGGCCAATCCACCTCAACTGCACATCTTTGGACTGTGGGAGGAAACCGGAGCATCCGGAAGAAACCCACGCTCACACGGGGAGGATGTGCAGACTCCGCACAGACAGTGACCCAAGCCGGAATCAAACCTGGGACCCTGGAGCTGTGAAGCAATTGTGCTATCCACAATGCTACCATGCTGCCCCCACGAGACCAGTGGGAGCGTGTCCTTTCTAAGAGTCAACCATACATATCCCCACAGTTTCCCTCCCCCAGGCTGTCTGTGTCCAATAACTCCTCTAGCATTGTGCAGTGAAGTGATTCATGTTGGAAGGTCGAATTTGAATGCTGAATACAGGGTTAAAGGCAGGATTCTTGGAAGTGTTGAGGAACAGAGGGATCTTGGGATCCACGTACATAGATCCCTCAAAGTTGCCATCCAGGTTGATAGGGTTGTTAAGAAGGCGTATGGTGTGTTGGCTTTCACTAAAAGCGGGGTTGTGTTTAAGAGCTGCGAGGTTATGCTGCAGCTTTATAAAACCCTGGTTAGACCACACTTGGAATATTGTGTCCAGTTCTGGTCACCTCATTATAGGAAGGATGTAGATGCTTTGGAGAGGGTACAGAGGAGATTTACCAGGATGCTGCCTGGACTGGAGGGCATGTCTTATGAAGAAAGGTTGAGGGAGCTAGGGCTTTTCTCACTGGAGCGAAGAAGGAAGAAAGATGACTAGATAGAGGTGTACAAGGTGATGAGAGGCATGGATAGAGTGGATAGCCAGAGACTTTTCCCCAGGGCGGAAATGGCTGTCACGAGGGGACATAATTTTAAGGTGATTGGAGGAAGGTATAGGGGAGATGTCAGAGGTAGGTTCTTTACACGGAGAGTGGTGGGTGTGTGGAATGCACTGCCAGTGAAGGTGGTGGAGTCAGAGTCATTAGGGACATTTAAGCGACTCTTAGACAAGCACATGTACAGAATTAAATTGAAGGGGTGTCGGTTCGGTTGATCTTAGATTAGGATAAAATGTCGGCACAACATTGTGGGCTGAAGGGCCTGCACTGTGCTGTACTGTTCTATGTTGTATGTTCTCGGGGTTCGTGGGTATGTAGTCGTCTCTATGCGGAGAAAGTTCTGGACCTGCTGGTGTCGGAGTTCATTCCCTTTTGGTAGTTCCAGTCTCTCCGTCGGTTCCTCCAAGGTCGCTAGCCTGTCTTCCGTGTAAAAGTCCCTAACTGTCAGAATCCCTGCCCTGTCTCCACCTCTTGAAGGTGCCGGTGAGCAAGGCTGGTGAGAACCTATGTTTGCTGCAGATGGGGGCCATGATGGACATTTTGGTCAGATTGAAATGCTGCCTTGTCTGGTTCCAGTTCTCAGGGTAGCTGCCACCACTGGGCTTGTCGAGTGTTTTGCTGGCAGGGATGGGAGCGCTGCCGTGGCGAGGGCTCAGAGGACCGTTCCTGTACATGAGGACTTCTACATCCTCAGCCATTCCATATCTGGGCCCTCACTCTTTCCACCGTGGCTGCCCAGTGGTATAGTTTGGTACAGGGGAAGGGGCAGACACCCCATTTTTCTTCTTTATAGTACTGTTTTTGGGATTCTTGGATTCCTCCCCCCCCCCCCCCCCCCCCCCCCCCCCCACACACACACACACGCACAAACACCATAATCATCTTGGCTATTGAATGGAAAAAGCCTTGGGGAGTAGATCAGTATGGACCTGAACAGGAAGAGGAATTTGGGCAGTACATTCAGCTTGATCATCTGCACCCTCCCCACCAGGGAAAGCGGGAGTACATCTCATCTCAGTAAATCCTTTTTACTTTATCCACCACACTGGCCAGGTTCCACTTAATAATAATCTTTATTATTGTCACAAGTCGGCTTACATTAACACTGCAATGAAGTTACTGTGAAAATCCCCTAGTCGCCACATTCCGGCGCCTGTTCGGGTACACTGAGGGAGAATTCAGAATGTCCAATTTACCTAACAGCATGTCTTTCGGGATTTGTGGGAGGGAACCGGAGCACCCGGAGGAAACCCACGCAGACACAGGGAGAACGTGTAGACTCCACACAGACAGTGACCCAAGCCGGGAATTGAACCTGGGTCCCTGGAGCTGTGATGCCACGGTGCTAACCACTGTGCTACCATGCCGCCCTTGTGGATCCGTGTTGAGTCGTGGACAATCTGGATCCCCAGATAGTGGAATTTGCTTTGAGCTAGTTTAAATGGTAGTCCCTCGAGCTCTGCTCCTTCCATTGGAGGGGTGGCGGGGAGGGGGGTTCGGAGGTGTGCAGCCTGTGGTAGAAGGCCTCGAATACTTCATTGGCCTTTTTCGTTCGGCTACCAGTCTGCCTCTGCTGTCTTTTACCTGTGCTATTTCCCTCTGTGGTAGTCTGTGTAGACGTATTACAGTACCTGGTAATGCTGGAACACCATTGGTAGATATTGTATGTTTCCTATTGCTCGTTGGACCAGCTACAACCCCCGAGGAAACGGACAGGTGGAGAGGGAGAACGTAACGGTCTGGAAGTCCGTCCTTCTGGCCCTACGGTCTAGAAGTCTCCCAGTCTCCCGCTGGCAGGAGGTCCTCTCCGACGCGCTCCACTCCATCCTGTCGCTCCTGTGTACAGCCACCAACGAGACTCATCATGAACGTATGTTTGCCTTCCCCAGGAAATCCACCACCGTCCCGGCTGGCAATCCCTGGGCCCGTCCTTCTCCGCAAGCATGCGAGAAGCCATAAAACCGAACGCCTCATCGAGAAGGTCCTGCTGCTTCATGCAAACCCACAATATGCCTACGTGGCACACCAGGACGGCCGGCAGGACACAGTCTTCCTTCGGGATTTGGCACCTGCAGGTTCCCCAGCGACCATCACCACCACCCCCGACCCTACACCGTCTTCCCCCACCCCTGCCCACCTACCTCACGAACTAGCACCCGCAGGCCCATCGGCGACAATCACCACCACCTCCGCCCATACACCGCCCCCCCCTTCACCGACTCAACATCTGGGTGAAAAAGAAGACAACACGCTCACGGACGTGCAGGTCTCGACACCTGTGCCCACACCACAGCCGGGACTGAGGGGATCACGGCGGAAGGTCAAGGTCCCTGACAGACTGGATCTTTAAGACCACTTCACCCCCGCCGGACTCTTTTTTTTAAACAGGGGGTGAATGTGGTAAAGCACGGTATTGCATTATATTGCATTGTGTTGTGTTGTACATGCCTGGGCTTGTCCAGGCTGGCTCCGCCTGTGGCTCCTCCCTTCGGGCTTATGTATAAAGGTGGCAAGTCACCGCCTCCAACCCAGTTCGGGTCCAGAGGCAGGAGGTTTGCTGTTTAGTGTATTAAAGCCTCAGTTACATTCATCACTCGTCGTGTGCTTATTGAAGGCATATCAATTAGTGTGGTGGCCCCTCTCCCAGGGTTGATCTGACCCCTCCTTCGCCAGCTCTGCTGGTGTCCCTACTATCTTTTCCTCACCCTCTACTGCACTCTGTTGTACTTGCCCCCTCCTTTCTATGAGCTGGCTCCCCTGTTCATAGTGAGACGATGCAGTCCCATGCAAAATTGTCCCTTTCTTTCTTTCGCCTCACCTCTTCTGTGCTTTCCTCACCACTGCCTTTCTTACTGTCCGTCCAAATCATTCTTACGGGCAGTAAAATAATGTTCCTTGCCCTGATATGTTACCCAGAGCCTGGCTGGGAATAACATCCCAAATCTGATTTTGTTTTTATATTGGGCCGACTTTGCATGGTTAAATTTGGAATGCCCTTTTCCAGGTCTGCCCCAATGTCCTGGTACACTCTGATTTTTATGTCCCTCCCAGTTGCAAGACTTTGTCTGTTGAGCCAGCGAAGGATCCTTTCCCGGTCCTGATATTTGTGCAGCTTGGCTATTATTACCCTTGGCTGCTCCCCGGCCCTGGGTTTTGGTCAGAGCCACCTGTGAGCCCTGTTGATCTCCTGTGGCTTGGGGAAGCTGTCCCTCCCCACGAGGTTGCCCAGCATTTGGGCCACCTAGTCGGTCGAGTCCCTGCCCACGACTCCCTCTGGTAGGCCCACTATTCGAATGTTCTGCCGCCTCAACCAATTCTCCTGGTCCTTGACCTTCCCTTTCAGGCTCCCCTGTGTTGCCATCGAACTCTTGACCTCGGCCTCCAGGGCGACGATTCGATCGCTCTGGTCCGTCGATGCCTTTTCCAGCTCTCGTATTGTGCCCCCCTGGGCTTCCAGTCTCTTCCCCATGCCGTCGAGCACTGTCTGCATGGTGGCTAGCGCCTCCCCACTTTGACTGCAGCCTTTATCTCAGCCTTGATCTCATCTTTCATCTCTTTTAGTTCCCTGGTTAGAAATATCTTCCATCCATCGCCTGGCGGGAACGGGGGAGCTAACTTTCCGGGTCGCTGGTCTCCCTCTCTCGGGGGTGGCCAGGAACCCTTGCCTCGTGGGTCTGCTGATCCCCTTGTTCGCCACTCCCGTCCCTTGCTACAATTCCTGGGGTACCTGTGGCCTCTCGAGTTGCTGCTTTCTGGCATTCTTACCGTCCGTGTTATCGTTGAGAGTGAGACGATGTTTAAGTCTGATTTTGCGGGTTAAATTCAGCATAAAGTGCCGATTATGTTGTCTTATGGAGGAGAACCACCAGATGTGTGACTACTCAGCACATCCCCGGCACCGGAAGTCCATTCTTCTAAACTCGAGAGAATATAGGCCTAAACTGCTCAATCTCCCTTCATAAGACAAACCCCTCATTCCTGGAATCAACCGAGTGAACCTCCTGTGAGCTGCCTCGAATGCCACTACATCCCTCCTCGAATAAGGGGACCAAAACTGTACACAGTACTCCAGGTGCGGTCTCACCAATACCTTGTACGTTGCAGCAACACTTCCCTACCTTGACACTCCTTCGGCTATAATTGCCAACATTCCATTTGTCCTCCTTATTACCTGTTGTACCTGCATGCTCGTTGTCAGCGATACATGAGAGCACTCTCTCAGATCAGAGTGCTGTGAGTAGCAGGCCCTCAACTTGGGCATGACAGGAGCTCCTCAGTGCCACTGTTACAAGTTTTACAAGTATGCCAATTCCATTTAAGCTGCGTTCCCTCCTGCATACTCACCTCGTTCACCCTGGTGTATTGCAGACAGCACAGGAAATCGACACATTGACTTATTTCGGCAGCGAAATGTCCATTGGGGAATAAGGAAATGGCGGAGACATTAAACGAATCTGCCTTCTTGGTAAAAGACACAAAAATAATTCTGGAAATAATGGGAAACAAAGGGTCAAGCGAAAATGAGGAACTTAAAGAACTCCGTATAAGTAGAAAAGCAAGGAGAAACTAACGGAATTAACAACAAATCCCCTGGAGCTGACAACCTGTACCCTAGGGTTATAAAAGCGGGAGCATCAGGGATGGTGATTTCTTTGGTTTAGAATTCCAAAATTCCTTGCATTCTAAAACAGTTCCTGAGTTTTGGAAGGTAGCAAATTTAACTCCGCTATTTAAGAAAAGAGGAAGAGAATAAATGAGGAACTATCGTCCAGTTAGTCTAAGATCGATAGTATGCAAAATATTCGAGATTATTCAATATTCATTAGGGGCATGGCAAAAGAGCATTTGGAAAATGATAAAATTAGGACACATGAGATTGGGGTTAGTATATGAGCATGGATTAAGGACTAGAGAATGGATAAAAAAAAGAGCAGCTCATTTTCAAGTAGACAGACAGTATTGAGCAGGGTACCATAGAGATCAGCATTGGGACAGATTGTAATGAGCAGGGTACCATAGAGATCAGTATTGGGACAGATTGTAATGAGCAGGGTACCATAGAGATCAGGGGCGTCATTCTCCGACCCCCCGCCGGGTCGGAGAATGGCCGTTGGCTGCCGTGAATCCCGCCCCCGCCGAAGTCTCCGCTCCCGGAGATTGGGCGGGGGCGGGAATCCGGCCGCGCCGGTTGGCGGGACCCCCCGCTGGATTCTCCGGCCCGGATGGGCCGAAGTCCCGCCCAGGAATTGACTGTCCCGCCGGCGTAAATCAAACCTGGTATTTACCGGCGGGACCAGGCGGCGTGGGCGGGCTCCGGGGTCCTGGGGGGGGCGCGGGGCGATCTGACCCCGGGGGGTGCCCCCACGGTGGCCTGGCCCGCGATCGGGGCCCACCGATCCGCGGGCGGGCCTGTGCCGCGGGGGCACTCTTTCCCTTCCGCCTCCGCTACGGCCTCCACCATGGCGGAGGCAGAAGAGACTCTCCCCACTGCGCATGTGCGGGAAACTGACAGCGGCCGCTGACGCTCCCGCGCATGCGCTGGGAAACTGACAGCGGCCGCTGACACTCCCGCGCATGCGCCGCATTTCCGCGCCAGCTGGCGGGGCAACAAATGCCATTTCCGCCAGCTGGCGGGGCGGAAATCCCTCCGGCGTCGGCCTAGCCCCTCAATGTTGGGGCTAGGCCGCCAAAGATGCCGTTGGGGGAGAATTTCGCCCCAGTATTGGGACAGATTGTAATGAGCAGGGTAACATAGGGATCAGTACTGGGGATAGACAGTAATGAGCAGGGTACCACAGGGATCAGTATTGGGGACAGACTGTAATGAGCACGGTACCACAGGGATCAGTATTGGGACAGACGGTAATGAGCACGGTACCACAGGGATCAGTACTGGGACAGACAGTAATGAGCATGGTACCACAGGGATCAGTACTGGGACAGACAGTAATGAGCAGATGTGATGATTGATTCCTGCACCTTTAATGTAATGATCCCTTTAAGACCGGGTTTGGAACCCTGGGAGACTCCGCCTCCGGCTCCACCCCCCAGGGAGCCATATATAAGGTAATGTCCAGTGGGCAGTGTGCAGTGAGCACACTTCTCGGTAGCGGACTGGTTCTTTGCTAATTAAAGTCTTTGTATTACCAATCATCTCTCTCGAGTTGTAATTGAGCGTATCTCAGCAGGGTACCACAGGCATCAGTATTGGGGACAGACAGTAATGAGCAGGGTGCCACAGGGATCAGTACTGGGACAGACAGTAATGAGCAGGGTACCACAGGCATCAGTATTGGGGACAGACAGTAATGAGCAGGGTACCACAGGCATCAGTACTGGGACAGACAGTAATGAGCAGGGTACCACAGGCATCAGTATTGGGGACAGACAGTAATGAGCAGGGTACCACAGGCATCAGTATTGGGGACAAACAGTAATGAGCAGGGTGCCACAGGGATCAGTATTGGGGACAGACAGTAATGAGCAGGGTGCCACAGGGATCAGTACTGGGACAGACAGTAATGAGCAGGGTACCACAGGCATCAGTACTGGGACAGACAGTAATGAGCAGGGTACCACAGGCATCAGTATTGGGGACAGACAGTAATGAGCAGGGTACCACAGGCATCAGTATTGGGGACAGACAGTAATGAGCAGGGTACCACAGGGATCAGTATTGGGGACAGACAGTAATGAGCAGGGTACCACAGGGATCAGTATTGGGGACAAACAGTAATGAGCAGGGTACCACAGGGATCAGTATTGGGGACAGACAGTAATGAGCAGGGTACCACAGGGATCAGTACTGCGACAGACAGTAATGAGCAGGGTGCCACAGGCATCAGTATTGGGGACAGACAGTAATGAGCAGGGTGCCACAGGGATCAGTACAGGGACAGACAGTAATGAGCAGGGTACCACAGGGATCAGTACTGGGACAAACAGTAATGAGCAGGGTACCACAGGGATCAGTACTGGGACAAACAGTAATGAGCAGGGTACCACAGGGATCAGTATTGGGGACAGACAGTAATGAGCAGGGTACCACAGGGATCAGTATTGGGGACAGACAGTAATGAGCAGGGTACCACAGGGATCAGTATTGGGGACAGACAGTAATGAGCAGGGTACCACAGGGATCAGTATTGGGGACAGACAGTAATGAGCAGGGTACCACAGGGATCAGTATTGGGGACAGACAGTAATGAGCAGGGTACCACAGGGATCAGTATTGGGGACAAACAGTAATGAGCAGGGTACCACAGGGATCAGTATTGGGGACAGACAGTAATGAGCAGGGTACCACAGGGATCAGTACTGCGACAGACAGTAATGAGCAGGGTACCACAGGCATCAGTATTGGGGACAGACAGTAATGAGCAGGGTGCCACAGGGATCAGTACAGGGACAGACAGTAATGAGCAGGGTACCACAGGGATCAGTACTGCGACAGACAGTAATGAGCAGGGTACCACAGGCATCAGTATTGGGGACAGACAGTAATGAGCAGGGTACCACAGGGATCAGTACAGGGACAGACCGTAATGAGCAGGGTACCACAGGGATCAGTACTGCGACAGACAGTAATGAGCAGGGTGCCACAGGGGTCAGTACTGGGGACAGACAGTAATGAGCAGGGTGTAGCGCACAAAGACTCCGTGAGACGAATAGAGTGAAGTCGATGAGGCTTTATTAAGCGTGTCTGTTCCCCCGCAGTTCGATAGTAGAATGGCCTGTGGGGGAGGACTCCGGCTTCTTATACTCCGCCTTCAGGGCGGAGCTAGAGGTCAACGGCCAACCAGGACCCGGGATCTGTCAGCCAATGACATTAGGGCTTCCAGTCCCACATGACCCCCAATACATACTACCACATTCACCCCTTGTCAAAAATGAACCCGGCGGGGTGATGCTTCGTATGGTGGTAAGGGTTTACAGGGCTGGTCCTGGGAGGAAAAAAAACATTCACATGGCAATACAGTATTGTACAATTTTGTCCTGTTTCAACTATTTACAGAAGGTATAGGGAGAAAAGCAAAATGTTCTTGTGAAAAGTCCATATTTTGATTTAGATCGACGCCACGAGCCGGTCGGGCGGTCTGGTCGTCCGTGTCGATCGCCTCGGCCCCGGTGGTGGTGGTGGTGCTTGTACCGGTGTTGTCGTCTCCGGGAGCCTTACGGTTTCAGCTTGGGCTTTATTCTTGGTCGGGCCTGAGGGGAGGGGAACTGATCCTCCTGGGAAGGGGGCGGTCGCGGGGTGCGGCGGTGGCAGGAAGGGGGGGGGTTGGGTGAATGGTGTCGGGGGGGTGTGTGTGTTGCCGGCGGGCGCCAGATCCCGCAGGGAGACCGTGTCCTGTCGGCCGTCGGGGTACTCCACGTAAGCGTACTGCGGGTTCGCGTGGAGGAGGTGAACCCTCTCGACCAACGGGTCCGCCTTATGTGCCCGCACATGCTTTCGGAGCAAGGTGGATCCTGGGGCCGCCAGCCAGGTCGGCAGCGACGTTCCAGAGGAGGACCTCCTAGGGAAGACAAGGAGACGCTCATGAGGCGTTTCATTAGTGCTCGTACATAATAGCGACCGGATGGAGTGGAGAGCGTCCGGGAGGACCTCCTGCCACCGTGAAACTGGGAGGTCCCTGGACCGTAGGGCCAGTAGGACGGTCTTCCAGACCGTGCCGTTCTCCCTCTCTACTTGCCCGTTCCCCCGGGGGTTGTAGCTGGTAGTCCTGCTTGAGGCTATGCCCTTGCTGAGCAGGAACTGGCGCAGCTCGTCACTCATGAAAGAGGACCCCCTGTCGCTGTGGACGTATGCGGGGCAACAACCGAACAGTGTGAAGATGGTGTTCAGGGCTTTAATGACTGTGGCCGCGGTCATGTCAGAGCAGGGAATGGCGAATGGGAAGCGGGAGTATTCGTCCACCACATTAAGAAAATATGTGTTGCAGTCGGTGGAGGGGAGGGGCCCTTTGAAATCGAGACTAAGGCGTTCAAAGGGGCGGGAAGCCTTAATCAGGTGCGCACCAACCGGCCTGAAAAAATGCGGTTTGCATTCCGCGCAGATGTGGCAGTCCCTTGTGACTGTACGGACCTCCTCTAAAGAGTATGGGAGATTGCGGGACTTGATGAAGTGGAAAAGCCGAGTGACCCCCGGGTGGCAGAGGTCCTCGTGCAGGGTTTGGAGGCGGTTAATTTGTGCGTTGGCACATGTGCCGCGGGATAGGGCATCGGACGGCTCGTTCAGCTTTCCGGGACGATACAAAATCTCGTAGTTGAAGGTGGAGAGCTCGATCCTCCACCTTAAGATCTTGTCGTTTTTGATTTTGCCCCGCAGTGCATTATCGAACATGAAGGCTACCGACCGTTGGTCAGTGAGGAGAGTGAATCTCCTGCCGGCCAGGTAATGCCTCCAATGTCGCACAGCTTCCACTATGGCTTGGGCTTCCTTTTCCACTAAGGAGTGGCGGACTTCTGAGGCGTGGAGGGTCCGGGAGAAAAAGGCCACGGGTCTGCCCGTTTGATTAAGGGTGGCCGCTAGAGCTACGTCGGAGGCGTCGCTCTCGACCTGGAAGGGGAGGGACTCGTCGATGGCGCGCATCGTGGCCTTTGCGATATCCGCTTTGATGCGGCTGAAGGCCTGGCAAGCCTCTGTCGACAGAGGGAAGGTCGTGGTCTGTATTAGGGGGCGGGCCTTGTCTGCGTACTGGGGGACCCACTGGGCGTAGTATGAAAAGAACCCCAGGCAGCGTTTCAGGGCTTTTGGGCAGTGCGGGAGGGGGAATTCCATGAGGCGCGCATACGTTCGGGGTCGGGGCCTATTATCCCATTGCGCACGACGTAGCCCAGAATGGCTAGCCGATTGGTGCTAAAAACGCACTTGTCCTCGTTGTACGTGAGGTTCAAGGCTTTGGCGGTCTGGAGGAATTTTTGGAGGTTGGCGTCGTGGTCCTGCTGGTCGTGGCCGCAGATGGTTACATTGTCGAGATACGGGAACGTGGCCCGCAACCCATGTTGATCAACCATTCGGTCCATCTCCCGTTGGAAGACCGAGACCCCGTTTGTGACGCCAAATGGGACCCTTAGGAAATGGTATAATCGCCCGTCTGCCTCGAAGGCTGTGTACTTGCGGTCACTTGGGCGGATGGGGAGCTGATGGTAGGCAGACTTGAGGTCCACGGTGGAGAAGACTTTATATTGGGCAATCCGATTGACCATGTCGGATATGCGGGGGAGAGGGTACGCGTCTAGTTGTGTGTACCTGTTGATGGTCTGGCTATAGTCTATGACCATCCTTTGTTTCTCCCCTGTCTTCACTACTACCACCTGCGCTCTCCAGGGACTATTGCTGGCCTGGATTATGCCCTCCTTTAGTAGCCGCTGGACTTCGGACCGAATGAAGGTCCGGTCCTGGGCGCTGTACCGTCTGCTCCTAGTGGCGACGGGTTTGCAATCCGGGGTGAGGTTTGCAAACAAGGACGGGGGTTGCACCTTGAGGGTTGCGAGGCCGCAGATAGTGAGTGGGGGTATTGGGCCGCCGAATTTGAACGTAAGGCTCTGTAGATTGCATTGGAAATCTAATCCCAGTAAGGTGGGGGCGCAGAGTTGGGGAAAGACGTTTAGTTTGTAGTTTTTGAACTCCCTCCCCTGCACCGTTAGGGTAACTATGCAGAATCCTTGGATCTGTACGGAGTGGGATCCTGCAGCTAGGGAAATCTTTTGTGCGCTGGGATAGGTGGTCAAGGAACAGCGTCTTACCGTGTCGGGGTGGATAAAGCTCTCCGTGCTCCCGGAGTCGACTAGGCATGGTGTCTCGTGGCCGTTTATTAGCACCGTTGTCGTCGTCGTCTGGAGTGTCCGGGGCCGAGCTTGATCGAGCGTAATTGAAGCGAGACGTGGTTGTAGTAGTGGAGTGGGGTCCGTTGTTGCCGTCCAAGATGGCGTCGGGGATGAACAAAATGGCCGCCCCCATACATCGCACGTGGCTGGGGGGTCACAAGATGGCGGCGGGGGTGGACAAAATGGCCGCCCCCACGCGTCGTAGAGGTTTGGGGTGGTCCAAGATGGCGGCGCCCTTCCTCCCCTCGTGGTGGCCGGGACCCAAAATGGCGGCATCTGCAGGTCGCACATGGGGCACTGGGGGGGTTGGGGAGCGTTAGGACCGCGCGGGGCTCCCTTCTCTCCGGGGACAGCAGTGGTCGGGACCCAAGTTGGTAGCGCCGGCGGGTCAGACGTGGAGCGCGGGGGGGGGGGGGTTAGGGGGCGTTAGAGACGGCCAGAACTCCCTCTTCTCCGTGGGGAGTGGTGGTCGGGACCCAAAGTGGTAGCGCCGGCGGGTCATACATGGGGAGCGTAAGCGGCGTGCAGGGCTCCCTGTTCTCCCGGGACCGCGGTGGTTGGGACCCAGAGTGGCTGCGCCAGCGGGTGGGGAGCGTAAACGGCTTGCAGGGCTCCCTGTTCTCCCGGGACAGCGGCGATCTCGCGGGACCGGCACACAACCACGAAATGGCCCTTTTTTCCGCAGCTTGTGCAGATCGTTGCGCGGGCCGGGCAGCGCTGCCGGGGGTGTTTCGCCTGGCCGCAGAAATAGCAGTGGGCGCCCCCGGTGCGACTTGGCGTTTGGACCGCGCAGGCCTGTGGGGTGTCCGGGGGGGTGGTGGGTTTGTCGCGACGGGTACGTACGGAGCCTAATGGGCTGCCGCGCGGTCGGGGCCGTAGGCGCGGGTATTACGCGCGGCCACGTCTCGGGAGGCTGCTAGGGCCTGGGCCTCTGAGAGTTCTAGCGACTCTCTTTCTAGAAGTCTTTGGCGGATTTGGGAGGAATTCATACCTGCCACAAAAGCATCGCGCATTAACATGTCCGTGTGTTCATTTGCGTTCACCGAAGGGCAGCTGCAGACTCGTCCCAAACTCAGCAGCGCGGCGTAGAATTTGTCCATCGATTCTCCGGGACCTTGCCGTCTCGTCGCGAGCTGGTAGCGAGCGTAGATTTGGTTAACTGGGCGGACATAGAGACTTTTCAGTGCTGCGAACGCCGTCTCGAAATCCTCCGAGCCTTCAATGAGGGAGAATATCTCCGTGCTCACCCTCGAGTGCAGGACCTGTAGTTTTTGGTCTTCTGTGACCCGGCCGGTGGCCGTTCTGAGGTAGGCCTCGAAACAAGTCTGCCAGTGCTTGAAGGCTGCTGCCGCGTTCACTGCGTGGGGGCTGATCCTCAGGCATTCCGGGATGATCCTGAGCTCCATAGTCCTTTTTAGGCACGCTTAATAAATTGTAGCGCACAAAGACTCCGTGAGACGAATAGAGTGAAGTTGATGAGGCTTTATTAAGCGTGTCTGTTCCCCCGCAGCTCGAAAGTAGAATGGCCTGCGGGGGAGGACTCCGGCTTCTTATACTCGCCTTCAGGGCGGAGCTAGAGGTCAATGGCCAACCAGGACCCGGGATCTGTCAGCCAATGACATTAGGGCTTCCAGTCCCACATGACCCCCAATACATACTACCACACAGGGTACCACAGGGATCAGTATTGGGGACAGACAGTAATGAGCAGGGTACCACAGGGATCTCTATTGGGGACAGACAGTAATGAGCAGAGTGCCACAGGGATCAGTACAGGGACAGACAGTAATGAGCAGGGTACCACAGGGATTAGTATTGGGGACAGACAGTAATGAGCAGGGTACCACAGGGATCACTATTGGGGACAGACAGTAATGAGCAGGGTACCACAGGGATCAGTATTGGGGACAGACAGTAATGAGCAGGGTACCACAGGGATCAGTACTGGGGACAGATTGTAATGAGCAGGGTACCACAGGGATCAGCACTGGTGACAGACATTAAGAGCAGGGTACCACAGGGATCAGTATTGGGGACAGACAGTAATGAGCAGGGTACCACAGGGATCAGTATTGGGGACAGACAGTAATGAGCAGGGTACCACAGGGATCAGTATTGGGGACAGACAGTAATGAGCAGGGTACCACAGGGATCAGTATTGGGGACAGACAGTAATGAGCAGGGTGCCACAGGGATCAGTACAGGGACAGACAGTAATGAGCAGGGTGCCACAGGGATCACTATTGGGGACAGACAGTAATGAGCAGGGTGCCACAGGGATCAGTATTGGGGACAGACTGTAATGAGCAGGGTGCCACAGGTGTCAGTATTGGGGACAGACTGTAATGAGCAGGGTACCACAGGGATCACTATTGGGGACAGACAGTAATGAGCAGGGTACCACAGGGATCAGTACTGCGACAGACAGTAATGAGCAGGGTACCACAGAGTTCAATACTGGGACAGACTGTAATGAGCAGGGTGCCACAGGGGTCAGTATTGGGGACAGACTGTAATGAGCAGGGTACCACAGGGATCAGCACTGGTGACAGACAGTAATGAGCAGGGTACTACAGGTATCAGTACTGGGGCAGTCAGTAATGAGCAGGGTGCCACAGGGGTCAGTATTGGGGGCAGATAGTAAAGAGCAGGGTACCACAGGGATCACTATTGGGGACAGACAGTAATGAGCAGGGTACCACAGGGATCACTATTGGGGACAGACAGTAATGAGCAGGGTGCCACAGGGATCAGTATTGGGGACAGACAGTAATGAGCAGGGTGCCACAGGGATCAGTATTGGGACAGACAGTAATGAGCAGGGTACCACAGGGATCAGTACTGCGACAGACAGTAATGAGCAGGGTGCCACAGGGATCAGTATTGGGGACAGACAGTAATGAGCAGGGTACCACAGGGATCACTATTGGGGACAGACAGTAATGAGCAGGGTGCCACAGGGATCAGTATTGGGGACAGACAGTAATGAGCAGGATACCACAGGGATCAGTATTGGGGACAGACAGTAATGAGCAGGGTACCACAGGGATCAGTACTGGGACAGACAGTAATGAGCAGGGTGCCACAGGGATCACTATTGGGGACAGACAGTAATGAGCAGGGTGCCACAGGGATCACTATTGGGGACAGACAGTAATGAGCAGGGTGCCACAGGGATCACTATTGGGGACAGACAGTAATGAGCAGGGTACCACAGGGATCACTATTGGGGACAGACAGTAATGAGCAGGGTGCCACAGGGATCAGTACAGGGACAGACAGTAATGAGCAGGGTGCCACAGGGATCACTATTGGGGACAGACAGTAATGAGCAGGGTGCCACAGGGATCAGTATTGGGGACAGACAGTAATGAGCAGGGTACCACAGGGATCAGTACAGGGGACAGACAGTAATGAGCAGGATACCACAGGGATCAGTATTGGGGGCAGACAGTAATGAGCAGGGTACCACAGGCATCAGTACTGGGGCAGACAGTAATGAGCAGGATACCACAGGGATCAGTATTGGGGACAGACGGTAATGAGCAGGGTACCACAGGGATCACTATTGGGGACAGACAGTAATGAGCAGGGTGCCACAGGGATCAGTATTGGGGACAGACAGTAATGAGCAGGATACCACAGGGATCAGTATTGGGGACAGACAGTAATGAGCAGGGTACCACAGGGATCACTATTGGGGACAGACAGTAATGAGCAGGGTGCCACAGGGATCACTATTGGGGACAGACAGTAATGAGCAGGGTGCCACAGGGATCACTATTGGTGACAGACAGTAATGAGCAGGGTACCACAGGGATCACTATTGGGGACAGACAGTAATGAGCAGGGTGCCACAGGGATCAGTACAGGGACAGACAGTAATGAGCAGGGTGCCACAGGGATCACTATTGGGGACAGACAGTAATGAGCAGGGTGCCACAGGGAGCAGCACTGGTGACAGACAGTAATGAGCAGGGTGCCACAGGGATCAGTATTGGGGACAGACTGTAATGAGCAGGGTGCCACAGGTGTCAGTATTGGGGACAGACTGTAATGAGCAGGGTACCACAGGGATCACTATTGGGGACAGACAGTAATGAGCAGGGTACCACAGGGATCAGTACTGCGACAGACAGTAATGAGCAGGGTACCACAGAGTTCAATACTGGGACAGACTGTAATGAGCAGGGTGCCACAGGGGTCAGTATTGGGGACAGACTGTAATGAGCAGGGTACCACAGGGAACAGCACTGGTGACAGACAGTAATGAGCAGGGTGCCACAGGGGTCAGTATTGGGGACAGACTGTAATGAGCAGGGTACCACAGGGATCAGCACTGGTGACAGACTGTAATGAGCAGGGTGCCACAGGTGTCAGTATTGGGGACAGACTGTAATGAGCAGGGTACCACAGGGATCACTATTGGGGACAGACAGTAATGAGCACGGTGCCACAGGGATCAGTATTGGGGACAGACAGTAATGAGCAGGGTACCACAGGGATCACTATTGGGGACAGACAGTAATGAGCAGGGTGCCACAGGGAGCAGCACTGGGGACAGACAGTAATGAGCAGGGTGCCACAGGGATCAGTATTGGGGACAGACAGTAATGAGCAGGGTACCACAGGGATCAGTATTGGGGACAGACAGTAATGAGCAGGGTGCCACAGGGAGCAGCACTGGGGACAGACAGTAATGAGCAGGGTGCCACAGGGATCAGTATTGGGGACAGACAGTAATGAGCAGGGTACCACAGGGATCACTATTGGGGACAGACAGTAATGAGCAGGGTACCACAGGGATCACTATTGGGGACAGACAGTAATGAGCAGGGTACCACAGGGATCAGTACTGCGACAGACAGTAATGAGCAGGGTACCACAGAGTTCAATACTGGGACAGACTGTAATGAGCAGGGTGCCACAGGGGTCAGTATTGGGGACAGACTGTAATGAGCAGGGTACCACAGGGATCAGCACTGGTGACAGACAGTAATGAGCAGGGTGCCACAGGGATCAGTACTGGGGACAGATAGTAATGAGCAGGGTGCCACAGGGGTCAGTATTGGGGACAGACAGTAATGAGCAGGGTGCCACAGGGATCAGTACTGCGACAGACGGTAATGAGCAGGGTACTACAGGCATCAGTACTGGGGCAGACAGTAATGAGCAGGGTGCCACAGGGGTCAGTATTGGGGGCAGATAGTAATGAGCAGGGTACCACAGGCATCAGTACTGGGGCAGACAGTAATGAGCAGGATACCACAGGGATCAGTATTGGGGGCAGATAGTAATGAGCAGGGTACCACAGGCATCAGTACTGGGGCAGACAGTAATGAGCAGGATACCACAGGGATCAGTATTGGGGACAGACAGTAATGAGCAGGGTACCACAGGGATCACTATTGGGGACAGACAGTAATGAGCAGGGTACCACAGGGATCACTATTGGGGACAGACAGTA
Organism: Scyliorhinus torazame; assembly: GCF_047496885.1. Lineage (NCBI taxonomy): Eukaryota > Metazoa > Chordata > Chondrichthyes > Carcharhiniformes > Scyliorhinidae > Scyliorhinus > Scyliorhinus torazame. The sequence continues at coordinate 144,763,908 of NC_092714.1, read as the reverse complement.
ATGAGCAGGGTACCACAGGGATCACTATTGGGGACAGACAGTAATGATGAGGGTACCACAGGGATCACTATTGGGGACAGACAGTAATGAGCAGGGTGCCACAGGGATCAGTATTGGGGACAGACTGTAATGAGCAGGGTACCACAGGGATCAGTATTGGGGGCAGACAGTAATGAGCAGGGTGCCACAGGGATCAGTACTGGGGGCAGACAGTAATGAGCAGGGTACTACAGGCATCAGGACTGGGACAGAATGTAATGAGCAGTGTACCACAGGGATCACTATTGGGGACAGACAGTAATGAGCAGGGTGCCACAGGGATCAGTATTGGGGACAGACTGTAATGAGCAGGGTACCACAGGGATCAGTATTGGGGGCAGACAGTAATGAGCAGGGTGCCACAGGGATCAGTATTGGGGACAGACAGTAATGAGCAGGGTACCACAGGGATCAGTACTGGGACAGACAGTAATGAGCAGGGTGCCACAGGGATCAGTATTGGGACAGACAGTAATGAGCAGGGTACCACAGGGATCAGTACTGCGACAGACAGTAATGAGCAGGGTACTACAGGCATCAGGACTGGGACAGACTGTAATGAGCAGTGTACCACAGGGATCAGTATTGGGGGCAGACAGTAATGAGCAGGGTACCACAGGGATCAGTACTGGGGACAGACAGTAATGAGCAGGGTGCCACAGGGATCAGTATTGGGGGCAGATAGTAATGAGCAGGGTACCACAGGGGTCAGTATTGGGGGCAGATAGTAATGAGCAGGGTACCACAGGGGTCAGTATTGGGGGCAGATAGTAATGAGCAGGGTACCACAGGGATCACTATTGGGGACAGACAGTAATGATCAGGGTACCACAGGGATCACTATTGGGGACAGACAGTAATGAGCAGGGTGCCACAGGGATCAGTATTGGGGGCAGACAGTAATGAGCAGGGTACCACAGGGATCAGTACTGGGGACAGACAGTAATGAGCAGGGTGCCACAGGGATCAGTATTGGGGGCAGATAGTAATGAGCAGGGTACCACAGGGGTCAGTATTGGGGGCAGATAGTAATGAGCAGGGTACCACAGGGGTCAGTATTGGGGGCAGATAGTAATGAGCAGGGTACCACAGGGATCACTATTGGGGACAGACAGTAATGATCAGGGTACCACAGGGATCACTATTGGGGACAGACAGTAATGAGCAGGGTACCACAGGGATCACTATTGGGGACAGACAGTAATGATCAGGGTACCACAGGGATCAGTACTGGGACAGACTGTAATGAGCAGGGTGCCACAGGGATCAGTATTGGGGACAGACAGTAATGAGCAGGGTGCCACAGGGATCAGTACTGGGACAGACAGTAATGAGCAGGATGCCACAGGGATCAGTATTGGGGACAGACAGTAATGAGCAGGGTGCCACAGGGATCAGTATTGGGGACAGACAGTAATGAGCAGGGTACCACAGGCATCAGTACTGGGGCAGACAGTAATGAGCAGGATACCACAGGGATCAGTATTGGGGGCAGATAGTAATGAGCAGGGTACCACAGGCATCAGTACTGGGGCAGACAGTAATGAGCAGGATACCACAGGGATCAGTATTGGGGGCAGATAGTAATGAGCAGGGTACCACAGGCATCAGTACTGGGGCAGACAGTAATGAGCAGGATACCACAGGGATCAGTATTGGGGACAGACAGTAATGAGCAGGGTGCCACAGGGATCACTATTGGGGACAGACAGTAATGAGCAGGGTACCACAGGGATCACTATTGGGGACAGACAGTAATGAGCAGGGTGCCACAGGGATCAGTACAGGGACAGACAGTAATGAGCAGGGTGCCACAGGGATCACTATTGGGGACAGATAGTAATGAGCAGGGTACCACAGGGATCACTATTGGGGACAGACAGTAATGATCAGGGTACCACAGGGATCACTATTGGGGACAGACAGTAATGAGCAGGGTGCCACAGGGATCAGTATTGGGGGCAGACAGTAATGAGCAGGGTACCACAGGGATCACTATTGGGGACAGACAGTAATGAGCAGGGTGCCACAGGGATCAGTACAGGGACAGACAGTAATGAGCAGGGTACCACAGGGGTCAGTATTGGGGGCAGATAGTAATGAGCAGGGTACCACAGGGATCACTATTGGGGACAGACAGTAATGATCAGGGTACCACAGGGATCACTATTGGGGACAGACAGTAATGAGCAGGGTGCCACAGGGATCAGTATTGGGGGCAGACAGTAATGAGCAGGGTACCACAGGGATCAGTACTGGGGACAGACAGTAATGAGCAGGGTGCCACAGGGATCAGTATTGGGGGCAGATAGTAATGAGCAGGGTACCACAGGGGTCAGTATTGGGGGCAGATAGTAATGAGCAGGGTACCACAGGGGTCAGTATTGGGGGCAGATAGTAATGAGCAGGGTACCACAGGGATCACTATTGGGGACAGACAGTAATGATCAGGGTACCACAGGGATCACTATTGGGGACAGACAGTAATGAGCAGGGTACCACAGGGATCACTATTGGGGACAGACAGTAATGATCAGGGTACCACAGGGATCAGTACTGGGACAGACTGTAATGAGCAGGGTGCCACAGGGATCAGTATTGGGGACAGACAGTAATGAGCAGGGTGCCACAGGGATCAGTACTGGGACAGACAGTAATGAGCAGGATGCCACAGGGATCAGTATTGGGGACAGACAGTAATGAGCAGGGTGCCACAGGGATCAGTATTGGGGACAGACAGTAATGAGCAGGGTACCACAGGCATCAGTACTGGGGCAGACAGTAATGAGCAGGATACCACAGGGATCAGTATTGGGGGCAGATAGTAATGAGCAGGGTACCACAGGCATCAGTACTGGGGCAGACAGTAATGAGCAGGATACCACAGGGATCAGTATTGGGGGCAGATAGTAATGAGCAGGGTACCACAGGCATCAGTACTGGGGCAGACAGTAATGAGCAGGATACCACAGGGATCAGTATTGGGGACAGACAGTAATGAGCAGGGTGCCACAGGGATCACTATTGGGGACAGACAGTAATGAGCAGGGTACCACAGGGATCACTATTGGGGACAGACAGTAATGAGCAGGGTGCCACAGGGATCAGTACAGGGACAGACAGTAATGAGCAGGGTACCACAGGGGTCAGTATTGGGGGCAGATAGTAATGAGCAGGGTACCACAGGGATCACTATTGGGGACAGACAGTAATGATCAGGGTACCACAGGGATCACTATTGGGGACAGACAGTAATGAGCAGGGTGCCACAGGGATCAGTATTGGGGGCAGACAGTAATGAGCAGGGTACCACAGGGATCAGTACTGGGGACAGACAGTAATGAGCAGGGTGCCACAGGGATCAGTATTGGGGGCAGATAGTAATGAGCAGGGTACCACAGGGGTCAGTATTGGGGGCAGATAGTAATGAGCAGGGTACCACAGGGGTCAGTATTGGGGGCAGATAGTAATGAGCAGGGTACCACAGGGATCACTATTGGGGACAGACAGTAATGATCAGGGTACCACAGGGATCACTATTGGGGACAGACAGTAATGAGCAGGGTACCACAGGGATCACTATTGGGGACAGACAGTAATGATCAGGGTACCACAGGGATCAGTACTGGGACAGACTGTAATGAGCAGGGTGCCACAGGGATCAGTATTGGGGACAGACAGTAATGAGCAGGGTGCCACAGGGATCAGTACTGGGACAGACAGTAATGAGCAGGATGCCACAGGGATCAGTATTGGGGACAGACAGTAATGAGCAGGGTGCCACAGGGATCAGTATTGGGGACAGACAGTAATGAGCAGGGTACCACAGGCATCAGTACTGGGGCAGACAGTAATGAGCAGGATACCACAGGGATCAGTATTGGGGGCAGATAGTAATGAGCAGGGTACCACAGGCATCAGTACTGGGGCAGACAGTAATGAGCAGGATACCACAGGGATCAGTATTGGGGGCAGATAGTAATGAGCAGGGTACCACAGGCATCAGTACTGGGGCAGACAGTAATGAGCAGGATACCACAGGGATCAGTATTGGGGACAGACAGTAATGAGCAGGGTGCCACAGGGATCACTATTGGGGACAGACAGTAATGAGCAGGGTACCACAGGGATCACTATTGGGGACAGACAGTAATGAGCAGGGTGCCACAGGGATCAGTACAGGGACAGACAGTAATGAGCAGGGTGCCACAGGGATCACTATTGGGGACAGACAGTAATGAGCAGGGTACCACAGGGATCAGCACTGGTGACAGACAGTAATGAGCAGGGTGCCACAGGGATCAGTACTGGGGACAGACTGTAATGAGCAGGGTACCACAGGGATCAGCACTGGTGACAGACAGTAATGAGCAGGGTGCCACAGGGATCAGTACTGCGACAGACGGTAATGAGCAGGGTACTACAGGCATCAGTACTGGGGCAGACAGTAATGAGCAGGGTGCCACAGGGGTCAGTATTGGGGGCAGATAGTAATGAGCAGGGTACCACAGGCATCAGTACTGGGGCAGACAGTAATGAGCAGGATACCACAGGGATCAGTATTGGGGGCAGATAGTAATGAGCAGGGTACCACAGGCATCAGTACTGGGGCAGACAGTAATGAGCAGGATACCACAGGGATCAGTATTGGGGACAGACAGTAATGAGCAGGGTACCACAGGGATCACTATTGGGGACAGACAGTAATGAGCAGGGTACCACAGGGATCAGTATTGGGGACAGACAGTAATGAGCAGGGTACCACAGGGATCACTATTGGGGACAGACAGTAATGAGCAGGGTACCACAGGGATCACTATTGGGGACAGACAGTAATGATCAGGGTACCACAGGGATCACTATTGGGGACAGACAGTAATGAGCAGGGTGCCACAGGGATCAGTATTGGGGACAGACTGTAATGAGCAGGGTACCACAGGGATCACTATTGGGGACAGACAGTAATGAGCAGGGTACCACAGGGATCAGTATTGGGGACAGACAGTAATGAGCAGGGTACCACAGGGTTCAGTATTGGGGGCAGACAGTAATGAGCAGGGTGCCACAGGGATCAGTACTGGGGGCAGACAGTAATGAGCAGGGTACTACAGGCATCAGGACTGGGACAGACTGTAATGAGCAGTGTACCACAGGGATCAGTATTGGGGACTGACAGTAATGAGCAGGGTGCACAGGGATCAGTATTGGGGGCAGACAGTAATGAGCAGTGTACCACAGGGATCAGTATTGGGGACAGACAGTAATGAGCAGGATACCACAGGGATCAGTATTGTGGGCAGACAGTAATGAGCAGGGTGCCACAGGGATCAGTATTGGGGGCAGATAGTAATGAGCAGGGTACCACAGGGGTCAGTATTGGGGGCAGATAGTAATGAGCAGGGTACCACAGGGGTCAGTATTGGGGGCAGATAGTAATGAGCAGGGTACCACAGGGATCACTATTGGGGACAGACAGTAATGATCAGGGTACCACAGGGATCACTATTGGGGACAGACAGTAATGAGCAGGGTGCCACAGGGATCAGTATTGGGGACAGACAGTAATGAGCAGGGTACCACAGGCATCAGTACTGGGGCAGACAGTAATGAGCAGGGTACCACAGGGGTCAGTATTGGGGACAGACAGTAATGAGCAGGGTGCCACAGGGATCAGTATTGGGGGCAGACAGTAATGATCAGGGTACCACAGGGATCACTATTGGGGACAGACAGTAATGAGCAGGGTGCCACAGGGATCAGTATTGGGGACAGACAGTAATGAGCAGGGTACCACAGGCATCAGTACTGGGGCAGACAGTAATGAGCAGGATACCACAGGGATCAGTATTGGGGACAGACAGTAATGAGCAGGGTGCCACAGGGATCACTATTGGGGACAGACAGTAATGAGCAGGGTACCACAGGGATCACTATTGGGGACAGACAGTAATGATCAGGGTACCACAGGGATCACTATTGGGGACAGACAGTAATGAGCAGGGTACCACAGGGATCAGTATTGGGGACAGACAGTAATGAGCAGGGTGCCACAGGGATCAGTATTGGGGGCAGACAGTAATGATCAGGGTGCCACAGGGATCAGTATTGGGGGCAGACAGTAATGATCAGGGTACCACAGGGATCACTATTGGGGACAGACAGTAATGAGCAGGGTGCCACAGGGATCAGTATTGGGGACAGACAGTAATGAGCAGGGTGCCACAGGGATCAGTATTGGGGACAGACAGTAATGAGCAGGGTGCCACAGGGATCAGTATTGGGGACAGACAGTAATGAGCAGGGTGCCACAGGGATCAGTACTGGGGGCAGACAGTAATGATCAGGGTACCACAGGGATCACTATTGGGGACAGACAGTAATGAGCAGGGTGCCACAGGGATCAGTACTGGGGGCAGACAGTAATGAGCAGGGTGCCACAGGGATCACTATTGGGGACAGACAGTAATGAGCAGGGTGCCACAGGGATCAGTACTGGGACAAACAGTAATGAGCAGGGTGCCACAGGGATCAGTACTGGGGACAGACAGTAATGAGCAGGGTACTACAGGCATCAGTACTGGGACAGACTGTAATGAGCAGGGTACCACAGGGATCAGTATTGGGGGCAGACAGTAATGAGCAGGGTACCACAGGGATCAGTACTGTGACAGTAATGAGCAGGGTACTACAGGCATCAGTACTGGGACAGACTGTAATGAGCAGGGTACCACAGGGATCAGTATTGGGGACAGACAGTAATGAGCAGGGTTTCACAGGCATCAGTACTGGGACAGACTGTAATGAGCAGGATACCACAGGGATCAGTATTGGGGACAGACAGTAATGAGCAGGGTGCCACAGGGATCAGTATTGGGGACAGACAGTAATGAGCAGGGTACCACAGGGATCAGTATTGGGGACAGACAGTAATGAGCAGGGTGCCACAGGGATCAGTACTGGGGACAGACAGTAATGAGCAGGGTACCACAGGGATCAGTATTGGGGGCAGACAGTAATGAGCAGGGTACCACAGGGATCAGTACTGGGGACAGACAGTAATGAGCAGGGTGCCACAGGGATCAGTATTGGGGACAGACAGTAATGAGCGGGTACGACAGAGATCAGTATTGGGGACAGACTGTAATGAGCGGGTACCACAGGGATCAGTATTGGGACAAACTGTAATGAGCAGGGTGCCACAGGGATCAGTATTGGGGACAGATAGTACTGAGCATGGTACCACTCTTAAAGGAAGGGGTCCTCCTCCTCCATCTACTTAGTGAACATCTCTGCAAAGTACGCCATCGGTCTCCAGCCTTCCATCCCCTCAGGCAGTCCCACGATCCTCAGATTCTGCCGCTGTGACCTGTTCTCCAGGTCCTCCACTTTGGCTCCAGGCCTTTATTGTTCTCTACCACCCTCCACAGCTCCTCACCCATCGAAGTGAACTGGTCGCTGTGCTGCGGCAGTGCCTCCTCTTCAACGCCTCTCCTTGCTCCTGCACCTCCGCCGACGCCTTAGTCAAAACCGCCTTTATCGGGGCAAGAGTCTCATCTACCCACTCCTTGAGCGAGGTCATCATATCTTTCCAATACATGTCGAAGTGCTTGGAGAACATCCGCTCAAACTCCCCCGACACCACTTCTGTCAGCTTTTCCACCGGAATGGGAGTGGTCCCTCCTGACATGCTAGCACCCGCCATCTGCCCTCCTGGTGGACTCACAGCTACACTCGCCAATGGACTTTCGCCCCTGATTTTTCTTCGGGTACTTTGACATTCCACAACCTCCTCAGACTTTCCAACATCTAATTATTCAAAAGAGTCCCCGAAAAACTGGGCATATAGGACCAAAAACCAGAAACTCTAGCAGGAGCCACCCAACATGTGACCACCACCTACATGTCGCCACCGGAAGACCGTCGGCAACCATCTGTGCTTTACTTGAATAGCGTCTCCTTGTCTCTGGAGTCTTTTGTTTCTCGGGGCAGGATTCTCCGACTCCCCACCGGGTCGGAGAATCCCGGGGGGCGGCGTGAATCCCGCCCCGCTGCTCCGACGCCGGCTGCCGAATTCTCTGGCGCCTGTTTTCGGGCGTGGGCGGGGTTTACGCCGCGCTGGTCAGGGGCCGTTGGCAGCGCCCTCCCCGGCAATTCTCCGGGTTCCGATGGGCCGAGCGGCCATCGTTTCGTGGCCAGTCCCACCGGCGTGGAATGGACATGGTCCATCACGGCGGGACCTGGCTTGTAGGCCGGCTAGTTGAGTCCTCAGAGGGTTTGGGGGGCTGCGGGGGGATCCTGCCCCGGGGGGGGGGGGGGGGGGGGGGGGCCACAGTGGCCTGGCCCGCGATCGGGGCCTACCAATCTGCGGGCAGGCCTGTGCCGTGGGGGCACTCTTTCCTTCCGCACCGGCCTCTGCAGAGCTCCACCATGGCCGGTGCGGAGAAGAAACCCCCTGTGCATGCGCAGGAACACGTCAGCTGGTCTGCATATGCGCGGAACCACGCCGGCGGTTCTGCGCATGCGCCAACCCGCGCTGGCCCTTCGGTGCCTGTTGGTGTGGCACCAACCCCTCCGGCGCCGGCCTAGCCCCTGGAAGTGTGGAGGATTCCGCACCTTCCAGTCGGCCCGACGCCAGAGTGATTCACGCCGCTCTTGGCGCCGGCGTCGGGCCATCGGGCCAGTTGTGGGAGAATCCTGCCCTCTCTCTGGAGTCTTTTGTCTCTCTCTCTCGGGAGTCTTTTACTGTCCGTTCTCCGGGATTGTTTGTTGTCCTTTTTCTGTTGGCATGTTCAAGTTTTAGACTTGCTCCAGCTGAGCATCTATAATCTGGAACTGGAGATCTTCCTTGCTGCCTTTGCACTGGGCTCTCAGATTAATTTGCCGTCTTGGTATGAGTATCATACCATCATGTAGCCTCAATCTTACTGTCGAGGGCTTCATTTTTGAATCGCCTTGGTGAGTTACTTCACACAGATCTGTGACGGTCATTATGTTGCATGACGCACCAGTGTCTATTTGACACTTCTTGTTCACTTGATACTTGATCTGACACTTGTTCACTTCTGCGGTCATCATGGCAACAATCGCAAACCATTTCTCCCTTTGAACTTGACTGAACCAGCTTGTGCTATCGTGAATAGTTCTTCATCAGGCTCCTCTGCTGAAATCTCTCCAGTGGCCATCTGTATAGCCTGGTTTTGTTTTTTTCTGGCCAAACACTTGAGTGTGAAATTATATTTCTTCTTGCAGTAGAAACGCTGCTTTCCCCATGCTGGACAATCCTTCTTCTCCTGTGCATGTTGTCCTCCGCAATATTTGCATCCTGCCCTTTGTCTGCGATTGATCTGTTCTTTTGGCATAGACTGTCTCTCAGCAAAGTGTATTCTCTGGTCTGCTCTGCCATACATTTACTCCAACTGATGTTTCACAACTTCTGCATTTTGGCACATCTCTCACTTTCTGTAGCCTCAGTTTCTCATCTTTCAGGAGCTTTGGTCCCACCAAGAGTTCTCTCCTGCCTAAAACTAATCTATCTTTAACTGGATCATCTTTTAGGTGGCCAGGTAGAAGAGCTAGGGACGGAAATAGGGTGGGGACTCTGGAGCGAAGCACTGAGCAGGACCAATTCCACTACTTCTTGCACAAGGCTAAGCCTCACGCAGCTCAACGTGGTGCACAGAGCACACCTGATAAGAACCAGAATGAGCAGGATTTTCCCAGAGGTGGAAGACAAATGTGAGTTGTGCCATGGAGGCCCGGCCAACCATGCCCACATGTTCTGGTCTTGCCCCAGACATGTTGCGTTTTGCACAGCCTTCTTTGAGGCAATGTCCAAAGTTGTGGGGGTGTGGGTGGAGCTGTGCCTGAGAGTGGCAGTCTTTGGGGTATCAGACCAGCCAGAACTTCATATAGGGAAGAGGGCCGACGCCCTTGCCTTTGTTTCCCTAATCGCCCGTCAGAGAATCCTACTCGGCTGGTGATCAGCAGCACCCCCAACAGCTGTAGACTGGCTGGCAGACCTATCGGAATTTCTCCATTTGGACAAGATCAAGTACACCATCCGAGGGTTATAAGATGGCCACCAGAAAGTGTAGGGGCCATTCATTGGCCTCTTCCAAGACCTGTTCAAAACGAACAATGGATAGAGCGGGGAGGAGGAAGGGACGGGGAGATACATGGGAACCATCAGGGCCACAGAAAGCAGACAGGAATGAGAGGGGGCAACAGGTGGGAGAGACCCAAGGAAATGCCAATGGGGAACCCAGGGAGAGACTGACAAGGGGACCGGAAGTCCCCTCACAAAGCCATAAGAGTAAAGCAAACGCCAAAACAAACCATCTACGGTGAAGGAAAGGGCCTAGGCTAGGACCTGGAGACAGCAGAACAGCAGAAAAGGGGAGGGGAGAGCAGGGAGTGTGGTGGGGCAAAGAGGGGGGCGGGGGGAGAAGGGGTGCTGAAAAGGAACAATGTGTAAGTTGTAAATTATAACTGTTCCATCCATTTCATGTACAGTGTAAAAATGCAAACTTTAATAAAAATATTTGTAAATGGAAAAAAAATCTTTTAGCTGTCCAAATTCACATTATTTTGCTAGTTGTGTTACTGCTGTGACATACTGATTAATGGTCTTTTTCACGCTGAACTCTAGTATTGTTGAATACATACCATTCATATGTAACATTCACTTAGGGTTCAAAATCTGTGTTCAAGGCTTTCAAAATCTCTGTCATCTTTTGTTGTTGTTCATCTGTTAGATTTTAGTGTGGTATATGCTTTGTGAGAGTCCCTCCCCAGCAGTTTTAGGAGTGTGGCTACTCCTCTTATTGGTTCAGGCTTGTTAACTAAGTCTGTCATAATATCATTGTTTTGCCATTATAAGTGAAAAAGCTGGCAATTTTGTCTTGCATCATTTTTGGAAATTTTCTGCAGCCATTTTTACTCACTCAATAACTTACTTGCAGCCTCTGTCTGGTTGTATTTTTAATTTGATATGAAAAATGGATGTTTGGGTTTTGAAATGTGACAGTTTGATTGACACATATAGCTTTCTACAGTCATGTGACTATGCCATGAGGATGTCTCGGGAAGTAGGCATCGTAAGATCAATTGAATAAAGATCTTTCACTGAGTACACACATATGCATGACACATGGTATATAGAAGTGGATAAAAATAGAGTTTTGGATCCTGCGAAAAGAGCAGAGAAGATACTAAGAGCTCAGGAACACAGAAAGGTTCAAATCTGTTTTAAAAGCTGCTGAAAAGAACAAACAAAAACAGACAAAAGCTGCATAAGGGACACAGCTCGGAAAGACACAGCGAAGTACAAATCTGGAAAAAAAAAACAAAGCTACTGAATAAAGGACAAAAGAAAAGCACACACAGGCTGCAAGTAGAACTACAGGCTGCAGAAAACAAAAAGGACACTGAAAGAAAGGGACACTGAAGACGATTGCTGTCATGAAACATGTAACACTGTGGTAACGTCCCCAGTCACACCCATAAAATCTCTGCCAGATGGAAAGGCAGCAGATACAAGACTAGATCCTTCCTCTACCCCCAATAATAGATCAGAACAGACAGAAGACAGGGTGGATCTGGATTTTGACCAACATTCCATCTTGGATAAACTCACTCTATCCTGCTTTCCCACAAGCCAAGTATTCTGGCCCCAGTGAGATTAGTCATTTAAAATACGTTGTAATTAAAATACTTGCTTAAGTCCAAAAAATGTGTTAAAAATACGCAAATTTACCAAAAGCTCAAACTTTTTTCAGGAAACGGAACAGATACTTTTTCTTAAATTGATTAAGAAGCCTTAAAGTGTGATTTTTCTTTTTGCCGGAACTGGATTTTTAAGCACATTCAAATTGCATTCACACAACCACACTTAAAAAGTAATGATTCACCAAATGGTGGATGTTTATAACTGAGAAGGAACTTGCATTTAAAAGGCAATTTATTGCATCCCCAGGCCTTTACATCTATTGAGGTATAAGCACCGTTGTAATATCGGCAAATCCAGCAGCAAATTTGCAATTGGCAAGGTGAGCTGAATGGGAAATTTAGATGAAAGAGAAATGAAGCTGACATTTTAAAAGTAAAAGGATATAAACATTGCCTTTTCTAATCATGGCCCTGAATTTACTGCAAAAAATTACTTTGCTGTTAATGTGCTGAAAAAAGCAGCAATTTGTGTCAGGAAGAGATAAGCCGTGAGTTACCAGTCACCACAAATTTCTGGACGGTTTGAATGGTCAGAGGCCCACTCTGCCTGGCTGACCACAACTGCAGCCACAATCCACCCTGTGGAGGGGTTTCCCCCAACACTAGTGGCCAGGCTGCTGATTCTAATTTCCACTTTAGAGTTAGGAAAGTTGGAGAGATGACTCCTCCGTCATAGTGCCTCCTTCTGGCCTCTTTGCTTCTAGAGCTCGTCCTCCTGTCCTTAATTGTATGTCCTTATGAGCGTGCCCTCTGGCCATTGCTTGGCCAATTTTGGGGTGTTGACCACGAGACACCATGTTCCAGTTAACTCTGGACCAGAGCATGGCTTAACAAGAATAGATATATACTGATATTCAAGATAGTTTGGCTTATTAATTGTAAAGTACGATGTAATCCTAAAGACCTGACTGAAATATAAAATGCATTTGTAACCATTGTTTTATCAACAAGAAGCAAGGCATTCATTATTCCATTTGTTCATGAAGGACACAGTGAGGCTACATGGCTAACCAGAGTGTCAAATGTCAGTAAGTACTATTACTCCTCCAGGCTACGAGCTCAATGCCAAATTCCAGCAGCAAATTAGTTGCACTTTTCTGCATATGGAATCTATAAAACTCACTAAAGCAAGACAGCCTGCGCACTGGCAGGGGAAGCAGTGAGTGGGACCAGCATTGGATATTGTGGGGTGGGGGCGGGGGGGTGGAAGGGATGGAATTTTACAAAGCTGTCTTGCAAGCCTATTGAGCGAATCATAAAATTGGGATGGACTCTGCCACAGATTGCCTTCCATTTGGTTGGTTTCTATGTCAGTCAGTCAGTAAGTCTTGGTAGTTAACTAGATCGGATGACAGAATCCCAGATCGACAGGCACCCCTGTTTCATATGCCAATGCCCGAGTCGTCTATTGAATGAAGAAGGAATTTTGAAAGCAGCAGATAAAGCACGTTAACATTACCTCTGGTTCCTATGCAAATTTTGATCCATGTTGAACTCCTTAAAGAAGACGAGCTGTCTGCCTGAATTCTTCAATCTGTCCTCCCACTCTCAGCGCCGTCACTCCCACTGCCCTTCTGAAAGAGGAAAGCTGATGGTTAATATTGGATGAGATTATCTGGGGCCGGAATTCTCCGGCAGTTGGGATTCCCGCTGGCAGCGCACCCCCGTCTGTGGGTTTCCCGGTGGCATGGGTTGGCTTCGATGGGAAATCCCACTGACTAGTGGTGGGAGCAGAGAATCCAGTCACCAGCAAATGGCGTGCAGTCGAGAAACACGCGGTTGGGGAACGGAGAATCCAACCCCACTCTCATCAAATGCCAGTGAGACAGTCCTACAACCTCCAAACCTGTACATTACATGCCATCACCAGCAACTCTTAACTTCATTAAATCACTTAAATATTTAGGAGGAATGGTACAGAATACCAATTAGCTTCCATGTATACTGCCTCTGTGAACTTGAACTAAAGTAGATGGCAATTGAGACTGCAAAGGTGTGTGGTGTGCGAATGTTCAGAATAATCTGGTGGTTTCAATGAGGTGTATGGACCTATTACCCAGTCAAGGCACTCTGCCATTGCTTGGTGCTCACAACTGCATAGGAACATAGGACTAAGGAGCAAGAGTAGGCCATTCAGTCCTTCAAGACTGCTCTGCCATGTAATAAACTCATGGCGTATCTGGTTGTGGTCTCAACTCCCCTTTCCTGTCTGTCCCTCATAACCACACTGTCTGTGCGGAGTCTGTACGTTCTCCCCGTGTCTGCGCGCGTTTCCTCCGGGTGCTCAGGTTTCCTCCCACAGTCCAAAGATGTGCAGGTTAGGTGGATTGGCCATGATAAATTGCCCCTTTCGTGTCCAAAAAGGTTAGGCGGAGTTACAGGGTTACGAGGATAGGGTGGAGGATGGGCTTAAGTAGGGTGCTCTCTCCAAGGGGTGGTGCAGACTCGATGGGCCGAATGGCTTCCTTCTGCACTGTAAATTCTAGCCCTTGACTCCCTCGTCAATCAAAAATCCATGTAACTCAGCCTTGAATAAATGACTCAGCCTCCTCTGCTTTGTCGGGAACGGAATTCTACAGACCGAACAATCCTCTGAAAGAAAGATTTCTCCTCGTCTCAGTCTTCAAAGGTAGTGGGGATCTGTCTCGGTCTCACCTTTTTCCTTGTGGCTCACATTGCTGGTAAACCAGCCAAACAGCATCTATCCAGCTGAACTTGCCCACATTCATGTTGGTTATCTTGATGTTACACATTCCATGTCTCCCACCTTGTATCAGTGAATCCTGTAGCAATGTTGGAGAGGGAAAGCTCAGATTGAGGTATCTTGGCACACAATGATCAACACGCAGACGACGTTTTTGCTGATGTAAAGGTGTTGGTAACACATTCCTTTACTGGGCTGACAGATCGACAATGACCAGTTCGACACAATGGAGGTCAGTTGATGGGAACATACTTCAGCATTCAAGAGCGAAGGAGAACTTAGTTGAAACCGTCTGACCTCATTTGACATTGGAAACTCGCAGTCAGTGGAAAAGAAAGCCTGGATCTGAACTTGGAATCTAAAAATGAAAGGACTCTGTCACTATCCCATAATAGCATACTGTCCCCTAAAAATAATATTCAGAATATTCAGTTTTCCATTGTGGCACCCCCACGTCATCGGGAAATCCGCAGGCATGAGTGCGCAGCTGGAGAAGCAGGGAATCCCGCCAACAGGGAAACCAGCTCCTGGTCTATTAAAACTTTAAAACATTTTTACCAATGCAGTATTAAAATACCTTTAACATCACACAAGAAAATTGCTTCACAATTACCCCTTCACAATGCTAAATACTACAGTGACACAATAACCCTCAACTGCTATCTTTATTTCCACTCAACCAACAAAACCATCTCAGGTCCCAATCCACTTTTAAATACAGTTAGCACTTAAGAATACTTGCTGCAAAGAGATGACTTGAATACTCCATTTTGAGAAAGAGAGATCTTTTGAGACTGCTTAAAGAAAAAGACCTGAACGCCCTGGGCTGGATTCTCCGCACCCTGACGTCAAAATCGCGTTCGGCGACTGGGCGGAGAATCCAGTTTCCCACATGAAATTGGGCCTGGCGCCAGTTCGGCGATTCTTTGCCCCCCCCCCCCCCCACGGAAAGCGGCGTACCCGGGGAGTGCGCCTCGCCGATTATCTACCAGCTGAGGCCATTGCCTGAGGCCCGCCCCGCTATTCTCGTCCCCGACTGGCCGAATTCCCGACTTATGGTCCCACCGTCCGTGATACCCACGTGGCGGCTGCGGACTCAGTCCGGGGCCACCACAGTCGGAGGAGGAGGGCCAATTTGAGGGCAGGGGGGGGCCTCATTCAGGACTGGGTTTTTTTTGTGAGGGTGGTCCGGGTCGGTCGAGCGGCCAATCGGGGACACGGTAGCATAGTGGTTAGCACAATTGCTTCACAGCTCCAGGGTTCGATTTCCGGCTTGGGTCATTGTCTGTGCGGAGTCTGCACGTTCTCCCCGGGTGTACCTGGGTTTCCTCCGGGTGCTCCGGTTTCCTCCCACAGTCCAAAGATGTGCAGATTAGGTGGATTGGCCATGCTAAATTGCCCTTAGTGTCCAAAATTGCCCTTAGTGTTGGGTGGGGTTACTGGGTTATGGGGATAAGGTGGGGGTGTGGGCTTGGGTAGGGTGCTCTTTCCAAGATCCGGTGCAGACTCGATGGGCCGAATGACCTCCTTCTGCACTGTAAATTCTATGATTCTACGATTCTATTTCTGCGGTGCAGGTCCGCGGTCTGAGTCCGCCATGGAGCACAGGGCGGCCGCTGGAGGCCGCCGCCGTGCGCATTCGTGGCCTCTGACCCAGAAGTGCTGGGGGCCGTATCGGCAGCTGGAGCTGCGAGCTCCACGACAGCTGCCTGCTAGCCCCCTGCAAGGCTGTGAATCTGTGGCCTGGCGGCATGGGGACTTAGTCCCCAAAACTGAGAATCCAGCCCCCTGTCAGAATAATGCAGAATCTCTGACTGTATTTCTTCAGAAACCTTCTTAGCTCACCTTCCAGCCAAAAACTAAAGCTCTGAAAAATCTTAACACCTGATTTTATTTTATCTTCTTTATTCGTTCATGGGGTGAGGGCCTCGCTGGCTGGGACAGCATTTGTTGCCCATCCCTGAGGGCATTTAAGAGTCAACCACATTGCTTTGGGTCTGGAGTCACATGTAGGCCAGACCAGGTAAGGATGACAGATTTCCTTTCCTTTAGGACATTAGTGAACCAGATGGGTTTTAATGACAATCGACAATAGTTTCATGGTTATCATTAGACTTTTAATTCCAGATTTTTTATTGAATTTAAATTCCACCATCTGCCCTGATGGGAATGAAATCCATGTCCCTAGAGCATTACTCTGGGTCTCTAGATTACTGGTCCAGTGACAATACCACTACGCCACTACGTCCCCTGGCTCCTCCCATTAACGACATCAGCTTGCTAAGCTGAACACAATGGCCGGGATTCTCCGACCCCGCACCGGGTCGGAGAATCCTCGGGAGGACGCGAGAATCGTGCCCCGCCGCCCTGACGCCAGCTTACCGATTCTCCAGCGCTGATTCTCAGGCGCCCGCGGGATCGCCGTCGCGCTGGTCGGAGGCCATTGACAGTGGCCCCCCCCCGGCGATTCTCCGGGCCCCAGCGGGCTGAGTGGCAGCCGAGTTCGGCCGAGTCCCGCTGCCGTGGGTTACTCAGATCCCACACGGTGGGACCTGGAAGGTGTGTCTGCGGGGGCCGTCCTGGAGGGAGGACGGGGGGATCCGACCTCAGGGGGGGCCCCTACGGTGGCCTGGCCCGCGATCGGGGCCTACCAATCGGCGGGCGGGCTGATTCCGTGGGGGCCTATGTTCCTCCGCGCCTAGCCCCTGTAGGGCCCTGCCATATTGCCCGGGGGCTGGTGCGGATGCAGAACCCCCCCGCGCATGCGCGGAATCACACCGGCCGTTCAGTGCCAGCTGGAGCTGCGGGGACCACTCCGGCGCCGACCTAGCCCCCTAGGAAGGGGAGCATTCCTCATTATTGGGAACCATTGACGTCGGAGTGGCTGGTGCCGCTTTTCACGCCGGCATCAGAACTTGACCGCAGGATTGGAGAATCCCAGCAAATGTCTCCAATGAACTACTGTGCAGGGAATCCTTTTAGCATAAATAAAAGTCCATGAACCAAATATTTACCATGCGTTAACTGCACCCCTGGCTCCAAAATGTCTAGCTGCCTTTAAAACCAGGATTTGTAAAAACATGACAGCAGCAGTTACACACACTAACTCAGACTTTTAACCCAAAATACATATAATACAATGTATCTGATATTCCTACATTTATCACAACTACCAACGGAACAATAGAGGAACGGACGTCTTAATTAATTTGTTAATTAATTATTTCATTAATAAGCAGGAATATAATAAAGGCGTTAAATATATCTAAAATACATTTCAGGCACTTGAATCAAGCATCATATGAAGCATTGCAATTAATCGCATTGCTCCTCAAGCAGAGCATGGTGTTTGACGAATTTGCCAGTGTTTCAAGATATATAACCTTGGAACTAAAGAGAGTCATTTCAGGTAGCCATCCAAAATATCTTTGATACTTTTATGAGGATGATGATTGAAGGTGTGGATATCACCTTTCAGGACAAGGTGCTTTCATTCAGTAGGTAATGAAGAAAATATAGTTCCTTTTTGTCACAAGACTGATGAAGGGCAATGGATCATATTTTTGAGTTACCATAGAAATCAAAACAGAAGCAAAAGAAAATGTGTGTGTCCATTATTATTAATGCCCTCTCTCTCTCTGTCCCTCGCTCTCTCACTTGCTCTCAATCTCTCTTTGTCGCTGGACGTGATGTTTCGGCCGTGTCGCACTTGAGCGAAGGCGCGAAGCGGGCGTTAGATTGCGAGAGAGGCCAAAATCGCGAAACTCGCTGGGCGTCGATAGGTTTGTGATCTAACGGGCCCACTCCTGTTGGGGAAATCAGGATCCCGTCGTGGCATGGCGAGAAACCAATAATCACCACTTAAAGACAACCTCCATAAAATTAACGGGAATGACCCTTATCTAACAGCCTCCCGTGATCCCCAGCAAGTGGTCACGCGTTCGCTAACCAGTACACCTTTTTAGCGTGGAGCTGGCAGAATGGCTGCTGTGGGGATCCGAGGAGGTGAGTAGCCAGCTTCACTCTTGGGCAATGAGCCCGGGGGCAGCAACCCCAGTGCTCGGGGAGGATGATGGAGGAGCCGCCATGAGGGGGTGGCCTCGGTCGGGGCGGGGCGAGACTGCCGCTGGTGGGGGGGTCGCCCCTGGGCTGCGGGGGTGGGGGTGGGGGGGTGAGTGGCTCAGCGCCCGTGGGTCCACCAGGACATCCCTGGATTGTGTGTACCCATTACAGGGGCAACCAGCCCCTGACTGTTTGCCCCACTGACCACCCATAACTCTACTGACTGTGGAGGCCTCTGGCTGTGTGGCTGAAGGGAAATGGCAATCGAGTTAAGCGAGCACTTCATAGCTCCCAAGTGGGTTCCCATGGCTAGGCGTGTCATGTAGCATGTGAGACTTCTTGCCTACCATCCCAATCATACTGTGATGCCTGGACACTGTGCCTGAACACTGCAGGGAGCAACACCACACGCGCAACAGCCAACATCCAAACACCCAGGGCTGGGCCACAACACCGGGGACATTAACACGGCCAAAGGCTGGGTGTGTGCATCGGGAGGGGACTAGCGCCTGGTCCAGGTAACTTAACATGCAGGTGTCCGGGGTACAGGGTCAGGGGTCCGGTGACCGTGGGTCCTTGCTGTGGCCGCGGGTGACTGGACAGGGCATGTCGGATAGCAGGGGATTTGGGGGGGGGGGCTCACATCCTCTCCATTTCCTTCCAGATATTACACGGGATGGATGACTTGGATCCCGCGGAGGCTGCACTCATGGTGCTATTGACAAGCCAGGTAACCAGATTCCGTAGGAGGCGGCGGCAGCAGGGTCGACAGAGCCCCAAGGTGGCAGCCCTTGTGCAGGGCCCTGCCCCACACCCTGAGGACTTGGCTGCCCATTAGGCCAGGGAGGGACCTAGAGAGGGAGGCTTGTGATGGTCCAAAGTGTGCAGGCGGCACTGGACTTCTGAACAGTTGACAGACAGCATGTGCCACAGGAGGCTCCACGTCTGCAAGGGTATGGTGCGGCACCTGTACCGTGTCCTCACGGACTTGACATCACGTGGAGGAGGATAATAACCACTCCCGGTGGCCTTCAAGGGTACCGCAGCCCTGAACCTCTATGCCTCACGATCATTCCAGGGCACGAGCGGGGACTTGTGCGGCATCTCACAAGCTGCAGCCCACAGGTGAATCTATGAAGTCGCAGATTCCCTGTTTGCCCGAACAGTAAACTATATAAACTTTGACATGGACCAGGTCCAACAAGATACCTGAGCAGCAGGATTCTCTGCATCAACAGGAGGCCCCAGGTCCAGGGAATAATAGATGGCACTTATGTCATCTTGCGCGCACTGGGTCATCAGGGATTGCCCTACATCAACAGGAAGGGGTTCCACTCCTTGAGCATCCAACTCGTGTGCAATCACCACATGACGATTGTGTAGATGTGTGCACGTTTCCCAGGGAGTGTGCAAGACAGCTACATGCTGAGGCAGTCGATCATCTCCGGCCTCTTTGAGGACCACTCCAGGATGGCCGGTTGGCTCTTGGGGGATAAGGGGTGCCCACTGAGGACTTGGCTAATGATGCCAGTATGGAGGCTGGTGACCGATGCGGAGAGCCGATACAACGAGGCCCATGCGCCCACCTGGGCTGTCATTGAGCGGTAAATCGGACTCCTCAAAATGTCATTCCGATGCCTCAACTGCTCTTCTGGTACACTGCCGTACACCATCCAAAGGGTCGCCCACTTTGTGGTGGTCTGCTGTTCCCTCCACAACCTGGCATAGCAGAGGGACAACGTCCTGGAGGTGGAGGGGGATGGACATGAGGCCACCTCTGAAGAGGAAGACAAGGAGGCACAGGGCCAGGAGAGGTTGGAGCACAAACCCACTGGTGGGGGGGTTCCCAGGGTCTGTGTGACATCACCCCAGGGTGACGGAACTGTATTGGTGCTATCAGCGGGTTTCTGCCATTGGCAGTGGGGTGATGATAACCCGCTGAGAGCTGAGCGCTGGTGCTCCTCAGTCTATGCCATAGTCTGCCTGTCTGCTGAGTGCTCACTCACACCCATCACCTGCAAGTGGTGTGCCCGGGGAGGGCGGGTAGGACAGATATGGAGGACCACCATGCCCAGGAGACTGGGGCAGGGGATTGATGGTCGGTCTGCGTTGCGGAAGAACGTGCCAGAGGCGTCATATTTCTTGGGTGCAATGATAATAATAATTATTATTATTATGGTCACAAGTAGACTTACATTAACACGACAGTGAAGTTACTGTGAAAATCCCGTTTTTCAATGTTGTGCATATGTGTCCCCAACTGCTCAGAGCCCTTGATGTGCCACCCCCCTCCCCACCCCTCCCCAATCCCTTTCCCCCTCACTCCACCCTCCTCCCCTTTTGCCCCCACCCTCCCTACCCCCACAACCCCGAGTGCCCTCTCAGTGATCCTCAACCTGTTAAGCCTTCCATGCTGTACCACTGCGTCCAGGTGTCTCCCCAGGGTGCACACCCATAATGGGCCGGCACAACAGGAAAATGGACATGTGGTCAATGGGAGGGAAGGATCATTCTGTATGGCATTAACAACTCACGTGTGACAGGTCATCTGGGTGGGGCTGGTAAATCCTCACCTCTGCACCGTGCGCCAACCTCCAATTGATCTGTCCTCAGCCACCCGCGCAACCTCCAGGGCCCGTTCCTCATAGGGGGTGTGAAGGTTCTGATGTCCGGCACCCCCACCGCTCATCTGGGCCCTCTCCCGTCTGTTGTGGGCCACCTTCTCCTGCGGGACACACCAGGGTATCATGAGCCGCACGCTTTGTTCATTAGGGAGGGAAGGAGTGCAGGAGGGTAGATTGGATGGGATGGGTGGGAGATGGGGCTGAGGTGGCACTGCTGGACAGGGATGGGCTGGAGCATGGTATGACGCTGGACGGGGCGGTGCAGGCGCATGGTCGTCAGGGGGTTGGGGGGAGGGATTTGGGTGTGGGAGGGGCCGATGCCAGGAGGCCGGTCCCAACCCACCCATGTGGCCCACAATAGATCTTTTAATGGCACTTGGTGCCAGTCCTCCTGGTGATGATCCCCAAGCTGATGTCCCAAGTTGACGTCCCCAAGCTGACAGCCGCTGCCACCTCCTCCCAGGCGACACTGGCTGCCTTTTGCCATGCCCTCCGGGCCCCTCGGGGGCATCCCACCTGGACCCAACCGTGTCGAACAATCTGGCCCGGTTGGCATCCCTGAATAATGGGGCTGATCTCCTCGGAGGCTGATGCACTATCAATTACGACGAGACGAAAGTAGAGAGTAATCGAGGCTTTATTACACAGAGATGTGTGGCCTCCTACAGCTGCCGCCAAAATGGCTGCTGTTCGGAGCGCACACACATTTATATTCCGCCTACTGGGCAGAGCCAGCAGGCAGGGATCTACCCCCGTACCTGTAGTACAGGGGCCTTACCGTAATACCCTCGTATGCAGTGCAGTATATACAAAATAATATAAGAGTGGTGACTACCACATTCACCCCCTGTTAAAAATGAGTCCAGCAGGGGGGTGGAAAACTATTTACATACAGGTTGTCATTAAAATTTCAGAGAAGATTACAAATTTAGACGGTCGGGCGCCTTGATCCGTCGTAGAGAGCGCTGCAGTGCTGGTGGTGAGTCAGGCGTCGGCTCGGTCGTCGGTGACTCCGGGAGCATGTCGACATCCTCTTCATCCCCGGGTGGGACCAAGGGGAGAACAGATTGTCCTGGAGCGGGGGCTGTGGTGGGGTGCGTCAGGGGTAGGGAGGGTGTCGGCAGGGCAGAGGGGGGGGCCCAGCTGCCGCCAGGCCCCTGAGGGAGACTGTGTCTTTGCGGCCGTCGGGGTACGCTACGTAGGCAAACTGCGGGTTTGCGTGGAATAGCTGTACCCTCTCAACCAATGGGTCCGTCTTGTGGAGCCGCACGTGCTTGCAGAGGAGAACGGGTCCTGGAGCTGCCAGCCACTTTGGGAGCGAAACCCCGGAGATGGACTTCCTTGTTAAGTAATGGGTTAAGAGACATTGCAATTAGTTGTCTCATTTATGTTAAGTATCCATTAATTGACACTGATATGTAAAGGGGCTTCAGGTGGCCTCTGTCAGGTGATGTATAGTGAGAGTTTTGTGCAAAGGCTGTTGGAAGGAAATAAATGTGTGTTTGTGAAAAAGGAACAGAACTTTAGACTCTTCATATCACAGCAACTAAAACGTCTAACAATTGGCAGCAGAGGATGGTTACTGTGTAAATGTGAAGGGTTGAAAGATACAACTTTCCAGATCAAACCAAGGAGTGAGTGAGAAAAAAAAAAAGGGATATATGGCTGAACCGAGGATAAAGATGGCTGGATATGACTATCCTCCCTTATTTTCTGAAAGGGAATCGTACGACCAATGGAGAAGTGCAGTAGTTATGTGGACTAAGGTAACTGCTTTGGGAAAGAGAAAACAAGGTATGGCATTGGCTCTTTCTCTACCATATGGCAGTAAAATCCGAAACAAAGTGCTTTCTGAGCTGGAATTTTAAGAGTTAGACTCAGAAGAAGGTCTGGAGACTTTATTACATTATATGGATAAGATTTATAAGAAAGATGACTTGTTAAGTGCATATGAAGCATGATCGGATTTTGATAAGCTCCGGAAAATGGAGGATATCTCCATGGAAGACAATATAATGGAATTTGGCAGACGATATAAAAGACTGCAGAAACACAACCTGGAATTTCCAGTCTGTGTTGGCCTTTAAATTACTTGACTGTGCTAGAGTGAGCAACATGGATAGGCTCCTGGTTTTGACAGGAGTTCAGTTTACTGCTAAGGATACCTTATTCGAACAGATAACAAAAGCTTTACAAACGTTTCTGGGGAACATTCGATTCCGATGGCTCTGATGACTCAAATAGGTCAGCCTGCAATAAGGCAGAATATGGAAGATACACTACTACCAGGATGGTGAAATCGTATGGCTACGAACAGGGCTCAAGACTATAGAAGGAGACCGAGACAAGGAAATTATGAAGACAGAAACCCAGTTAGAACCTACAATAGGAAGATGAACCCCAGAAATGCACGGGGCATGATAAATCGATGTTTTCGATGTAACTCTCAATACCATTATGCTTTCAACTGTCCAACTCGTTATGATAGAGTGTTTGAAGCGACACATGACACGGGAAGAGTCAGAAGAGGAAAAAGATAGTGACCAGAAAGAAGGCATTGTCCTATTGACAAGCAGTTTTACGCCGGTAATAAGGGTGTTGGTTGCAGAATCCTTCAACTGTGCTGTATTGGACAGTGGCTGCACATCTACTGTGTGTGGAATTGACTGGTTAAAATGTTACCTGGACTCTTTGAATGCTGAAAATCGTAACAAGGTTAAGGAATTTGAAAGTTCCACAAGTTTCAGGTTTGGGGATGATAATACTCTGAAGTCGCTGAAAAGAGTGGTGATCCCTTGCAATATTGCCGGAGTGAATCATTTCATTAGCACGGATGTTGTATCAAGTGAGATACCTTTGCTTCTGAGCAGACCGTCGATGAAGAAAGCACACATGAAACTGGATATGGAACAGGATAAGGCAACAGTTTTTGGAAAGACGGTGGACTTACAATTTACACAGTCGGGACACTATTGTATTCCATTACTGATAAATAATATTTCAAGTAGAGTGGTTAAGGATGTGTTCATGGCAGTTGAAAATGGGACTTTAGTTGATAAAAAGCCTGTGGTATTAAAACTGCACAGGCAATTTGCACATCCGTCTCCTCGGAGGCTGAAAAATTTATTAAAGGATGCAGGGATAAGGGATGACGACTATACTAAACTAATAGACCAGGTTAGTGACCGCTGTGAAGTTTGTAGGAAGTACAGAAGGACACCAGCACGACCGATAGTAACCCTACCTTTGGCCAGGGATTTTAATGACATTGTGGCCATGGACCTTAAGATCTGAGATAAAGCCAATAATATATTTATTTTTCATTTTGTAGATTTAGCAACCAGATTTAGTCAATCAACGATTGTACGAAGTAAAGAAAAGAGAGTAATTCTGGATCAAATCGTGGAAAAATGGATAGGAACAGGAATGGGTCAACCGGCAAGATTCCTTACAGACAATGGGGGGGAATTTGCTAATCATGAGTTTTGGGATATGTGTGAAAACATGAATATCAGAGTTATGAATACGGCTGCAGAAAGCCCATTTAGTAATGGTGTCTGTGAAATAAATCATGCTGTCATCGATGACATGCTTCGGAAAATTTTGGCAGATCGACCAAATTGCAGGCTAAATTCAGCTTTAGCATGGGCAGTACATGCAAAGAATTCATTGCAGATGATTGTGGGCTATAGTCCTTATCAATTAGTGTTTGGTAGAAATCCTAAAAATCCGCCCATTTTGGATGACCAGCCTCCAGCTTGGGAGGGGACTACAATTAGGTCTGGTTTTGCTGAACATTTAAATGCATTACATCGCAGTAGAAAAGTTTTTTTGGAAACAGAAGTCTCTGAAAGAATTCGCAGAGCTTTAAGCCATAACGTACGGCCATCAGATGCCGTTTTTCAGCCAGGAGGCATGGTATACTATAAGAGAGACAATTCTAATGAATGGAAAGGCCCAGGGAAGATCATAGGCATAGATGGCAAAACAATTATTTTGCAACATGGTAATCAAACTGTTAGGGTACATTCATCAAGGATAATGGGTACAGATTACAAATGTTCAAACTTAGACAGAGCAGACAGACATGACGAGGAACCAGAGTCATCTGGTACGCATGTGTTACAGAACTATGAGGACCAATTAACTGATATAGACAGGGTTTCTGTGGAGGAACACAACACTGCTGATGAATTAGAACAGGCCATTTTTCCGACAGGGCAACTGCTAAAAGTTGGTACAAAAGTGACATACTTGCCTGAAGGGTCTAGTCAATGGAAGGATGCAACTGTTATTAGTAGAGCAGGGAAGGCCACTGGAAAGTATAAACATTGGTTGAATGTACAGCATTCAGGGGAAGGAGTCAAGACAATGGATTGGGAAAGCGAAGTTCAAAAATGGAGGGCACAGAAACGCAGTGCCGGTTCAGATAGTACATTGGATAGTGAACAGGTCTGCAGGAAAAGGTCGAGAACTATTGAAAGGACATCCCACAGCAGAAGGGAAAGACCAAGCAGTAGCAGTACAGAACGAGATAGCAGGCGGGAGACGGATCGTAGTTTGTCAAGATCTCGGAACATGAGTAAGACTACGAATACTAATAGGAGTAGAAGCCCACATACACGTGAGATTTTGGTGACTTCAAATAAATTAGATGAAAAAGTTGTCAAAGAAGCTAAACAGCAAGAATTGCATAGTTGGAGTGAATTTGGGGTATACACGGAAGTAACGGGGAGGGGTCAAAGAGTTCTATCCCACAGATGGATTTGCACGGAAAAGGTTCTTCCGGATGGAACTTATAAGGCAAAGGCCAGGCTTGTGGCAAGGGGATTTGAAGAAAACTTAGAAGATCAGGATTTAAGGGTAGATTCACCTACAGCTGGAAAGGTTATTTTAAAGATCTTCTTGGCTCTATCAGCCACAAAGGCATGGGAATGCAAATCTATAGATATAAAAGCTGCCATTTTGCAGGGCATCAGCTCCAGAGAGACATTTTTCTCCGTCCTCCTAAAGAAGCAGCTAACACAGAAGGGTACTCTGGAAGTTGCACAAATGTGTTTCTGGATTAAATGATGCATCTAGAGTCTGGTATTTTTCGGTAAAGTCAGTTTTGTTAAAGTTAGGCTGTTGCCAGTTGAAAGCAGATCCTGCAATGTTTTACTGGCACTATAAAGGAAATCTTTCTGCATTTTTATGATACATGTCGATGATTTTTTGTGGGGTGGGACTAGTGATTTTGAAGCTATTGTAATCTCTGGTTTGAGGAAAGAATTCAGGGTTGGAAGTCAGGCTTCCGGTGCATTTAAATATATTGGACTGGAAATTGGACAGACTAAGTTCGGGGCAACTTTACGTCAGCAATCTTATTTGGAAAGCATCAGCCCAATAGCAATTAGTCGTGGCCGAGTTTCACAAAAAGACGCAATAGTTTCAAAGATAGAAAAAGTGAAACTGCGAAGTTTAATTGGGCAACTGAACTGGTTAGGTAGACAGACTAGACCGGACGTGAGTTTTGATGTCTTAGAGTTGAGTACAAAAATGAATGATCCCAAAGTGGAAGACATAATAAGAGCAAATAAAGCGTTGGCTAAACTAAAAATGCAGGAGTGTGTTTTGAAGTTCCCGGTTTTAGGTGACCTTAGGCACTTGAAACTCATAGTTTATAGTGATGCGTCCTACGCAAATTTATGTGATGGGGTTTCAAGCGCAGGAGGTTTTATAATTTTCCTTTTGGGGAATGTAGCCACCTGGCTTGGGCAACTCCCGACGTAAAATGGAGAACAGCAAAGGCTGCAGGGAAATTCAGCCAACAGGCAGAAACTAGCAGGTGCAAGTTTACTGTGTATTAAACTCTGCAAAAGCCCAGACAGCATCGATACAAGCAGCCATCTGCATAATAATGTAGCATCCATCTACATACTAATGAGCGATCCCCGGGTACAATCAAAACATTTGGGATTAACAAAGCCAAGCCAGACTCTTCAGCGCCAGCAGAAACCAACACAAAAGACGTTAACGGACACCTCAAGACCGCCCATCGATCAGGGAACCACTCCAGTATTGGGGAAATCGAACCAAGCGATTGGAATGAAGTCCAATCACTTGGAACCAGGTACAGGGTCCGCCCCGAAAGGCAGGAAGCCCCTGGGGACTAGAAATTTATGCCCCAAGTTCAAATCGTTCTTCTTGATCGGGTCACTCAGCAACGCAAAAGAAAATAAGGAGAGTGGTAAAAAGCACTTTGGCTGCTGAAACGTTAAGCCTTGTAGAGGTGGTGGATATGGCCTTTTATATAAGTATGATATTGACAGAAATTTTGGGATTAGGGGATTTGGGTAATATACCTATTGACTGTCACATTGACAATAAATCCCTGTGGGAAAATGTACACTCTAGAAAAAGTGTCAATGAAAAGAGATTACGGATAGACATCGCAAGTTTGAAGCAGATGTTGGACAGAGGGGAAATAACAAAAATTAAATGGGTCGACAGGAGCTATCAACTGTCAGGCTGTTTTACGAAAAGAGGGGCGAGTTCACAGAAACTTTTGGATAGTGTTAATGAAGGGTGCTTGTTTCTGTGACTGTTTTTTTTTTCCTTTCTCATCCAAACAAAAAAAAAGGGGGGGAAATCATGTGTGTGTTTTTGAGTTTCTTGAAATTTTGTTTTCACCTAATTTTTTTTTCTCCAAGGAAGGGGAGACTGATAAGTAATGGGTTAAGAGACATTGCAATTAGTTGTCTCATTTATGTTAGGTATCCATTAATTGACACTGATATGTAAAGGGGCTTCAGGTGGCCTCTGTCAGGTGATGTATGGTGAGAGTTTTGTGCAAAGGCTGTTGGAATGAAATAAATGTGTGTTTGTGAAAAAGGAACAGAACTTTAGACTCTTCATATCACAGCAACTAAAACATCTAACATTCCTGGGGAAGGCAAAGAGACGTTTGTGGCGGGTTTCGTTGGTCGCCAGGAGCACAGGAGCGACCGAATGGAGTGAAGTGCGTCGGGAAGGAACTCCTGGCAGCGGGAGGCCGGGAGATTTCTGGACCGTAGAGCCAGCTGGACGGCCTTCCAGACCGTCCCATTCTCCCGGTCCACCTGCCCGTTTCCCCGGATGTTGTAGTTGGTCGTCCTGCTCGAGGCAATGCCCCTGTTGAGCAGGTACTGGCACAGCTCATCGCTCATAAATGAATATTCCCGGTCATTGTGGACATAAGCGGGGAAACCGAACAGAGCGAAGATGGTGTTGAGGGCTTTGATGACGGTGGCAGACGTCATATCGGGGCATGGGATGGCGAAGGGGAATCTGGAATATTCGTCGACCACATTGTGAAAATACGTGTTGCGGTCGGTGGAGGGGAGGGGCCCTTTGAAATCCACACTGAGGAGTTCACAGGGGCGGGAGTCCTTCACCAGGCGCG
Organism: Scyliorhinus torazame; assembly: GCF_047496885.1. Classification (NCBI taxonomy): domain Eukaryota; kingdom Metazoa; phylum Chordata; class Chondrichthyes; order Carcharhiniformes; family Scyliorhinidae; genus Scyliorhinus; species Scyliorhinus torazame. The sequence continues at coordinate 144,735,329 of NC_092714.1, read as the reverse complement.
CACGGTCTGGCCAGTAGAAGTGCGGTTTACACTCCGCGCAGACCTGGCAGTCTCTGGTGATAGACTTCCTCGATGGAGTAGGGCAGATTGCGGGCCTTTATGAAGTGATAAAAGCGGGTGACCCCTGGGTGACAGAGATCGTCGAGCAGGGTCCGGAGTCGGTCCACTTTTGGATGAGTGGATGAGTGGGCGGGCCTTGTCCGCATGGTTAGGGACCCACTGGGCGTAGTACAAAAAGAACCCCAGGCATCGTTTGAGGGCCTTGGGGCAGTGGGGAAGGGGGAGATCCATGAGGGGGCGCATGTGATCGGGGTCGGGCCCGAGAACTCCGTTCTGAACCACATAGCTGAGGATGGCTAATCGGTTCGTGCTGAACACACACTTCTCCTTGTTGTAGGTTAGGTTGAGGAGTTTGGCGGTGTGGAGAGATTTGGAAAGGTTAGCGTTGTGGTCCTGCTGGCCGTGGTTGTAGATGGTGATGTTATCCAGGTACAGGAAAGTGGCCCGCAGTCCGTACCGGTCAACCATTCGGTCCATCTCCCGTTGGAAGACCGAGACCCCGTTAGTGACGTCAAAGGGAACCCTAAGGAAATGGTAAAGGTGGCCGTCGACTTCAAACGCGGTGTACGGGCAGTCCGCCTTGCGAATGGGGAGCTGGTGGTAGGCAGATTTCAGGTCCACAGTCGAGAAGACCCGGTACTGTGCAATCTGATTGACCATATTAGATATGCGTGGGAGGGGGTATGCGTCGAGCTGCTTGTACCGATTGATGGTCTGACTGTCGTCAATGACCATCCTGTTTTTCTCCCCCGTTTTCACCACTACCACTTGGGCTCTCCAGGGGCTGTTGCTGGCCTCGATGATACCTTCCCGCAGCAGCCGCTGGAATTCAGACCTGATGAAGGTCCTGTCCTGGGCGCTGTACCGTCTGCTCCTGGTAGCGATGGGTTTACAATCCAGGGTGAGGTTTGCAAACAGAGAAGGCGGGTCGACCTTAAGGGTAGTGAGGCCGCATACAGTAAGGGGTGGTAGGGGTCCGCCGAATTTCAGGGTTAGTCTCTGGCGGTTGCACTGGAAGTCCAGGCCGAGTAGCAAGGCAGCGCAGAGGTTGGGGAGGACGTAGAGCCGGAAGCCGCTGAACTCTACGCCCTGAATGGTGAGGGTGGCAATGCAGTGCCCCCGGATCGCCACGGAGTGGGATCCAGAGGCCAGGGAGATACTTTGGTTAATGGGGTGTACCGCGAGGGATCAGCGCCTTACCGTATCGGGGTGGATGAAGCTCTCAGTGCTCCCGGAGTCCAGCAGGCAGGATACCTCATGCTCGTCGACCTTCCTCTTTGTCGACTCAGTCGCGAGGTTGTGCGGTCGGGACTGGTCGATCGTGATGGAGGCGAGATGCAGCTGGTCGTCGGCAGTTGCAGGCGATGAGCGGCCTGATGAGATGCCCGACGGGGAGGGGTCCAGAGGCGGGGAAGATGGCTGCACCCACGGGCCGCATGTGTCCTGAGGCAGGCAAGGTGGCGGCGCCCTCAGGCCACACGTGTCCTGGGGCAGGCAAGAGGGCTCCGCCCATTGTGTGTGAGGGGAGCGAGATGGCGGCGCCCACGGGCCGCACGAGGAAGATGGCAGGGACAATAGCGGCGATTGAGCGGGCCTGGCACACTGCAGCCGAAACACTGGTCAAGAGGAAGAAGGAGGCTTATGTAAAGATGAGACATGAAGGTTCAGTTAGGGCGCTCGAGAGTTACAAGTTAGCTAGGAAGGACCTAAAGAGAGAGCTAAGAAGAGCCAGGAGGGGACATGAGAAGTCTTTGGCAGGTAGGATCAAGGATAACCCTAAAACTTTCTATAGATATGATAAGAATAAACGAATGACTAGGGTAAGAATAGCACCAGTCAAGGACAGTAGTGGGAAGTTGTGCTTGGAGTCCGAGGAGATAGGAGAGGTGCTAAATGAATATTTTTCGTCAGTATTCACACAGGAAAAAGACAATGTTGTCGAGGAGAATACTGAGATTCAGACTACTAGACTAGAAGGGCTTGAGGTTCATAAGGAGGAGGTGTTAGCAATTCTGGAAAGTGTGAAAATAGATAAGTCCCCTGGGCCGGATGGGATTTATCCTAGGATTCTCTGGGAAGCTAGGGAGGAGATTGCTGAGCCTTTGGCTTTGATCTTTAAGTCATCTTTGTCTACAGAAATAGTGCAGAAGACTGAAGGATAGCAAATGTTGTCCCCTTGTTCAAGAAGGGGAGTAGAGACAACCCCGGTAACTATAGACCAGTGAGTCTTACTTCTGTTGTGGGCAAAGTCTTGGAAAGGTTTACAAGAGATAGGATGTATAATCATCTGGAAAGGAATAATTTGATTAGAGATAGTCAACACGGTTTTGTGAAGGGTAGGTCGTGCCTCACAAACCTTATTGAGTTCTTTGAGAAGGTGACCAAACAGGTGGATGAGGGTAAAGCAGTTGATGTGGTGTATATGGATTTCAGTAAAGCGTTTGATAAGGTTCCCCATGGTAGGCTACTGCAGAAAATACGGAGGCATGGGATTCAGGGTGATTTAGCAGTTTGGATCAAAAATTGGCTAGCTGGAAGAAGACAAAGGGTGGTGGTTGATGGGAAATGTTCAGACTGGAGTCCAGTTACTAGTGGTGTACCACAAGGATCTGTTTTGGGGCCACTGCTGTTTGTCATTTTTATAAATGACCTAGAGGAGGGAGTAGAAGGATGGGTGAGTAAATTTGCAGATGACACTAAAGTCGGTGGAGTTGTGGACAGTGCGGAAGGATGTTACAAGTTACAGAGGGACATAGATAAGCTGCAGCGCAGGGCTGAGAGGTGGCAAATGGAGTTTAATGCATAAAAGTGTGAGGTGATTCATTTTGGAAGGAATAACAGGAAGACAGAGTACTGGGCTAATGGTAAGATTCTTGGCAGTGTGGATGAGCAGAGAGATCTCGGTGTCTATGTACATAGATCCCTGAAAGTTGCTGCCCAGGTTGAGAGGGTTGTTAAGAAGGCGTACGGTGTGTTAGTTTTTATTGGTAGAGGGATTGAGTTTCGGAGCCATGTGGTCATGTTGCAGCTGTACAAAACTCTGGTGCGGCCGCATTTGGAGTATTGCGTGCAATTCTGGTCGCCGCATTATAGGAAGGATGTGGAAGCATTGGAACGGATGCAGAGGAGATTTACCAGAATGTTGCCTGGTATGGAGGGAAGATCTTATGAGGAAAGGCTGAGGGACTTGAGGCTGTTTTCGTTAGAGAGAAGAAGGTTAAGAGGTGACTTAATTGAGGCATACAAGATGATCAGACGATTGTATAGGGTGGACAGCGAGAGCCTTTTTCCTCGGATGGTGATGTCTAGCACGAGGGGGGATAGCTTTAAATTGAGGGGAGATAGATATAAGTCAGATGTCAGAGGTAGGTTCTTTACTCAGAGAGTAGTAAGGGCGTGGAATGCCCTGCCTGCAACAGTAGTGGACTCGCCAACACTAAGGGCATTCAAATGGTCATTGGATAGACATATGGATGATAAGGGAATAGTGTAGATGGGCTTTAGACTGGTTTCACAGGTCGGCGCAACATCGAGGGCCGAAGGGCCTGTACTGCACTGGAATGTTCTATGTTCTATGTTCTTGCCGCAGCCCTTGCAGAGCGCGCTCCGCGCCGGGCAGCGCTGCCAGGGGTAGTTTGTCTTCCGCAGAAGTAGCACTTGGGTTCCCCGGGGTTGGATGGCCGCCGCGCGGCGCAGGCGTGGGGGTTGGCTGGGCGGTTGCTGATGGGGTGGCTGCTGGCGGGGTCCATGATGCCCAGGAGGGGTGGACCGTGCGGTCGGGGGCATACGCCTGTACGTTGCGTGAGGCGACTGTGAGCAAGAACGCTAGTTTCTTGGTCACCGCGGGGTCAAGCGTAGCCCCTTCTAAGAGGCACTCGCGGATGTAGGCCGGCCCTTTGCCCGTAATGACCGCGTCTCTCATTCGCAGGTTAGAATGTTCAGCGGCCGAAACGGCCTGGCAATCACAGTCTCTCACCAAGGCGAGCAGGGCACGCCAGACATCTTCCACTGACTCACCGGGAAGTTGGTGCCGCGTGGACGGGAGGTGCCTGGCGTAGATCTTGTTGGTCTGCTGAGCGTAGTTCTCCTTCAGTAGCACCATGGCCTCTGCGTAGGTAGGCGCATCCTGGATGAGGGGAAAGACATCGGAGGTCAGCCGCGTGTCCAGAATCTGGAGCTTCTGTGCTTCTGGGATTGGGTCTGTCGCAGATCTGATGTATGCTTCAAAGCAAGCTAGCCAATGTGCGAAGTCCTTTTCGGCAGCAGCTGTAGGAGGCCAAACCCCCGCACCTGTCATATTACCTTACCGTAATACCCTCGTATGCAGTGCAGTATATACAATATATACAACAGTGGTGACTACCACAGTGGCATGTCTGCGAACTGTGGGGTTTGCTCTGCAGGATCGGTTTAAATGATAGCGAGCAACTGGCAGGCGCGGTTCCAGCGAATCAGCCGGCAGGACCATTATTTGTGGCATGAAGCCCGTGGGGCCTCGATAAATGGACCAATTAATGTTTCATACCGGTGACAGCCTCGACGGTTGAGCGCCAGAGAGCTCGCGGCAGTTCCCTCTCGCTCCCACACTTCGATCAAATTGCGTCCTCTGTCTGTCTCTCTCTCTCTGTCTCTCTCATACTCTTTCTCTCTCTGTCTCACTCACACACTCTCATTCTCACTCCTGTCCATTACCTACTGTGCAATAGTGATTGGCTGTAAATAGCTTTGGGACATCCTGAGATTGTGAAAGACACTAGATAAATGCAAATAAAGCTTTCTTTTTTTAACCTCTCTTTCTGCAGAAGTTTTCCACCTGTGGTATCTCCAATTCTTTACCGCGTGTTCAGTTCCAGATTTCCAATTATCCCAGTTGCCCTTTCAATTCCTTTCCCACACAACACGTGGCATTCCAAGTGTTTGGTCCTGTATTTAGATTATTTAGGACTTATCTTATGACCTAGCTGTAACATAATGATGACTCACTATTTCTTTCCTAACAGTTGAGGTTAGTTATGAAGGCCCAGCCTTCTCAACCTTGCCCCTCTCCTGAGGTGTGGTGACCCTCAGGTTAAAGTCATAGAGTCATAGAAGTTTACAGCATGACAACAGGCCCTTCGGCCCAACTTGTCCATGCCTCCCAGTTTTTACCACTAAGCTAGTCCCAATTGCCTGCATTTGGCCCATATCCCTCTAGACTCAGCTTTCCCATATAACTCAAACCATCAAGTCCTGGTAGCATCCTAGTAAGTCTTTTCTAGTTTAAGTCACCACCACTCAGCTCTCCCCCTAAAAAGGAAAGAGCAGCCTATGGTCATCTGGGACTATGGTGACGTTACCTTACCTTACCTTGCAGTTGAACCTTCAGCTCCATTTACCTCTGATCTGTCTAATTCGAACTGTTTGAAATGGTATTACCTTCCCTCCAAAACATTTCTTTCCCATGAGGTTTGTTTTATTTACAAACCTGTATATTCTGTTCTCTATTGTGAGCAGGACCCACCCCTGAGGTACTGAGAGCGTCAAGGTTAGCACTACTTCCATTGTTACTTATCTAGCCAATTAATTTCCTTATTTACAGCTACCTCTTTCAGAATCATAAGGCCAAATACTCCCCATCGAGATGGGTAGCTTGAGTTGGGAAATTTCCCCATGGAGTCAGGCCCACTGACCCCGGAAGCAGATCCGAGGTGGCCATGGGGCAGGCATGTGTCAAAGTGGGTGATTAGGAGCCCCACCTTGGTTATCTGGGACTTCTTCACAGTTTTAATAAAAACATTCCCTCGTACGAAAGGGATATGGTGCTCGTCTCATCGATCGACAGTTCCAACGCGCCACAGCAAAAAACCGCACCAACCTCCTCAGAAGACAAACATGGGACACAACCGACAGAATACCCTTCGTCGTCCAGTACTTTCCCGGAGCGGAGAAACTACGACATCTTCTTCACAGCCTTCAACACGTCATCGATGAAGATGAACATCTTGCCAAGGTCATCCCCACAGCCCCACTACTTGCCTTCAAACAACCGCGCAACCTCAAACAAACCATTGTTTGCAGCAAACTACCCTGCCTTCAGAACAGCGACCACGACACCACACAACCCTGCCATGGCAATCTCTGCAAGACGTGCCAGATCATCGACATGGATACCACCATTATACGTGAGAACACCACCCATCAGGTACGCGGTACAACCTCGTGCGACTCGGCCAACGTTGTCTACCTCAAACGCTGCAGGAAAGGATGTCCCGAAGCGTGGTACGTTGGCGAGACCATGCAGACGCTGCGACAACGAATGAACGGACATCGCGCGACAATCACCAGACAGGAATGTTCCCTTCCAGTCGGGGAACATTTCAGCAGTCAAGGGCATTCAGCCTCTGATCTCCGGGTAAGCATTCTCCAAGGCGGCCTTCAGGATGCGCGACAACGCAGAATCGCCGAGCAGAAGCTTATAGCCAAGTTCCGCACACATGAGTGCGGCCTCAACCGGGACCTGGGATTCATGTCGCATTACATTCATCCCCCACCATCTGGCCTGCAAAATCCTACCAACTGTCCTGGCTTGACACAATTCACACCTCTTTAACCTGGGGTTACCCATCTCTGGATCTGTAAAGATTTAATCACCTGCTAATGCTCGCATTCCAAGCATTGTCTGGCATCTTTGAATCTGTCTATAGATATGTTTCCGGAACATACCTCTTCATTCACCTGAGGAAGGAGCAGCGCTCCGAAAGCTAGTGACATCGAAACAAACCTGTTGGACTTTAACCTGGTGTTGTAAGACTTCTTACTGTGCTCACCCCAGTCCAACGCCGGCATCTCCACATCATTAATAAAAACAGTCAGGTCCTTTAGCTCACATCCCCTCACCCCCACCCACTCCTCATAGATTTAAGGAGGAGATAGGCAGATTTTGGTGGAAGGGTTATGGAGGACGGGCAGGAAAGTGGAGTTGAATCCGAGAGGAGATGAGCCATGATCTTATTGAATGGCGAAGCGAGCTCGAGGGGCTGAATTGCCTACTGCTCCTGGTTCTTACTTTCTTATGTTCTCATACCCTCCATGTTAAATCAATGCCAACTTATGCCCCATCATCTAGTATGCACTATGCACATAACCAATTTGAATATTGGACATAGGAGCTAAGAACTTAGGAATAGGCCATTCCGCCCTTCAAATCTGCTCCACCATTCGGTAAGATCCTGATTGATTTAGTTGTGGTCTCAACTCCACTATTTTGTCTGCGTCCCATAACACCTGGCTCCTTTGAAAAATCTAACTCAGCTTTAATGAATTCAATGACCCAGACTCCAGGGCTTTCTGGGCAAGAGAATTTCACAGAATAACAACCATCTGAGAGAAAAAAAATCTCCTCAGTCTTAAAAGGAAGACCTCTTCTGTTCAAATTATGTCCCCTCGTTCTAGTCTCCCCCATAAAAGGCAAACATCCTCCAGTCATCTACCTATCAAATCCATTCAGGATGTTGTTTCAATAAGATCACATCTCATCTTCTAAACTCCAATGGATACAGGCCCAGCCTGGCCAACCTTCCCTCGTAAGAAAAGCCCTTCATCCCAGGGATGAGTTGAGTGATCTTTCTCTGACCTGCTTTGAAAGCAATTATATCTTTTTTTTAATAAGGAGCACATAGTACTCCAGATGTGGTCTCACCAGTACCTTATTACAGCAGCAAGAGTTCCTGCTCTTATACTCCAAGCCCCCTGAAATAAGGGTGAACATTCTATTAGCCTTCCTGATTACCTGCTGCACCTGTCTGCTAGCTTTCTGTATTTCGTGCATAAATATCCCCAAGCCTCTTTGTGTTGAGGCTTTCTGCAGTCTTTCTCTATTTAAATAATACTCTGGGCATGATTCTCCGGCCTTGTTGCGCTCTCAATAAAGTGTAACAAGGCCGGTGAATAGCGGGAGAGGCCAAAAACGGGATCCGCACCATCGTGTTGACGCCCTCGGCGATGCTCTTCAGTGACTGGGCCATGCTCTGCAATGCCTCAGCCTTGCCCACCTGCAACTGGGACAAGCTCTGCAGCGCCTCAGCCACAGTCATCTGAGAGCGAGACATGTCACGCAGAACCACATCAAAGTCGGCCTGGTGCTGGGTGACATCCCCCAGCGTGTCAGACATCCTGCCAAGACCCTCAGCCACGGCCGTCACCGACTGCGCGTGCCTTGAGCACCTCATTCATGGTGCGGTCACCACCAGAGCAGCTTTGGCCTCGGTGCCACGCATTGCCGGTGGTATCTCCTGCGCCCCTAGCCTCGGGGACTCCTCCAAGAGATTATGGATCTGCTGGAGTGATTCTGACATCTCCCTCTGAATGCCCAGGTTGGTCCCTATTGTCTCCATCAGCTCCGGGTAACTCTGTTTCACTGGCTCAGCATCAGGCTGGGACCAGCTGGGTCCAGGGATCCAGCAGACCGCCGACTGCTGCCTCGCCTGGGGGTTCCTGCCTCCACCTGATGTGCATCATCAGTGGTGTGGTGCTCACCAGATTGTGCCCCAGAAGCCTGTCCATCCACATAACCCACCGAGATGTGTGTATCTGCACTGGTGGGGGGTGGGGATGACAGCTGTAACGCGGCTATTACAGTGGCATCCTTGGAACTCTCCTCCGAGGTGTTCTCCTCGGAGTCAGGAGAGGGGGCCACCAGGGATGGGCCGGTGCCGTCGGCTTCTGGACCTGCGGGAGAATGGACGTGTGGTCAGCGGGAGGGGTGGGTCAGTCAGTAAGGCAATCAGTACTCACGTTTGACAGGACCTGTTTGAGGACCTGTTCGTGACCAGCAACAATAAGGGGGCGGCAGGGAGGGGAAGGGGGACCGAAACAGACAAAGGGAAAAGGGAGATGGGGAGCGGGTGACAGGGGAAGGGAGGAGGGAAGATACCACCCAGGGCACAGGGGAAGCAGGGCAGAGGAACCAAAGTGCGCCGAAGGAAAGAGAACCCATGGGTGGAACCATGACGACAGCACCGGGATACGCCGTGGTGGCCGCAAACACGTCTCTGGTATGTTTTAATACCATGGGGCCATATGTAAAGAGTCAAACAGTGCGGTTGTGGTAACCGATCACTGGGAGCGAAATGGTAATAAGTCCTGAAGCTGTAAATATATTTCCTGTGTATTCATACCTGATTACTTTGTTTTGCCTTTCATCGTTCTATTTTTCTGCATGTTTTATTCTTTCGGTTTTATATTTTTAAAAGATTGAGATAGGAAGATTCTTGATCACTAAGGGAATCAAGGGTTACGATGGGGAAAGACAGGAAAGTGAGGAATTTTGAATCAGCCATGATCCTATTCAATGGCAGGGCAGGCCCATGGGTCCGAAGGGCCTAGTCCTGTTTCCATTTCTTATAGTCTTATTAGTTGAGGTCCCAGGGCAACATAGTGGCACAGTGGTTAGCACTGCTGCCTCACAGTGCTGAAGACCCATTTTGACCCCGGGTCACCCCCTCTGTGGAGTTTGCACATTCTCCCCATGTCTGCGTGGATTTCACCCCCACAACCCAAAGGTGTGCAGGGTAGGTGGTTTGGGTGTGCTAAATTGCCCCTTAATTGGGTACTTTAACTTACTTGGAGAAAGTCCAGAGTGATGCTCCATTTTGAAGGGGGCTTGCAGGGCTCCGGATTGCTCCTCGCAGCTCCGGCTGCTGTTACGGGTCACTGCACGTCCGGCTGCGGGTCTGCGCATGCCCGTGGCAGCCGCCTGTGGTGGCCCCGCGCAACATGACGGACCCACACAGCGGGCCGCCCCCGTAAATATAGGCCCCCCCCCAGATAGCGCGCGCCCGCCGATCAGTGGCCCCCGATCACGACCCTGACCGTCCTGGAGGCCCCCCCCCCCCTCCCCCCTCCAGTGACGGATCCCTCCGCACACCCACCAGGGCAGCCGCAGACTGGGTCCACAGCCGCCACTCCGAGCTCCCACCGGGTGGAACCATGAGTGAACCACGCCGGCGGAGAATCGGCGCGGGGTCCTCTTTCAATGGCCCCCGACCGGCGCCGCATCGACCGCGCGTGTGCGACTGGCGGCGATTCTCCGGTCCGCAGAGAATCGCGGGAAGGCCTCCGACCTGATCGTGGGTCTGACGCCCCATTCTTCATCTCCGCACCGAGCACGATTTCGGCGTGGAGGCTCAGAGAATCATGCCCAGGATCTTTAGGGTTGTGATCTCGGGATTACTCCCTGCGCCATGTGCCAGTGAGGGTAGAAATAGGAGGATAGTACAGCTAAACATGTGGCAAAACAGTTTGTGTAGGAGGGAGGGTTTCAGATTTCTGGATCATTGCAATCTCTTCTGGGGCAGGTAGAACCTGTACAAGAGTTGCATTTAAACTCGAGAGGCATAGATATCCTGGCCGCAATGTTTGCTAACGTCACTCAGGAGGGTTTAAACTGATGTGGCAGGGGGGTGGGAACCGGAGCAATAGGTCAGAAGGTGAAATAATTGAGGGAGAACTAGAGAATAGGCCCAGTAAGATTCAGAGGCAGAGCTGGCAGGAGGATGTTGCTGAACACAGCGGGACTGGTGGTCTAAAGTGCATTTGTTTCAATGCGAGAAGTATAACAGGTAAGGCAGATGAATTTAAAGCTTGGGAAATATGATGTTGTTGCCATTACAGAGACCTGAGAGGGAGGGACAGGATTGGCAGCAAAACGTTCCAGGATTTAGATGTTTCAGGCGGGAAAGAGGGGGATGTAAAAGGGGTGAGAGAATTGTATTACTGGTTAAGGAGAATATCACAGCTGTACTGCGTGAGGACACTTCAGAGGGCTCATGCAGTGAGGAAAATGTGTAGAGTTCAGGAATAGGAAGTGTGTAGTCACAATGTTGGGGGTTTACCATAGGCTTCCCAACAGCCACCGGGAGATAGAGGAACAGATATGTAGGCAGATGTTGGTGAGGTGTAAAAGCAACAGGGTTGTTGTGGTGGGTGATTTTAACTTCCCCGATATTCATTGAAACTCACTTAGTGCTACGGGCTTGGATGGGGCAGAGTTTGTAAGGAACATTCAGGAGAATTTCTTGAAACAATACAGTGAACTTTTAAAAACATACAGTGAACATCTTAGCAACCATTAATTCAAATACAACCCCCAAAGAATACAACACTAAGTAATGCTTAATAACTTCCCAAACAATATCCAGAAGACAAAAGAAACACCTTTTAACAGAAGCACATCAGGTTTACATTCACTACTGAGAACATTTATAATTCTGAATTCACCAAATGAGCAAGAGATAGTCTTTTCATGGCAGAGAGAACTGCAGTACACCTGCTTTGTATGGCTTCAGCTCCAACACTGAAAAACAAAACCAAAGAAACACAGACACACCCAAGCTTTTCTCAAAGTGAAACTAAAAAGCAGAGTTAGAGCTCAGCTCCACCGACACTCTGACATCACTGCAGTAGCACGAGCACCCAAACATTTCTTAAAGTGACATTCTCTTAATAGGTGTTATGGGCAGGTTTAGAAAACTCCAAAGTATATTATGGAGTTCACCTGACCGATAACTGTTTATTGATTTTGGCTACAATGAGTAGAAGAGCCTGCCCTTCAGGTGTTATTCAACAGAGTTCTTAGGCGCTTTTAATCAAAAAATAAGCTTTATTCTACGAATTTAGTTAGTTAATATTTGTATAAACACACAAAGTAAGAATTTTTATCAATTACAAACATAAAGACCCCACACAGCTACAGTAATCTATGTATAACCCTTATGCATTTCCCCTTAACTGTTCCAATTCAGTAACAAAATCCAAGTAAAACCAGAAACCCCTTTTCAAAAGTGTGGCCCAGCACACGGCATTCTTACTGGTATAAGATTGGTGTTATTGATACTCTGTTTCCCTTTTTAAACAGCAGATTTTAATTCCTTCCAGAAAGTAATTCTCTCTTTTAAGTTACCAAGCAGTCTGGAAACAGCATTTAAAATGAAGAAAGAGAGACACTTATTTCAACCTGTGCAGTTCAAAACCAGTCCAAACTCAAAACTAAAGTAAAACTCACACAGCCACAGCCCAGCTCCACCCACACAATGACATCACTGAAGCCATGTGATAAGACAAAATCATTTCTTAAAGAGACACTCCCATGACAGGGTCATGAAATGTCATTGGCAAACAGGATTAAGGAGAATCCAAGGCTTTTTATACATATATAAAGAGCAAGAGGATAGCCAGGAACCACTTAGACCAGAGGAGGGAATCTATGTGTGGAGCCAGAGGAAATTGGTGAGGTACTAAATGAGTACTTTGCATCAGTGTTCACCACATAGATGGATTTGGTGGATAATGAATCTAGGGAAGGGTGGGTAGATAAACTGGGTCGTGTCGATATCAAAAAGGAGGAGGTGTTGCGTGTCTTGAAAAACATTAAGGTAGATAAGTCCCAGGGCCTGATGGGGTCTATCCCAGAATACTGAGGGAGGAAAGGGAAGAAATTGCTGTGGCCTTGAAATCTTTGTATCCTCATTGACTACAGGTGAGGTACCAGAGGACTGGAAAATAGCCAATGTTGTTCCTTTGTTTAAGAAGGGTAGCAAGGATACCCTTGTATTTTGTAATGTATTTGTCAAGAATAGGATGGGAATAGAGGGATACGGATCCCAGAAGTGTAGAAGATTTTAGTTTAGACGGGCAGCATGGTTGGCGCAGGCTTGGAGGGCCGAAGGGTCTGTTCCTGTGCTGTACTTTACTTTGTTCTTGTTCTTTGTAAACTTCATTTGACATCTCTCCACCCAAGTCTCCAACCAATCTATATCCTGCTGTATCCTCTGACAATCCTCATCACTATCCTCAATTCCAACAACCTTTGTGTCGTTCACAAACTTACTAATCAGACCAGTTACATTTTCCTCCAAATCGTTTAAAAATACTAGAATTAGCAAAAGTCCCAGCACTGATCCCTGCAGAACATCACCAGTCACAGCCCTCCATTCAGAAAAGCACCCTTTCACTGCTGCCCTCTGTCTTCTATGACCGAGCCAGTTCTGTATCCATCTGCCTTGCTCACCTCTAATCCCATGTGACTTCACTTTCTGTACCAATCTGCCATGAGGGACCTTGTCAAAGGCCTTACTGAAGTCCATGTAGCCAACATCCATTGCCCTACCCTCATCAATCATCTTAGTCACTTCCTCAAAAAAACTCAATCAAGTAGGTGAGGCATGACCTCCCCTTCACAAAACAATGCTGCTTATTGCTAATACATCTATTTGTTTCCAAATGGGAGTAAATCCTGTCCTGAAGAATCCTATCCAATAATTTCCCTCCCACTGACATAAGGCTCATCAGTCTGTCAGAGAATTATCATAGAACGTACAGTGCAGAAGGAGGCCATTCAGCCCATCGAGTCTACACCGGCTCTTGAAAAGAGCACCCCACTTAAGCCCACACCTCCCTATCCCCGTAAACCAGTAATCCCACTTTAGCTAAGGGCAATTTTAGCGTGACCAATCCACCTAACCTGCACATCTTTGGACTGTGGGAGGAAACTGGAGCACCCGGTGGAAACCCACACAGACACGGGGAGAACGTACAGACTCCACACAGACAGTGAACCAAGCTGGGAATCAAACCTGGGACCCTGGAGCTGTGAAGCAACTGTGCTAACCACTATGCTACCGTGCTAATGTAATTTCCTGGATTATCCTTGCTACCCTTCTTAAACAAAGGAACAACATTGGCTATTTTCCAGTCCTCTGGGACCTCACCTGTAGTCAATGAGGATAAATATGAAGTAATGTATTTTGGAAGGTCTAATACAGGTGGGAAATATACAGCAAATGGCAGAACCCTTTGGAGTATTGACAGGCAGATATGCTTGCCTTCATCGGCCGGGCGTTGAGTATAAAAATTGGCAATTCATGCTGCAGCTGTACAGAACCTTGGTTAGGCCACATTTAGAATATTGCATCCAATTCTGATTGCCACACTACCAGAAGGATGTGGAGGCTTTGGAGAGGGTGCAGAGGAGGTTTACCAGGATGTTGCCTGGTCTGGAGGGTATTAGCTATGAGGAGAGGTTGGGTAAACTCAGATTATTTTCACTGGAACGATGGAAGTTGAAGGGCAACCTGATAGAGGTTTACAGAATTATGATGGCATGGGCATAGTGGATAGACAGAAGCTTTTTCCCAGTGTGGAAAAGTCAATTGCTGGGGGGCATAGGTTTAAGGTGCAAGGGGCAAAGTTTAGAGGAGATGTGCGAGGCAAGTGTTTTACACAGAGGGTGGTGGGAGCCTGAAATTTACTGCTGGGGGAGGTGGTGGAAGTAGGTATGATAGCGATGTCTAAGAGGCATCTTGATGAATATATGAATAGGATGGGAATAGAGGGACATGGACCCCGGGAGTGCAGAACAGTTTAGACAAGAATCATGATTGGCACAGGCTTGGTGGGACAAAGGTCCTGTTCCTGTGATGTACTGTGGTTTGTTCATTGTTCTTAGTTCTACCTCAAAGTCAATTTTCTGCACTAACTCTTGATATCTTTAATAACTAGAAATCTATTCACCTCAGTCTTGAATGGACTCGCTGACTGAGCCTCCACAGTCCCCAGGGGCAGAGAATTACAGAGATTTATCATTTCCGAGTGAAAGAATTCCTCCTCACCCCAGTCCTAAATGACCGTCACTTTATTCTGAGACTGTGTTCCCTGGTTCTATACGCCCCAGCCAGTGGAAACATACTCCCTGTATCTATTCTGTCCAGACCTGTAATAGTTTTGTAAGTTTAAATGAGATCACCTCTCGTTCCTCTAAACTCTAGAGCATTGAGGCCTAGTCTCCTCAATCACTCCTCATAGAACAATCCCAGCATCCTTGGAATCAGTTTGGTGAACATTTGTCGCACTCCCTCGATGGCATGTCTACCCCTTGATAGAGAAGGGGATCAAAGCTGTGCACAATATTCCAGGTGCGGTCTCAGCAAGGCTCTACTCAACAGTAAGATTCTCCGTTGGCCGATGCCAGAATCGGGAAACACGATTGGGCGGACAATCGGTTTTGACGCCGAAATCATGGCGGGAGCCAGTTTCACGCCAAATCGTATTTCTCCGTTGCCTCGACAGCGGTGTCAATGCGTTCCAGAACGCACGTACAGTAAACTCTGTTGACATATCATTAACGGGCCTGACCCGGTATTCTCTGGGGCCTCAGCGATGCTCCGCCTCCACTGGGGCGAATGCTTTTATAAATTGTGAAGCAGGCGTGGCTGGCGAGGGAGAGATGAGGGATGGAAAGTGTCCAACATCGCCATAGTTTGCTGACAGTCATGCCGCTGGCCGGGGGGCTTCTGCCAGGGCCAGAAGGGAGCAGTGGGGGGTGGCCAAGAGGTGGGCCATGGGGTTGTGGTGGACCGGCACAGAGCACCATTGTCGCCGCCGGCAAGGCAGCCATGCAGCTGCCCACTGTGCTTTGAATGTAGGGCCACAGGTCGTATGGGTGTTTCTCCCCAGGCCACCCCCCTAGGTGCCCTCTGGCCCTAGCCAACCCATCAGCGGGATGGGCGCACTCCAGTGCAACCAGTGCCATCTTGTTGGCTGGGATGGTGTGTATGGGGAGTGAAGAGTGTATATGCGGCTGGAGCTTGCCAGCTTCCCGAGTGTCAATCATGGACCCAGACAATCCGGCACCTTTTCTCATTGGAATCGATTGTGTTCCACGCGGCGCTGGTGCTAGCTCCTCCATGGTCCTGAATCAGTCCAGGTGCAGCGCCAGGTTTGCTGTCATGGAAGTCCACGACTCCTGCCCTGGTGTCAACAATTAGTCTCAGGAACAGAGAATCCCGCCGCTTTTCTCCTGCACTCAAATCCTCTTGCAATAAAGACCAACATAGCATTTGCCTTTCTAGATGCTTACTGCACCAGCATGTTAGCTTTTAGTGACTAATGAATCAGGACAGCCAGGACCTTTGGACAATTAACACTTTCCAACCTCTCGCCATTTAAGAAATACTTTAAGCTGAATTCGCCGCCATCGGGATGATCCGTTTTGCCGACAGCCCAGGGGGCTTCCCGACGGCGTGGGGCTGCCCCACAATGGGAAACACATTTAAAAAATATATATATTTCTTTATTCTCCTCCTTTTTCAGATTTTCTCCCAAATTTACACCCACCAACATTAAACAATAATCAGTAACAAATATGTCAATCCCCATATCAATAACAACGATCCCATCCTCCCACCAAACCCCAAACATTAGCCCGCATGTTCACATAAACAAATGACAAAAAGGAATCAGGAATCACCCACAGCCACCATTAACTCACACCACCACCCCTCCCCCAATCCTCCCAACCCCCCCCCCCCAACTAATGTTCGATGTTATCCAGTTCTTGAAAGTGCATAATGAATAATTCCCATGAAGTGTAGAACCCCTCCATCCTTCCCCTCAGTTCAAACTTAACCTTCTCAAGAGTCAAGAATTCCAACAGGTCCCCCCACCACGTCAGGGCACAGGGTGGAGAGGCTGCTCTCCATCCCATCAGGATCCGCCTTTGGGCGATCATCGAGGCGAAGGCTACAATATCTGCCTCCGCACCCTTTTCCAACCCTAGCTGGTCCGACATCCCGAATATGGCCTCACGGGGGCCTGGGTCCAGTTTCACGTGCACCACTTTAGAAATTACTCTAAAAACCTCCTTCCAGTAATCCTCTAGCTTTGGGCAAGACCAAAACATATGAACGTGATTAGCTGGGCCCCCGCAACGTTCACACACATCTTCTACTCCTTCAAAGAATCGGCTCATCCTCGCCCTCGTGAGGTGTGCTCTGTATTCCACCTTCAGCTGTATCAGCCCCAACCTCGCGCACGAGGTGGAGGCATTTACTCTCCGGAGCACCTCACACCAGAACCCTTCCTCCATATTCTCTCCCAACTCTTCCTCCCACTTTGCTTTGATCCCTTCCAGTGGTGCCTTCTCCTCTTCCAAAATAGCTCCGTAAACCGCTGACACTACTCCCTTCTCCAGTCCCCTTGTCTTCAGCACCTCCTCCTGCAATGTGGAGGCCGGCTCCTCCGGGAAGTTCTGTATCTCCTTTCTGGCAAAATCTCGAAACTGCATGTATCTAAACATTTCCCCCTGCTCCAGCCCATACTTCGCTTCCAGCTCCTTCAATCCTGCAAACCGACCCCTAAGAAACAAATCCTTCAGTGTCTTAATCCCTTTCTCCTCCCATTTCCGAAAATTTCCATCCCACCTCCCTGGCTCAAATCTGTGGTTCCCCCGAATCGGCATTTCCTTTGACCCTGCCCCCAACCCGAAGTGTTGGCGAAACTGCCTCCAAATTCTCAATGAAGCTATTATTACTGGACTCCCCGAATATTTCCCCGGGGTCATCGGGAGCGGCGCTGTTGCTAGTGCTTTCAATCCTGACCCCCTGCACAAACTCTCCTCCATTCTGACCCACTGGGAATCAACCCCTCTTGCCCAGCTCCGCACCTTCCCACATTCGCTGCCCAGTAGTAATACATCAGGTTCGGATGACCCAAACCCCCTGCCTGCCTTCCCCTCTGTAGCAGCACCTTTCTAACTCTGGCCACCTTCACTCCCCATATGAACGATGTAATCCTTCCCTCAATCTCTCTGAAAAAAGCCTTTGGCAGGAAAATCGGCAGGCATTGAAAAATGAACAGAAATCACGGCAACACGTTCATTTTAACCGCCTGTACCCGACCCGCCAGTGACAGAGGGAGACCATCCCACCTTGCCAGATCAGCTTTCACTCTCCCCACCAAACTGGAAATGTTGTACCTGCGGACACCCCCCCCCCCACTCCCCCCCCCCCACCCCCCCCCCCCCCACTCCCAGGCAACCTGCACCCCCAGGTACCTAAAGTGAGTCCCTGCCCTACGGAATGGCAGCCTCCCACCACTGCCCCCACCCCCGGCCGAGACACCACAAAATACTCACTCTTGTCTAGATTTAGTTTGTACCCCGAGAAAGTCCCAAACACTCGAAGCAGCTCCAGTATTCCCCCTTTCGACACACTCTGTTCCGATACATATAACAGCAAGTCATTGGCATATAACGACACTCTATGCTCTATCCCCCCCCGCACTATTCCTTTCTATACCCCCGAACATCTTAATGCGATGGCCAACGGCTCAATCGTGAGTGCAAACAGCAGGGGGGGACATAGGACATCCCTGCCTAGTCCCACGGTGGAGAGAAAAGTATCTTGAGCTGATGTTGTTTGTGCGGACACTCGCCCTCGGCTCCTTATATAGTAGCTTTACCCAATTCACAAATCTTGGTCCAATCCCAAACCGCTCCAGAACTGCCATCAAGAACCCCCATTCTACCCGGTCAAACGCCTTCTCAGTGTCCAATGCCACAACCACCTCTGTTTCCTTCCCCCCTGCCGGTGCCATAATGACGCTCAAAACCCTCCTAATGTTCAAAAAGGGCTGCCTCCCTCTCACGAACCCCGTCTGATCTTCACCTATCACCTTCGGGAGGCACTCCTCCAGCCTACCCGCCAGTACCTTCACCAATACTTTTGCGTCCACATTCAGAAGTGATATGGGCCCCCAAGACCCACGCTTCATCTGATCCTTATCTTTTTTTAGCAACTTGGAAATCGATGCCTGCGCCAAGGTTTGTGGCAACGCCCCCTTCCCTATCGCCTCTTCAAACATCCCCACCATCAGGGGTGCCAGCTTATCCTTGAATGTTTTATAATATTCCACCGGAAACCCATCCGGCCCTGCCACCTTCCCCGACTGCATCCTCCCAATAATGGGAAACACCTTTGACCAGCCGGCGAAAGGGAGCATCCCACCGGCGGGGTGGAACAGAAATCTGGCTCGGCGGGACGGTGACCCAGCCCTTTGTCTTTCTTTTACCTACGAAAGTGACGACAACTTGACATTTCCAATTCCAGATCGAGGGTAGTTTCACCCCCATCAGTCTGGTCTCGACTTGAAATCGGTCCCAGATGTGAAAAACCTGAGTCTAACCCGCTGGCCTGCCCACATCCCAGATTTTAGGAATTAGCGCAAATGCTGCTTTGTGTAGGATAGGAATTCAGTGTAGCAGCAGTGAGCCCTCGGTTAGCTCACCAGCACAATCTCCTCCTGCGAAACAATGTGTGGGAGCACCAAGTCCTTCAACTCCGATTATTTGATAACAATTCTGCTGCTGTTCACTAGGATTTTGAAACAGAATGACGATTTGCATTTCTATAGCGCCTCTACGTCCCAGGGTCCCTCACAGGAGCAATCATCAGGTCTATGACCTACTAAGTCACAGAGGGGGATATTAGAACAGACGATCACACACATCAGTTAGTTAAAACCTGCCTCTTTAACCAAAGGGTAATTAGCTTACAAGGTACAGGGAGGAAATTTCAGAAATTGAGGCCAGGCAGTTGAAGGCATAACTACCAATGGAGGAATTAAAATTGAGGGTGTGAAAGTGGCCAGAATTAGATGAGCACAGAGGTCTTGGAGGATTTCAGGGCTGGAGATGATTACCGCCATCAGGAGGGGGAAGGCCGCGGAGGGATTTGAGAACAAGGATGAAATGTTTTTAAACGTATGACTATCTCTACACGACAGCTTTTACTGTACTTGGTGCCGCAGAATCACATTCTTAACCCATGACAGAATGACTGGGCTCTGCGTGTCTGCTTTTGAAACATACTTCAGATACCACAGCTGCTCTTCTCATTAAAGGGAGACCGACAAAGTAACAGCAGAAAAAAAACAGGCAAATCTTTCCCCCATTGTTTGCCAAGCACACAATGTGTTGACATAACTTACATCGAGGCATCTGTTACAAAACAATTAGGTCGCTTTCCATATGGCTCACATTCAAAGGTACGTCATGAGCTGTGAGGTGTCTTGAGGCATCCTGAGGTATATCATAGAATACCTAAGATGCAGAAGGAGGCCATTTGGTCTATCAAGTCTGCACTGACCCTCCGATAGAGCACCCTACCCAGGTACACATCCCAACCCCATCCCCGTAACCCCACCTATCCTTTGGACACTAAGGGGCAATTTATCATGGCCAACCAACCGAACCTGCACACTTTTGGACTGTGGGAGGTAATCAGAGCACCCGGAGGAAACCCACGCCCACACAGGGAGAATGTGTGTGTGATCTTCTGTTCTAATATCCCCCTCTGTGACTTAGTATGTCATACTAACTCCACACGGATGGTGAACCAAGGGCGGAATTGAACCCGGGTCCCTGGTGCCGTGAGGTAGCAGTGCTAACCACTGTGTCACTATGCCGATCAAGTTATTTATTTTTGTTACAATTTTACTCGCAATTCAAACTCGCAACGTTTTTAAATTGTCCTCTCCGTCTGAGGAAGCTCCTGAATGTGGACCAGGGCCAACCCCTGGTGCTTTAAGTGTAGGGGAGGTAACGTTCAAAAGATGTCCTCCCCTTTTTTTACACTTTGCTTTACATGGTGCATCCATAATTTCCATTACCTCGTACGTCACTGAAGAAAACTTCATATCAACCACTCTAGTCGCTATTTATAACGAGCTAATCTGTCAAACAGATTGTCACAAAGCAAATTAGTTACAGAACCAAGCAACAATGGCAAGACGCTAAACAGTTCAGTACAGTCCTAGAAATATGGAAACAATTAGCAAACTATTCTTCGCACAGAATCGGGGATTACATATTTCTCTGGGGAAATAGGCATATTTGCTCCTTGCCAACAAACAGGTGCCAGCACTTTAATTTATCACTATGCCAAGACTAATGACGCGCTGCACTCCCAGGGCAGCAGGAACGCCATAATGGAGGGAGGGGGCATGGTTCAGAAATGAGTTAATAACTTTCTGGCTCGAGACTTCCGCTGGTGACCATGGAGTGATTGGTCACATAAAGGGCTGCTCCTGTTCAAAGTCACACAAAAGGGCTCTTTTTACCCAGATCCAGGTGGAATTTTGATGAAAAGGTGTCGGTGAATATTAGAGGAGCAGTTTACCCCTGGAATGGTTTGTCTTCTGATCACCGGACCCGGCAGAAAACAGTGAGAGGTTTGGCTGGAAAGTTGAAACAGTCTTGTGCTTCACAGACAGTCTCTTCCATCATGCAGGCGGGGGAGGGGCAAGCTGTAAGGCCCCAGATACAGGAACTGATGGCTTTTATCAAGGAGGAATTCCATAAACAGTGGAAAGAAATGCATGAGGATCATGCAAAGGCCATTGCAGAAGCTGGGGCACCCCTGAAGAGTACTTTGGAGTGGATGGAGAGGTGTTTGGAGGTGCAGGGGTCACAGACTCGGGAGATTGAAGGAGTGATCTCAGACCACAGCCATCGTGTGGTGGCTCTGGAGGCGGAGGTGGGGCTCCTAGGAGCCCTTTGTAAAACACTGAGGGCAAAGGTGGAGGAGCAGGAGAATACCTCGAGAAGGCAGAACCTGCGAATAGTGGGCCTGCTGAAGGAGTGGAAGGTGTGAGTGCCACGAGGTACGTCTCGAGGATGCTGGTGGGACTGGTGGCAGAAGGGGTGCTAGATAAGGCACCTGAATTGGACCAAGCGCAGAGGTCTCTGAGGCAAAAGCCTCAAGCTGGGGAGCCACCGCAGGCGGTGATCGTGAGACTCCATAAATTTGTGGAGAAAGAGAAAACTCTACGGTGGGCCAGGGAGAAGCGTAGCTGCGACTGGGAGGGAAATAACGTCCGGATTGATCAGGACATCGGAGCAGAGTTGGCAAAATGGCGGGCAGGTTTCAACAAGGCCAAGGCGGTGCTGTACCAGCGGCAGATCAGGTTTGGGGTGCTCTACCCGGCGAAATTATGGGTGACGTTCGGAGGCCGGGAGTATTATTTCGAGACCCCAGAAGCGGCCGAAGACTTCATTTAGGAGCATAAACTGGGGAATAACTGAGTGGACAATGCTTGGGAACCGGGGTGCTGGCACTGTGTAATGGTCGGGAGCATGTTTGAAATGGGTGTAGGGATTGGGGGATCTTCGCCTTTTGGGCGGGGGGGGGTCTGATCAATGTTGAGATTGTAAGGAGTTGTAGGGGTGAAAAGGTTACGTGGGGATGGATGTTCCCATCCCCCCTCCTGTTTTATGGGACTGTTTGTGTTTAATATCTGTTTGTTTGCTTTTGGCGAAGGCTACCTGGAGTTCAGGAGAAGTCCTTGTTTGGGTGGGGGAGGGTAAGGCCAGCAGGAGGCCTTCTTCTTTGAGCTGAGGAGTGGTGGGGGGTGGGGTCATTAGGATGTGCCTTTGGGCAGGGGCAGCCGTGCTAGCAGGTTATGCTGGTGAACGGAAGTGAGGTGGTGGGGGAGAAGTCCAAGAGGGGTTGCCGGGGGAGGGGGTAAAGGGGAAGTGGGGGGGGGGGGGAAGAAGGGGAAGGGGAAAAGCCGGGGGGGGGGGTTTCTGCGACGCGGCAGGGGGTGAGAGATGACATGGTCAAGGGCGAAGAAAGGGGCCATCTAGGATGGGCTAGGTACAGAGTGGAATTAAAGGGGCAGGAGTTAAGTGGGGAAGATGACGGGCAGTAAAGGCGATTGGAGACTCAAGCCTCCGGTAAGGTTGGTAACGTGGAACGTCCGGGGACGGAATGGGCTGGTTAAAAGGTCGCGGGTGATCGCGCACCTCAGGAGTCTGAAAGCGGGGGTTACCTTTTTGCAGGAGACACACCTCCGTGTGAAGGACCAGGTTAGGTTAAGGAAGGGGTGGGTTGGGCAGGTTTTTCACTCGGGGTTTGATTTGAAATCGAGGGGAGTGCCGATTTTAATGAGCAAAAAAATGTGAATTGTGAGTGCGAAGGAGGTGAGGGATCCAGGTGGGAGATATGTGATTGTGAGTGGGGTATTGGAAGGGGCACCGGTAGTGTTGGTAAATGTGTATGCCCCAAATTGGGATGATGTGGGTTTTATGAGGGGGTTGCTGACAGCAATCCCGGATTTGGCCACGCACCAGTTGACCATGGGAGGAGATTTTAACTGTGTCCTGGAGCCGAGGGTGGATAGATCGAGCCCCAGGTCGATGGGTAGGGTACGAATGGCAAGGGAGCTGGGAGAGTTTATGGAGAGGATGGGTATGGTGGATCCATGGTGCTTTCAGAACCAAGGGGGAAGGGAGTATTCCTTCTTTTCACACGTCGATAAGGTGTATTCGAGGGTTGATTACGTTGTAGTGAGTGGGGAGATTTTGGTTGGGGTGGAGGGGGCAGAGTATGCGGGGATAGTTATCTCGGACCATGCACCACACTGGCTGGATATTCGGTTCAGTACGGGACGAGAGCAGAGGCTGGGGTGGAGGTTTGACTCGGGGATGTTGGCGGATGGAGGTTTTTGTGATAAGGTGCGGTTGGCGATTAGGGATTATGTGGAGTTCAATCAGAATGGGGAGGTGTCGGCGGGCATTTTCTGGGAAGCACTGAAGGCAGTGATCCGGGGAGAAATTATCTCATTTACGGGCCATGCGAATAAGGAAAGGAGGGTGGAACATGACGATCTAGTGAGCGAGATAGTGGAGGTGGACAGGGAATATTCGAGGGTGCCCACCGTGGAGGGATTGGCGAGGAGGAAAAAGTTGCAGGGGCAATTTGACAGGCTGACAACGGGGAGGGCGGTAGGGCAACTGCGTAGGGCAAGAGGGGTGCAGTATGAGTATGGGGAGAAGGCGAGCCGCATGCTGGCGCACCAGCTGCGGAGGCAGGCTGCGTCCAGGGAAATAGTGAAGATCCGGACCGGGTCTGGGGATGTGGTATCAGAGCCAGGGAAGATAAATGAGGCATTTAGAGAGTATTACCAGGGACTTTATGAGGCAGACCCGGGAGGAGAGGAGGGGGACATGGGGTGGTTTCTGGATGAGCTGGAATTTCCCCAGGTGGAGGAAGCAAAGTGGCAGGTGTTGGAGGAGCCCCTGGGGCTGAGGGAGGTGCTGGATAGTATCAGGGGTATGAAGTCGGGGAAGACCCCTGGTCCGGATGGGTATCCGGCAGAATTTTATGAGGAATTTGCGGCGGACCTGGCACCACATCTGTTGGGGGTGTTTAATGAAGCCCTGGAGAAGGGGGAGTTGCCGGAGACGATGAAGGAGGCAGTAATCACACTAATCCCCCAAAAAGGGAAGGATCCGGTGGAATGTGGGTCGTATAGACCCATATCACTATTGAACACGGATGTGAAAGTATTGGCTAAGTTGTTGGCAGGGAGGATGGAGGATTGTGTCCCGAGGGTGGTTGCAGAAGATCAAACAGGCTTCGTGAAGGGCAGGCAGCTCGCGAGTAATATAAGACGGCTGTTGAATGTGGTGATGAATCTGTCGAGGGCTCTGGTACTGGAGGTGGTGGTGTCCATGGACGCGGAGAAAGCATTTGATCGGGTGGAGTGGCGGTACTTGTTCGAAGTTTTGGGAAGGTTTGGGTTTGGGCCGAGATTTGTGGCATGGGTGCGGTTGCTGTATGTGGCGCCAAGAGCGAGAGTGAGGACAAATGATATGAGCTCACGAAGCTTTGACTTACACGGGGGTACGAGGCAGGGGTGCCCGCTGTCACCGTTGCTGTTTGCGCTGGCCATAGAGCCATTGGCAATGGCTCTCAGGGGGTCGGCAGAGTGGCAGGGGATAATGAGGGGACAGAGGGAGCATCGGGTGTCGCTCTATGCCGATGACCTCTTGCTGTATGTTTCGGATCCGTTGGAGAGTATGGGAAGGATTATGGGCCTGTTGGGGAGGTTTGGAGGGTTCTCGAGATACAAGCTGAATGTTGGGAAAAGCGAGGTAGTCCCGGTGAATGAGCTGGCACAGCGGGCTAGTCTAGGGGGGATGCCATTTACGGTAGCGAGGGATAGGTTTAGGTACTTGGGGATTCAGATAGCGAGGGAATGGTCGGGGCTCCATAAGTGGAACTTAACAAAGCTGGTGGAGGAGGCCAGGGAGGATCTTAAGAGGTGGGATACACTGCACTTAACGTTGGTGGGGAGGGTCCAAGTGGTGAAAATGAACATTCTGCCAAGGTTCTTGTTTATCTTTCAGGCTCTCCCGATCTTTATACCAAAGGCCTTTTTTCGGAAAGTGGACACAATCATCTCTGACTTTGGGCGGGGAAGGTGCCGAGGGTGGGGAGGACCCTGCTACAGAGGCAGAGGCAGCAGGAGGGATTGGCATTGCCAAACTTGCCTCATTATAATTGGGCGGTGAATGTGGACAAGGTGTGGTGGTGGTGGGAAGGAGAAGGGGTAGAGTGGGTTAGGATGGAGGAGGAATCTTGTAAGGGGTCTAGTTTGAGGGCTATGGCGACGGCAGCATTGCCAATGGCTCCAAGTAGGTATTCAGGGAGCCCAGTGGTGCAGTCCACGGTGAAGATATGGAATCAGCTGAGGAGGCATTTTAGGGTGGAAGGGATGTCGGTGCTAACGCGGCTGTGCGAGAATCATGGGTTTGAGCCGGGGGCGATGGATAGTGTATACAGGAGGTGGAGGGAAGTGGGGCTGGTCAAGGTGAGGGATCTGTATTTGGAGGAAGGGTTCGCCAGTCTGGAGGAGCTAAGGGAGAGGGTAGAGCTGCCGAGGGGTAGTGAGTTCAGGTATCTACAGGTTAGGGACTTTGCACGAAAGGTCTGGATAGGGCTCCCTAGATTGCCGGGATACACCCTGCTGGAGCGACTGCTGCTTCCGGATGTGGAAGGGGAGGGAAGAATTGGGGATATATATAAGTGGCTGGGGGAGCAGGGAAGCGAGCGGGCGGTGAAGATCAAGGAGAAATGGGAAGCGGAGTTGCGAATGGAGATCAATTGGGGAGTATGGAATGAGGCACTGCGAAGGGTAAACGGGACCTCCTCTTGTGCAAGGATGAGCCTGATACAGATTAAGGTGGTGCACAGGGTGCATATGACTCAGGTGAGAATGAGTGGGTTCTTTCAGGGGATAGCAGATGAGTGTGAGAGGTGCGGGCCGGTCCAGCGAATCATGCGCACATGTTTTGGGGTTGTGAAAAATTGGGAAGATTCTGGGCGGGAGTGTTCGCGGTCTTAGCCAGGGTAGTGGAGGAGGGAGTCAACCCAGACCCTTTGGTGGCGATATTTGGGGTTTCAGAGAAGCCGGAGCTCATGGAGAGGAGGAAGGCCGATGTCTTGTCCTTCGCCTCCCTGATTGCACGGCAACAAATTTTGCTGGAGTGACGGTCGAAATCGCCACCGGGAGTAGCAGCATGGTTGGGTGACCTGTATGACTTCCTGCGGCTAGAGAAGATAAAGTTAAGGGGCTCAGCAGGGGAGTTTGAGAAAAGGTGGGGGATGTTTGTAACCGTGTTTGAGGAGCTGTTTGTCGCAGAGGGCCACCTGCAAAGGACCATGGGAATTATGGCCAACCCAGGACTCAGACAGACTCAGAGCTTGTGTGTGTATTTGCAACCCAGATAGCCAGACGCGATCGAAACCCCCGCTCGTTTGTATTCTAATGGCCCATTTCCCCAGAACAAAAGACCTGCACTCAGGTAACCGATACAGATACAGACTAATCGGCGCCACTCCCTTTACTCAGGGAGCCCAAACAGCCAAGATCAATGACCGCTAAGGACATGCCCAGCCATCAAGGCACCCACCCCTATATTGGCCAAAATCGAAGGCAGTGATCGAAGCCTGTCGAATTATTGGGTCCAAGTTAAGGACCGCCCCAAAGAGCGTGAAATCCCAGAGGGATAAGAAGAGACACAGCCATGTGCTCTGTCTCTCTTGGATCCGGCTTATGCCAACCCAAGTGCATAAAGACCAGACAGACAAGTTCAAGACCAACGATCGCTACCAGACGGATGAGCCCAGCAGAAACAGAGCCACTTCTTCCACCCAGCCACGCAAGATCCGGACAAAGGCCTTGTCCATCTGCATAGAGCCGGTTGCCATGAAGCTAAGTATAGGTTATTGTAGTTGTTAGGTGTAGTTTAACTTGTAATGTTTTGTGTTGCATGTCGAAGTAATCCTTGTGTGTAAATAAACCATCTTTGAACTTGAACTGACTAACTGGTTGTGTGGTCCTTTGATCGATATCCGGTAAAGCCTTGTAGTGGTATCATTTGATACCTGGCGACTCTAAAGAGCATCATTATTAATTGGCAACATTACTGGCGACTCCGGTGCCAATTGGCAACATTATTGGCGATTCCGGTGAGATAGTATTCCATTAAAAAGAGGAACATTATTGACGACATCTGACGGGACTCGAATTAGAAGTGATTTTGTCATTCCGAGAGAACCCACAAACTTTGAAATCCAATTGCGTGAAAGAGAAAGAACCACAAGTGCAAGCCCATATCGACCAAATCACCGAATTTCGGATGTGTGTACTAACCTGCATGCGTACTAACAGGGATATAAGGTAAACTCGTTAGATTGTGTCAAAACTATCAAGGGAATTGTGAACCGGAAAATAGCTTAAGCCATACCCACAGTTCAAATCGCCGCCTTATCCCCCTGTCCCAAATTAAAGGTAGGGAAAGAGAAATCAAAGTAGTGCAAGAGAAATTAACGATAGGAAACAGAGATTAATGGTAGGAAACAGAGATTAAAAGTTGAGCAAGAGAGAATAGCAGCAATGGCCACAAAAGCGATGGAACGTTGAATGAACCCGCAGGAACCCGAGGTCGCAGCGACCAACAGAGCAGAGCAGTGCCCCATATGGGAAGGAGAGTTGAGGAATTATTTAAAGGGGAAAGAATGGCCCCTTTGGTCTGAGTTTTGTTCAAATGATGAGTCAGGTCCAGGAAGCATAGGACAAACCTGGTGGGACAACCTAACTGAGGTGCATAAGAAAAATGCAGCGTAAGTGCGAAAGCCGATGGTAATAGTGTCCTGTTTGGCACAGTTGCGAGGCACAGAGGAGGTCGTGAGTGATGTGTTGGGTGCTCTGGATCCGTGGAACACATACAGGCCACCAACACTTAAAATAGTGCAACACTATTTTATTAAGTTAGAAACTGTTGAACATACTTTCACTGTGGGTTAACACGATGTTAGATTAAACTAAAGACCTATGCCTGTCCTAACCAGTCTATGCACTCAGCACATGGTGAAGATCTGTGCTGTAAGCAAAGTCTGTGCGGTGTCTGCACATCCTCCCCGTGTGTGCGTGGGTTTCCTCCGGGTGCTCCGGTTTCCTCCCACAGTCCAAAGATGTGCAGGTTAGGTGGATTGGCCATGATAAATTGCCATTAGTGTCCAAAATTGCCCTTAGTGTTGGGTGGGGTTACTGGGTTATGGGGGTAGGGTGGAGGTGTTGACCTTGGGTAGGGTGCTCTTTCCAAGAGCCGGTGCAGACTCGATGGGCCGAATGGCCTCCTTCTGCACTGTAAATTCTATGAATTCTATGTAAGCTGTAAGCTCTGTCCTTCTAGGAGGCTGCATCCCGAATGAGCGGGAACTCTGATGGCCCCTGTCTTTATAGTGAGTGTGCTCTAACTAGTGATTGGCTGTGGTGTTGTTTGTGTTGATTGGTCTTGCTGTGTGTCCATCAGTGTGTGTTTATCTGCACCATGATATACTGGTGTATATTATGACATCCCCCCTTTTATAAAAGAATGTATGTGTGTGGCAATAAATAATGTATGGTGAGAATGTTCCTAACTATGTGTGGGGTGCAAAGACATATTTACAGGACTACATACATGAGAACTAAGCTATTTACATGTGAAGGTGCCTGGTGCAGAGAAGCAGTATGCAACAAGAGTAACGAGATCAACACTATATACAAACCAGGGAAATGATCAAACAAAGCAATGAAACAATTCAGAGAGTCTACAAGTCCACAAAGTTCATAAATTAAGTCTCTGAGGTGGGCGCCGAATTC
This sequence comes from Scyliorhinus torazame, assembly GCF_047496885.1. Lineage (NCBI taxonomy): Eukaryota > Metazoa > Chordata > Chondrichthyes > Carcharhiniformes > Scyliorhinidae > Scyliorhinus > Scyliorhinus torazame. Next base: position 144,706,463 of record NC_092714.1, on the reverse strand, counting down.
TGGTTGACCGCCTCAAGGGCGGGTCGAGAGCCGCCGGTTCAGGAGCGGGCTGGACTGTGTCAGATTCAGGGGGAGGCAGAGTGACAGGGAGCTCTGCATAGTCCGTGACAGGGTCAGCAGGAGGGCGAGGCGACAGTGGAGGATCACGCAGCGAGCGTGGAACAAGACGGAGGCCGCGTCGATTGCGGCGCAGAATAGAGCCATCCGGTAGACGAACCAGGAACGAGCGAGGGGCCACCTGCCGGAGGACAACAGCGGTTGCCGACCAGCCACCATCCAGAAGATGGACGCGGACGTTGTCATCTGGAGCCAGAGCAGAGAGATCAGCTGCACGGGAGTCAAGAGCCTCCTTGTGCTGTGCACGAGACAGCTGCATCCGGCGAAGGACTGGAACGTGGTCGAGGTCTGGGACATGGATGGACGGCACCATCGTCCTCAGGGTACGACCCATGAGTAACTGGGCTGGCAACAGGGCAGTGGACAGTGGGGCGGAGCGATAGGCCAGCAGGGCGAGGTAGAAACCGGACCCAGCATCGGCAGCCTTGAGCCGTTTGACTATATGTACTCCCTTCTCCGCTTTGCCGTTGGATTGGGGGCACAGGGGACTGGATGTCACATGGGCAAAATTGTACCGCCTGGCAAAGTTGGACCATTCCTGGCTGGCAAAGCAGGGGTCATTGTCCGACATAACCGTGAGCGGGATTCCGTGTCGAGCAAAGGTTTCTTTACATGCACGAATGACTGCAGACGAGGTGATCTCGTGCAACCGTATCACCTCTGGGTAATTCGAAAAGTAGTCCACGATCAGGACATAGTCTCTACCCAGCGCGTGGAACAGGTCGATGCCCACCTTGGTCCAAGGTGATGTGACCAACTCATGGGGCTGCAGGGTCTCACGTGGTTGGGCCGGCTGGAACCGCTGACAAGTGGGGAAGTTGAGCATTGTGTTGGCGATGTCCTCATTAATGCCGGGCCAGTCCACTGCCTCTCGGGCCCGTCGGCGGCATTTTTCCACGCCAAGGTGGCCTCGTGTAGTTGTTCCAGGACAAGCTGGCGCATGTTATGCGGGATGACAATGCGGTCCAGTTTTAGAAGAACCCCATCTACTACCGCCAGATCATCTCTGACATTATAGAACTGCGGGCATTGGCCCTTGAGCCACCCGTCCGTTAGGTGGTGCATAACACGCTGTAGCAAGGGGTCAGCCGCCGTCTCACGGCGAATTTGGACGAGGTGTTCATCCGTGGCAGGTAGATTGGAGGCCGCGAATGTCACATAGGCGTCAACCTGGCAGACAAATCCCGCTGGGTCACATGGAGTGTTGACTGCCCTGGAGAGAGCGTCAGCAATTATGAGGTACTTGCCTGGGGTGTATACCAGCTGGAAGTGATATCGCCGGAGCTTGAGAAGAATACGCTGGAGGCGAGGCGTCATGTCGTTCAAGTCTTTCTGTATTATATTGATCAGCGGGCGATGGTCGGTCTCAACGGTAAATTGAGGAAGTCCGTAGACATAATCGTGAAACTTAACCACACCAATCAGAAGGCCCAGGCACTCCTTTTTTATCTGCGCGTAGCGCTGCTCCGTGGGGATCATCGCACGTGACGCATATGCAACGGGGGCCCATGATGAGGCCTCATCACGTTGAAGGAGCACTGCCCCAATGCCAGATTGACTGGCATCGGTCAAAATTTTGGTCTCCTTTGCTGGATCAAAGAAAGCTAAGACTGGGGCCGTGGTCAGTTTTGTTTTGAGTTCTCTCCATTTGCGCTCGTGGGCAATGGGCCATTGGAAGTCTGTCTTCTTCCTGAGCAGGTTCCTGAGAGCCGTGGTATGAGAGGCGAGGTTAGGGATACATTTCCCTAAAAAATTGACCATGCCCAGAAATCGGACGACCGCCTTCTTGTCCTCTGGTGTTTTCATAGCTGTGATGGCAGCTACCTTGTCCGCATCCGGCTGCACACCCAATTGGAAGATGTGGTCCCCGAGGAACCAAAAGAGCATTTGGCCCTGTTGAGGCGGAGGCCATGCTCATGTATACGTCTGAATACGCGCTGGAGGCAACGAACATGCTCCTGCGGGATGGTGGACCAAATGATTATGTCATCGACATAGACAGGAACACCTTCAATGCCTTCCATCATTTGTTCCATAATCCTATGGAACACTTCTGATGCAGATATGGGGCGAGATTCTCCGACCCCCCCGCCGGGTCGGAGAATCGCCGGGGGCTGGCGTGAATCCCGCCCCCGCCGGTTGCCGAATTCCCGGCACCGGAGATTCGTTGGGGGCGGGAATCGTGCCGCGCCGATTGGCGGGCCCCCCTCGGCCCGGATGGGCCGAAGTCCTGCTGCTAGAATGCCTGTCCCGCCAGCGTGGATTAAACCACCTCTCTTACCAGCGGGACAAGGCGGCGTGGGCGGGCTCCGGGGTCCTGGGGGGGGCGCGGGGCGATCTGGCCCCGGGGGGTGCCCCCACGGTGGCCTGGCCCGCGATCGGGGCCCACCGATCCGCGGGCGGGCCTGTGCCGTAAGGGCACTCTTTCCCTTCCACCTTCGCCACGGTCTCCACCATGGCGGAGGCGGAAGAGACTCCCCCCACTGCGCATGCGTGGGAATTCCATCAGCGGCCGCTGACGCTCCCGCGCATGCGCCGCCCGGCAATGTCATTTCCGCGCCAGCTGACGGGGCACCAAAGGCCTTTCCCGCCAGCTGGCGGGGCGGAAATCAGTCCGGCGCGGGCCTAGCCCCTCAAGGTTAGGGCTCGGCCGCTCAAGATGCGGAGGATTCCGTACCTTTGGGGCGGCCGATGCCGGATTGATTTGCGCCGTTTTTGGCGCCGGTTGGTGGACATCGCGCCGATTACGGAGAATTTCGCCCCTGACCCCAAACGGCATCCTGTTGTAACAATATCTGCCAAAGGGGGTATTAAATGTGCAAAGTTTCCTGCTGGATTTATCGAGCTGGATTTGCCAGAATCCTTTTGAGGCGTCGAGCTTGGTGAAAAGCTTGGCGCGAGCCATCTCGCATGTGATCTCTTCGCGCTTGGGAATTGGATATTGCTCCCTCATGATATTGCGATTCAGATCCTTGGGATCAATGCAAATTCTCAATTCGCCGGAAGGCTTTTTTACACATACCATGGAACTGACCCAGTTGGTCGGTTCCGTGACTTTGGAAATCACTCCTTGGTTCTGGAGGTCCTGCAGCTGCTGCTTGAGGCGGTGCTTAAGGGGTGCTGGGACCCTGCGAGGTGCGTGCACCACAGGTGTGGCATTCGGTTTTAATAAAATCTTGTAGGTGTACGGGAGCGTGCCCATGCCCTCGAAGACGTCGTGGTGCTGGTTGATAATAGCGTCGAGCTGCGCCCTGAAGTCGGTGTCCTGAAAGGCAGACGCGGCAGCAGGAGAGAGAGAGTGAACTCTCTGAACTAGGTGCAACAGCTTGCATGCCTGCGCGTCAGGCAGGGAGGCTTTCGAGGAGCCCACGATTTCAAAGGGAAGGATGGCTTTGCGTGACCTGTGCGTCACTTCAAGTTGGCACGAGCCGCTGGCAGCAATGGCATTGCCATTATAATCTAGTAGCTGGCAGGCTGATGGGAGGATGACTGGTTTGACATGAAGGCTTTGGAGGTCAGACCGCGCAATGAGATTGGCGGAGGCACCAGTGTCCAAGCGGAATCGTATTTGGGACCAGTTGACCATCAGGGTGGCACACCACTCATCGTCTGGATCGAGTCAGTATACCGACAATGCCTGGTGTCTTTGCTTTGGGGACACCCTGTTTTTTGTAATGATACCGACTCGAAAAGGTGCCTTCGGGTCCTCAGTGTCAATATCGGGCAGTAGGTCCGCATCAGACTCGGTGACCATGGGTTGGATGGTCCGGACATTCCTGCGAGGCTGGCTGGAGCGATAAGAGTTGGCAGGCTGAGCTGCTATGCATAAAGCAGCATAGTGGCCAAGTTTGCCACATCTCAGGCATCGTCGGAATTTGGCAGGGCATTGGCGCTTTAAGAGGGCGGAGCCACAGTTGCCGCACGTTGTAGCGTCAGTACGTTTGCTGCGTGGTGCAGTCATGCGTGGTGCGCGCCTGCGCAGTACGTTCGCCGACATCGCCGTCCCCTCGTTCGGTGCGCACAAGCGCAGGAGTCCGCGAAAAGCGCGCGAAATGGCCGCCCGCATCCAGGCTGAGGCCCTGGAGTTGCTCGATTGCTTGGACCCGTTCTGCCTCGTGGGGAACTTGCCGCGCCGTTTCAACCGCTTGGATGTGGGAATACCGACTAGTGGCGTGTTCATGTAGCACGCAGGTCTCAATGGCGGTCGCTAGGGTGAGCTGCTTTACCTTGAGGAGCTGCTGGCGTAGGGGGTCCGATTGAACACCGAAAACGATCTGGTCGCGTATCACGGAGTCGGAGGTGGGCCCGTAATTACAGGACTGCGCAAGGATGCGGAGGTGCGTGAGAAAGGACTGGAAAGGTTCATCCTTACCCTGTAAACGCTGTTGGAATACATAGCACTCAAAACTTTCATTCACCTCGATGTCGCAGTGACTGTCAAACTTGAGGAGGACCGTCTTGAATTTTGATTTATCTTCATCATCAGCAAAGGTGAGAGAATTGAAAATGTGGATGGCATGTTCCCCGGCCGTGGATAGGAAGAGAGCGATCTTCCTGGTGCCTGAGGCATCTTCCCGATCTGTGGCTTCAAGGTAGAGCTGGAAGCGTTGTTTGAATATCTTCCAGTGGGCCCCTAGGTTACCGGTGATGCGAAGCAGCGGCGACGGGCGGACGCTGTCCATTTTGCAGGATGGCTGTATGCTGGTGGAAGGCAGATCACTTGCAGGTAGGTCTAAGAAGTTCTAACATCCCTCAACTACTGGTATCATGATGTGTTGAGTGCTCTGGATCCGTGGAACACATACAGGCCACCAACACTTAAAATAGTGCAACACTATTTTATTAAGTTAGAAACTGTTGAACATACTTTCACTGTGGGTTAACACGATGTTAGATTAAACTAAAGACCTATGCCTGTCCTAACCAGTCTATGCACTCAGCACATGGTGAAGATCTGTGCTGTAAGCTGTAAGCTCTGTCCTTCTGAGAGGCTGCATCCCGAATGAGCGGGAAAACTGATGCCCCCTGTCTTTATAGTGAGTGTGCTCTAACTGGTGATTGGCTGCGGTGTTGTGTGTGTTAATTGGTCTTGCTGTGTGTCCATCAGTGTGTGTGTATCTGCACCATGATATACTGGTGCATATTATGACAGTGAGGACACTCCCCAGGCAGCTAGTGAACAACAGTGAAAGCGAAAGGATTATTGAGCAACTCTGGGATCAGTTGGCAGCTAAAGATAAAGACATGGCTGATGTCAAACGGGCACAGCAATCTTGTTTAGTTCACCTTAGCAGCTTTCAGACCCAGTACAATAAAGCCTACCAAGATACACAGCGCGCAGTCTTGGTATGAGAAGAGACAGAACAGCAGGTAGCACAGTTAACGAGTCAATGCGCTGATTTAAAGGCAGCTTTACGAGCGCTCCATAGCTCCACTACAGAACAAAGACAGAGCACAGTAGACCACGTGAAATGTAGACAACAAATAGAGAAGTTGCAGTCACTGCTTTCAGTGCAAAACAGATTTAGAGATACCTTTGGACAAAATTTAGATGAGGAAGATGTCCCCAATTGACAAGAACTAAATAAAACTGCCCAGAGATATGTGGAGGACACAGAAAATCACTTTAGAGCCCCCCATGCCCCGAAAAGGAAAGCACCCGCACCACCGACTGTACAGGCAGCACACTGCCCCATGAATCCGGTCACCGCACAGCGCAAGTTATCGGATCGGGAGGAGCCCGATTGCGTTTACACCACCCCATTATCCATCACCCAATTGAGAGATGCCTGCGCTAAAATTGATCCATTCGAACCCACCGCAGACCCGCATAATTTATTTGAAAGAGTACGCCAGCAAAAGGTTATGTACGGTCTAGACGAAAGAGAGGAAGTTAAACTGATAGTAATGAGCCTTGACCAGTCCGTCAGCTCAGCTTTACCAGAACCCCAGAATGTAGGAGGAGGAACCCGATAGGAGATGCAAACGGCCATTTTAGATGCGATCGGGTACAACAAGGGAGACCCAGTCGAAGGTTTAAACCGCTGTGGGCAAAAGAAAGGAGAGCATCCGACCGCATTTGCAGGTCGCCTTTGGATCCATTTTAAGGCAGTATTTGGGGATTTGAACCGCGCACACTTAAATGAGGACGACACAACTAAATGGTCCCGCACTTTAGTCTCCCACGCCACAGAAGCAGGTCAAAAGGCTTGTGTGAATTACGACCCCGCAGACCACACACACAATGAAGTGTGGGTATTAAATAGACTCTCCAGAGCTTGGGAACACTCCCTACACAGGAAGACAGATCAGGAACAGATAGAAGCAAATATGCACCCAGTTAGAACTAACCAGGACCCAGCATGGATAAATGAGGGTAGACATGAAGGACAGCACCCCAGAACACAGGCACCACGAGGTTGCTATAATTGTGGACACATGGGACATTACGCCTGCGAATGCCGACAAAACCCCCCCAGAACCAGCAACGCCACCAACAACCAGGCCCCCCACCTAGAACAATGTTAGGCCCATACATAGTGTTAGCGCCCGTTCAGATAATTCAGCAATCAACACCACAGATTGATGGTGTTCGGACTCCCCAACTTGGGTCTGCGACACACTCTGGGACAAATCAGGCAGACCAGTAGTCACAGGCACAGTCCGGGGACATCCAGTAGAATTTCTTTGGGACACAGGAGGGTCCGCGCCACTTTAAACCCCTCCACAATGTTCCAGCGTGACAAATGGCCCACCACAGACACCATTTAAATTCACCCTTAGTGAATTTACCGGACACGTACAGCAGGGATACATCACAGCCCCCGTAGATATTTAGATAGGAACCATAAGCACCAGACACCCCATTGTTTTAGTCGACTTGCCCCAAACAGCCGAGCACATTCTAGGAATCGATTTTATGAGCTCCCACAACTTTTCCTTTGATCCCGTGAATTGATGTGTATGGAAAATGGCCAAAACAACGAGAGCCCCCGCTACACTCACAGTAGGGGACTATGAACATAGGATTTGCTCAGTAGGAGAGTATTGGTTTGATCCGCAAACAATTCGTACAGACCAGACAATTAGAGAGGTCCTCAGAAAACATAAAGCTTCCTTCGTCCAACATAAACACGATTGTGGGAAGATCCTAGGAATGGTCACAATTTCAGGTCCCGATCCTAAGCCACAGAAGCAATACGGTTTCCCACAGCAAGCCGAGGGTGAGATTTCAAAAGTCATCAATGGCTTATTAGATCAAGCAGTAATTCGGCCGGTAGCCTCAACAAATAATGCCCCAATTTGGCCCGTGAAAAATCTAGATGGTTCTTGGCGACTGACAATCGACGACCGAGAACTTAACAAGGTCACCCCTTTTTCAGCCCCCACCATTGCCACGGGTCCCAAGACCATGCTCAAGCAGGGAGTACAGGCAAAGTACTTCACAGTGCTGGACATCAGCAATGGCTTTTGGTCCATCCCGCTAGACAAGACCTGTCAATATAAGTTCGCGTTCACATTTCAAGGGCAGCAAGGTACTCCAAGAAGGGACAATTGAGACACACCTGACCTGTCAATGGCCCTTGGACAAATTTGCAACTCGACTACATTGGCCCCCTCCCCCAGAAATGGTTTCAAATACGTATTAGTGGTAATCGACACCTTTACAAAATGGGTAGAAGCATTTCCCTCACGAACGAACACTGCAAAGGCCACAGCTAAGATTTTGACCCAACAGATATTTACGTGCTGGGGACTCCCCCACAGCATTGAGTCAGACCAAGGTTCCCATTTCACCGACAGGGTCATGCAAAATGTCCTAACGATTTTGGAATCAAACAAAAATTTTACATCGCGTATCACGCCCAATCCAGCGGCATTGTTGAGAGAGTGAATCGCATTTTAAAGCGACCATTAGAAAGATGGTGCAACAGAACAATACCACATGGGGCACAGTTCTCCCATTTGCCCTTATGTTTATTCGGAACACCGTTTCCAGTTCCACAGGTTTCAATCCCCACCACTCTCATGACCGGACGGCCCGTGAAAGGAATTGAATATTTGTTAGGTCTCGATTTGGCAAGCCCCACAGTCACCGCCCTCACCCATGAAAAAGCGGTCCAACAAGTGACAGGCAATATTAAAGCAGCACAGCTCGCTGCAGCTCTCCGACTAGGTGCTAGACGGAAGCAGATTAAAACCTGCTTTGACAAAGCCATCCACCCCGTAGAGTACACAGTCGGTCAGCAAGTAATGGTTTCCCTTTACAATCCCAGTTCTTTCCTCTCCCCCAAACTTTCAGGACCCTACTCCATTTCGGACAAAGTAAGCCCCTCTGTGTACAAAATAATGTACCCCAATGGTAAAACTGGTTGGTTCCACATCAACCAGCTCAAAGTCTATGGAACCCAATGTAGCCACTCCCAACACATCTCCCTAGCAATAGCAGACGATTCCACCCCACCCATCGACAACCTAGTCCAACCGTCCCCCAGCCCTGACAGCACATCCACGCCCACAGGCCTGACCTTGTCTCCGCCCACAGGTACGACCTTTCACCTTGAGCTTGACTCCGACGGCAGAGCCAGCCTCCCCAAATTGACCACGATCACTGACCACTGGTACAACCTCCCCGGCCCCAGTCACTCCAGCCCCCGGTACCACGACCAAGACATGTTTGGCCCCCTATACCCCCTTCCACCCGACAACAGTAACTTGCCTTTCACTGCCACCGCCCCTACGCCTCATGACAAACGAACCCCTTTTTGGCACCGCGACAACTCTTGTAGGCTGGTTAGACATGACGATTCAGATTCCACGACAGCCCACGTGGCCACGGCACAAAAACGGCTGACACGAGTCTGGCAACCGGGAGATGGTGATGATTCAGATTCTGACTCTGATTATGGTAATCCTTTTACAACGTTTTTGATACAGAACCCTGAGGTGTCCAGATAATGAGAAAAAGACGCCGCATAAGAATTACGGTGTCCTACTTTCTGATGGAGCCTGCCCGCCTTTTTATTTTCCTTCTTTCTTTCTTCTTGTTACATGGTTTTAATTAATGTCAGCCTGACACCCAATTTCTTGATACAGTCATAGTTACTCTTCCGACGCCATTTACTGACCAATGGCCGTTAAAGGAACAATTGTTGGATCTCACATGTGTTACAAATTCTTTCCGTTCCTTTAGGTCACCCAGGTAGGGAATAACGGCACTAATCCCCACCCTGCCTGAGGACCCCAAATGCATCCGGTCAGTTAAGCTCGGGTAGTGGAGCAACGGCACTGATCACCGCCCTTCCCGGGGATTCCACCCATTCTTGCCCTGCCGCAGCCCACATGCACCTCACGTTCCCGTCACTTCGAGTACTCTGGAATGGTTCTTTGCACTTTTCACTGTCTTTTGCAGGTCTTAGGTTTCCCTTCTCTGCTCTTTTAATGTGGTTTAAAGAATGCCCTTTGCCACAGTCTGTACACTCATCCCTTTACCTTCCGCGACCCTCTGATCATTCCCCACCTGCTATTTACATGTTTGACACACTTGGTTGCCACTTGTGCTGCTACACGCAAACTACCTCTGGACCCTGGGGCGACGAAACTCTATAAAACTGGCCGCCCTAAAATTCGGCTAGCAAGATGAGCCTCAGCCATCACTGGTTGCAGTAAAGGAAAGACTGGACGGAGAAATTGTCCGCCCACTTCCCGCATTGACCACCAGCCGCGAGAATCTCTGCACCTACAAATAAAAAAATTTTGCCAATGTCTTGTCTCTCAAAATGTTATTTCAAAAACAAAATGAGGGAGTCACATATGGAGAAGATTCTAATGGGTACTTGAAGTTAAGGAGAGAAAGACAAATAAACGAGATATTAACCGAAGATAATAACAGATATTATGCTTGCACCCCCAGGAATATACGGAAAACAGAAGACAGAAGACAAGATGAAGAGAGGACTGATGACCTACATCGTGATCATCGCTGGACTCCTACAACTGCGCACATTACAAGCCTCTGTACCTCACACCACACCAGCCCCAAACACCACCACACAACATTACACCCCTAGCCCGGACACCACACCACACATGGAGATCAACACTGAAACCCCCACTTGGTGCGAAAACATTGCCAAATGGTAGCCCCTTTCATACACAGTAGAGGATCTTCTGATAATTGCAATAATCTGCAGTGTCATCCAGACACTTAGACTCTGCAAATGGCGAAAAAGAGCCTCCCACTCCCCGATATATACACTCCGAGCCCCCTTCTTTGGAATTCACCCAACTCAACAAACACTGTAATCGCTGATAAAAATAAAGACCGTATACCTCTCTAACTTTGATGGATTAAGTAGGAATGTGATGCTGCTGTTTTGAAATCTTGTATTGTTATCTTGTGTTTTGAAATCTTGCTGTTTTGAAATCTTGTGACCTGTTAGAAATTATGAATGTATGATTGAAAATAAAAACGTTAGGTTAATGCCCCAAAAACATAGGACAGAGTAGTGTAGAACATGTCCTTGACCAAGGGTAACCGGCACACCAGGAATGGATAAGAGATCAACAGTGTGATCCACCACTCTTCGCATTCAGGATCAAGAGGACGGGATGTAGCCATCTCAGATGGCCACCTGCAAAGGACCATGGGAATTATGGCCAACCCAGGACTCAGACAGACTCAGAGCTTGTGTGTATTTGCAACCCAGATAGCTAGATGCAATCGAAACCCCCACTCGTTTGCATTCTAATGGCCCATTTCCCCAGAACAAAAGAACTGTACTCAGGTAACCGATACAGAAAGAGACTAATTGGCGCCGCTCCCTTTCCTCAGGGATCCCAAACAGCCAAGGTCAATGACCGCTAAGGACATACCCAGCCATCAAGGCACCCACCCCTATATTGGCCAAAATCGAAGGCAGTGAGCGAAGCCTGTCGAATTATTGGGTCCAAGTTAAGGACCGCCCCAACGAGCGTGGAATCCCAGAGGGATAAGACGAGACACAGCTATGTGCTCTGTCTCTCGTGGATCCGGCTTATGCCAACCCAAGTGCATAAAGACCAGACAGACAAGTTCAAGACCAACGATCGCTACCAGACGGATGAGCCCAGCAGAAACTTCCACCCAGCCACTTCTTCCACCCAGCCACGCAAGATCCGGACAAAGGCCTTGTCCATCTGCATAGAACCGGTTGCCATGAAGCTAAGTATAGGTTATTGTAGTTGTTAGGTGTAGTTTAACTTGTAATGTTTTGTGTTGCATGTCAAAGTAACCCTTGTGTGTAAATAAACCATCTTTGAACTTGAACTGACTAACTGGTTGTGTGGTCCTTTGATCGATATCCGGTAAAGCCTTGTAGTGGTATCATTTGATACCTGGCGACTCTAAAGAGCATCATTATTAATTGGCAACATTATTGGCGTCTCCGGTGCCCATTGGCAACAGGGGGGTGGGTGATGGGGATGGGGAGGTGAAAAAGGAGAAAAATCTGTACAAACTGTATAGTTGATTGTTGAGAAGAATGTTTCCCGGGGTGTTTATTTGCTGTAACCTACTTTGATACAAGTTTGAATAAAATGCGTTTTAAAAAAATAAATAACTTTCTGGCTCCGATTCTTTGACGAGCATTTCCTGCAAGGCCACAGAGTTGCTAATGTAATTCTGCCCATGCTTCTGTCAGATGAAGGGGAACACTGAGCTAAAATCCCGACAAACTACGGATGGACGAAGATGAGGGGAATTAATTTATGCAGAGCGCACAACGTTGGGGTCTGGGCAGCTTAACCCGAATTCAGTCCACATTCCATTCACCCCTCACTCAAAGCCTCTTTAATTCAGCTAAATCTTCCAACCACGCTGCAATCAGCCTGTCAGTGTGGTTTAGGAAGAGCTCTTAAGGCACAAGATCGGTTAAGATACTTTTTCGCCTATGAAGATAAATTGTGGCTATAAACTAGAAACCTTGTCTTAAAGCATTCATACTAATGCACAACAAAGGTGAAACCTCTGAAGCATTTTAGAACTGCTGCAGTGCTTAAGGAGGCCATTCGGCCCATCTTGTCTGCACCAACCCTACCACTGTGCCACCATGCCACCCACTATCAACATCCTGGGGGATACAATTGACCAGAAACTGAATTGTACTAGCCATTTAAATACTGTGGCTACACGAGCAGACCAGAGGTTAGGAAACCTGCAGCGTATAACTCACCTCCTGACCGCCACCCAAAGGCTGTTCACCACCTACAAGGCACAAGTCAGGAGTGTAATGGAATACCCTCCATTTGTCTGGATGAGTGCAGCTCCAACAACACTCAAGACGCTCAACACCATTCGGGATAAACCAGCCCACTTGATTGGCACTCCTTCCACAAACATTCACTCCCTCCACCACCGATGCACAGTAGCAGCCGTGTGTACCTTCAACAAGATGCACTGCAGGAACTCACCAAGGCTCCTTAGGTAGCACTGTCCGAACCAACGACCACTACCATCTAGAAGAACAAGGGCAGCAGATACATGGGAACCCCTCCACCTGGAGGGTCCCCTCCAAGTCGCTCACCATCCTGACTTGGATATATATCGCCATTCCTTCACTGTCGCTGGGTCGCTGGACCTTCCTCCCTAATAGCACAGTGGGTGTACCTACACCACATGGACTGCAGGAGTTCAGGAAGGCAGCTCAACACCGCCTTCTCAAGGGCAATTAGGGATGGGTAACCAATGCTGGCCTCATCAGCGAAGTCCACATTCCGTAAAATTGAATAGTAAAAAAAAATGTTCGGGTTCTTTTATTGAGTTGATTTATGTTCCTGAAATATCAAATGTACCAACCCAGGAGAGGGGCAAATGAGACAGTGAAGTCTCATCCTGCAGGTAGTAAATTGTTCCATGGGTGTTCTTCAATTTTAAACTTTAAATTTTTTTTCCCCCCCTTTTCCACTTTTTCTCGCTCTTAATACCTCTTTTGATTTCTCTTTCTGTTCCTGGTTTGGCACTAATTCACCCTTCTATTCAGTCATTGCTCTGTCCCAGTAGTTTACAGAGATAGAGAGGGACTAGGACCTTGGAGAGATTTGAAAACCAGGATACAAATCTAATGTTCTTCATTCGATGTGTGGGTTCTTTATCTTCCTTTGTGAATTCAGGGTAACGTTCATGTGTTCTGCAATTCATACATAGGAAGTACACATTTATTTACACAATGTTAAGCACAGGGCACAAAGGACAATAGTTGCACGTACTTCATAAAGAAAATAGCCCCAAACTGGGAGTCTGTTGTGGGCGAGACTCAGGAATTTTCACACAGCACAGTAATAGTTCAATGTGCCTGAGTTAATTGAAGGGACCAGCCCTGCTGCTCTGTCCAATCCCAGGCCTGGTGGGCAATGTTGCCCGTCTACTTTAAGTCAGTTATCTGTCGAGTCTCAAGAAAAATAATTTCCCAAAATAACGCTGCCCTTGAGAGGAGCCAAGAAAGATTAAATTGGAGTTCCTTTTTCCCACGGCTCGTCTGACTGGAAGAGATCAGATCTGTGACAACTTGTATAGTTCCCCCCCCCCCCCCCCACTTTGTACAATGGAGGATTTGCTCAAAGCAAATGTTGCCATTGTTTTTCTGGAAGGAGGGCTCCTTAATTAATAGAGGTGAAAAGAGCACCATTGTCACATCCGAAAACTAAGATTTAAAGATTAATCCCTTGTACACTGCTGTAGCAGAACCCAGGAGATGACTCACAGGGGTAGTGAATAATGTGAACTTTTTCTTAATTTTCATTCTGCACTTTTGTTTATTAGCTCTAGAGGGTGTGGTGGTGGTAATGTCACTAGACTCGTGATCCACAGGCCTCAGGCTAATGCTCTCCAGACATGGGTTCAAATCCCACCACAGTCGCTGGTCGAATTTTAATTGATTTAATAAATCTGGAATGTACAACTATTCTCTGTAATGGTGACCATGACAACCATCAGCGATTGTTGGAAAAACACATCTGGTTTACTAATGCCCTTTAGGGAAGAAAATCTGCCATCCTTACCCAGTCAAGCCTACATGTGACTCCAGGTGCACAGCAATGTGGTTGACTCTTAACTGCCCTGGCAAACACTCAGTTCAAGGACAATTAGGAATAGTCAACAAATGCTGCCCTTGCCAGCAACACAAAGAGCAAAGAAAAAGAGCGGTTGCTTCACTAATGGTCAAAAATTATCCAATCAGGTAATGAAGAATCTGTTCATTGTCCAAATAGCTGTGCGCTATATGGATAGGGTGGCACGGTGGCACAGTGGTTAACACTGCTGCCTCACAGCACCAGGGACCCTGGCGCAATTCCAAACTTGGGTTACCGCCTGTGTGGAGTTTGCACATTCACTCTGTGCCTGCATGGGTTTCCTCCCGGTGTTCTAATTTTCTCCTACAGTCTAAAGATGTGCAGGTTAGGTGGATTGGACATGGTTAATTGCCCTTAGTGTCTAAAAGTTTAGGTGGGGTTTTGGGGTTACAGGGATAGGGCAGAGAACTGGGCTCAGTTGGATGCTCTTTCAGAGGGTCGGTCCATACTTGATGTGCCGAATGGCCTCCTTCTGCACTGTAGGGATTCTATGATTCTACGATATAGATGTCATGTGAACATCGGCAGGAGTGGGGATGGGGTGGTTGGAGGTAGAAGTACATGTGATGAACTATCAGGAATGCAGTGGACCTGACAACCCTGCCAACTGTGAATTGCATTGCTGTTGTGTTTAATTAAATGCAGAGGAAATTAATTGGGGTTTTGCTTGAGCATATATAAAGGCAAACTTACTGACACTGTGGTGTAGTTAGGATTAGGAGCTACATGGTTGCAATGTCTCACTCTGTAAATAAATAAGGATCGAATAAAGATTGGCTCTGGTACCACTCTTCACCAATGGTTTTCTGGAGTTTAACACCTCCAGCAGAAATTTCACCAGCCATGGGGATATCTTCCTAACACCTTGCGAGTGAAAATCCACTTGTGCTTTATTTTGCTTTTGTTTTTTGTGTTTTTTAAAAAAGAAACGTTGATTTCTGCTGACACTATTTGTCTGTCAAGACTGACTCACAAATATTAACACTGAGGCTTTAGAAAGCGGAGGCTTGATCCGGACATGAGGAAGAAAGAAGTTATAGTGGGAGGAGGCTGATGCAGCATAAACACCAGTGGGTGGAATGGCTGTCAATTCAATGTAATTCTGTGTAAATCCATCAAAAAGAAAAGAAGGTTCTGGCACTGTTAAAAAAAATCTTGTTTTCCATTCAGTCAGTTTACCTTCCCAACAATCTTTCCCTGCTGCCATACCTGAGCATAGGGATTCAGGCTGGTGGCTCAGTTCCATATACACAGCAGGCCTCCTCCATGGCCAGTCCAATCAGGCATTTCTTCATGGGTGAGAACCCATCAGTCTCACTTTGATCTTGCCCTGTTATGTACACTGCTGCAATCTGGATGCTACCCAGACCAGTTCATCTCCTGAGCAAAGATTTGATTATTTTCACCTGGTCCTCCACAGCAAACCAACAAAAAGAGTATCTAAGCTTCCATCATTGGCCAGCTGCCTTGCTTCGTTTTCACTGTGGGCTATGGCATGATATGCAAACATGCCGCAAATGAACACATAGAATAAGACGCGACCAATGAGCAGTCAGGACACTCAGAGGTGGCATCTCACTATAAATCATACACCACCTCTTTCCACAGACCAACATCTACAGAGTGAGACAGGGTGTATCCTCAGCATCACAGCCCAGCACGTGGCTCAGAGCAAGGCTGGTTCAGTTAGACTGAGTTACTACATTTAGATTAGCAGGGATTCGAACTCATTGAGAACTGTGCTAATAGTCCAATAAAACACATTGAACTCACTTCAAAGTCTGGAGCATCTTTTATTCAAAACTGCATCAAGTGGCACCTTGTGTTATTCCAAATTACATAACACAACAGGCCAGACTCAGGAACCATGCTGTTCTACAAAGCATATGGCTATATTTGGCCAACACTATGCAATCTTATCATGATAAATCCTCAGTCCCAGATATCATTCATTTCACCAAAAAGGTGTTAATGAACTTAGCACGAACTGCTTTCACCAGGAGGATATTCCATATGTCAGCAACTCCACAAGAATAGCAATCTTTGTGAGTTGAAGTCTTGCTTCAGGCCTGTTCATTCTGTGTGCGTCCTTTTGTTGTGAGTTCACGATGCAAACAAATAACATGCTCAAACCTATGCTATCTAGTGTTTTCTAACGATCTTTACTTGTATGTCAACCCTGGTTCTGTGGGTAACTCTCTTGTCTGAATCAGAAGGGTATGGATTCAAGGCTCGTTCCAGAGACCGCCTCGATTTGGACAAGATGTTGAACGGAGACCTCCTCTGCCCTCTCAGGTATACACGGACGATCCAAGGGTATCATTTGGAGCAGGGGAATTCTCCTCGGCAACAGAAGGAAGGAGTTGGATTTATTGCAGCCAATGAAGATCCTTTCAAAGTGTAACCGCTGTCGTAATGCAGGAAATACAGCAGCCAATGTGGGCACAGCAAGATCCCACAGACCGCAATGTGATAATGACAAGATAATCAGGGTTTGTGATGCTGACTGGGGGATAAATATTGGCCTCTGGTACCTTTGTTTGAAATAGAGCAGGGATTTTTTTTCTGTCCACTTCAAAGGTGTCTCGGTGTAATATCTCATCCTCAATCCACACCAAAGGAAACACATTGGTGTCTGTGTGAATTGCTGTGTGCAAATTTGGTGCTGCAATTCCTTCATTACAACAGTGACTTACACTTCAGAGAGGTATTTCAATGGCTGTAAAGCATTTCGGGACATCCTGAGGTCCTGAAAAGCAAGAGTTCTTTCTTTCCTATCTCCTTTCAATCTTCTTTTTACTAATGAAAACAGTTTAAGGGAGATTGCCTCAGGCTTGTGCTGGGGGCCATAATATCAGCCAGGCGGAGTGAACATTAGGAAATAGGTTGGGTTGGAAATCAATATACTGGAAACCCCTCAATATCCCAACATTCAAATTTCCATAGAATCCATAGAATTCTACGGATTCAAATTGAATGATGTGCTTCTCACCGAGCCCGATTCCCTGGTTTGTTTTGCACGGCTCATCCTGTGCAACCAGGACTTTCTCCAGGGCTCAGTTCTGAGATTTTACCTTTCCACATCGGAATTGTCAATTGCCAGAAACTCATTGCTCTTCCCCAGACCCTCTCCCAGCAGCGCAAAAGTAAAGCTCCATGTTCGGTATCTGGCATTCGAGATGTGATGTACACGCAGTTAGAATGATTTATACATAGCAGAGCAATGTGCTCTGTGCGGTTGTGCCAATTAACAGTCATCCTGTTTGGTAACAGGCTTATATATACTGGGCACCCTCATTAGTCAATAACCAAACAAAAACTAGACGCTAGATATGTCAAATGATATGGGGAGATCATGGGAGTATGGATTTGAGATTCGATCAATCATAATTACACTGAATGGCGGAGCAGACTCGAGGGAATAAATGGCCTACTCCTGCTCGTATTTCCTAATAATAATATTTATTGTCACAAGTAGGCTTACATTAACACTGAAATGAAGTTACTGTGAAAATCCCCTAGTCGCCACATTCCAGCACCTGTTCGGGTACACCGAGGGCGAATTTAGAATGTCCAAATTACCTAACAGCACGTCTTTCAGGACTTGTGGGAGGAAACCAGAGCACCCGGAGGAAACCCACGCAGACACGGGGAGGATGTGCAGACTCCGCACAGACAGTGACCCAAGCAGGGAATCGAACCTGGGACCCTGGCGTGGTGAAGCAACAATGCTAACCACTGTGCTACCGTGTCTGTGCTTCTTATGGAAAGTCTTTTCCTTGACATAGTTTAGATGCTGTAGTAATAGATGGGATCTGGCCACTCCTGACCAGCACTTGAATGTAAGGGAGTCCTGCATTTCATGGAGTCATAGAATGATTGAACACAAAGAAGGCCATTCAGTTCATCATCTCTGTGCTGGCATTTTGGAACGCACACCAAGGTGTATGTCTCTGCAATGATGGATAGTGCAGGTGATAGCTGTGACACGTCATCTGTGTCCTCCTCGGAATGTCCTCTCAGGTGTTGTCGAGGGTGGCCAGGGTGCCACTGCAGGTCCTGCAAGGCAAGGGACATGGTTTCAGTACATGACCTGGGTTTAGACAACAAAAACTCACTTGAAACTGGTCATCTGGATGACGGTGAAGTGGATCCTCACTTTTCTGTCGCAAGCCAACCTCGCTCTCTGTGCTCTCACTCCTTTTCTCTCTCTCTCTCTCTCTCACTCTCTGTGGTTGTGGGCTACCCTCTCCTGCAGGGACACAAAAGGGGATGAGCTGTATGCTAGGCAGGTCATAGGTCAAGGCCAACTGTCTTTAGTGGCCACTGCGCCTAAGCTGGGCGGGGCTCTGAGTGCCCAGAGAGGTCAGGTTTGAAGATGGTACATGGGAGGTCGGATGCTGGGAACCTATGAGCTGGCAGCTTGTGGGTTCAAGTGACATTCCGATGGTTGGCGGACGGGTGCCAAGGGGAGACAGAGGACACTTACCCTGGCTGATCGTAATAGGTTCTTCAATTTTATCCCCACATTGAACCCTTGTCCTCTTTATCATGCTGCTGGCACTGACAAGTGTTGCCACCGTCTCCCAGGTGGCATTGATAACCTTACTGGAAGGCCTCCTGCCAACCTATGGGTAAATTGTGGCCAGCCTCTCTTCCACGGCATCCAGCAATCGAGTGAGGGCCTCCTCCATGACCTGGGATCTGGTCTTCGACCTGCCATCCTCCTGGCTTGAATCAGATCAAGGCTGTGGAGCTGTTTAAATGCAGCTCTCCCTTGATTGGAGTGCTCAGGTGACCCCCTGGGCGGGCGAATCAGATACTTTGGGCGGGATTCTCCGACCCCCCCGCCGGGTCGGAGAACCCCGGGGGGCGGTGTGAATCCCGCCCCGCCGCTTTCACGCCGTCTGCTGTATTATCCAGTGCCGTTTATCGGGCGGTGATCACGCCACGCCGATCAGGGGCCGTTGGTAGCGACCCCCCCGAAAATTCTCTGCGCCCCGATGGGCCGAGCAGCCGTCAGTTTCTGGCCAGTCCTACCGCCGTGGATTGGACACGGTCCCACACGGCGGGACCTGGCTGGTAGGCCAGCTGGTGCGATCCTCGGGGGGGGGGGGGGGGGGGGTGGGGGGGGGGGGGGGGTGTGCGGGGGATCCGGCCCCGGGGGGCCCCCACGGTGGCCTGGCCCGCGATCGGAACCCACCGACCTGACGGCGGGCCTGTGCCGTGGGGGCTCTCCTTCCTTCTGTGCCGGGCCCTGTGGGGCTCCGCCATGGCCGGTGTGGAGAAGACAACCCCCCTGCGCATGCGGCAGAATATGTCGGCCGGTCTGCGCATGCGCTAAACCACGCCAGCGGTTCTACGCACGCGCTAACTCGCACAGCCCCTTCGGCGCCAGCTGGCACGGCGCCAACCCCTCCGCCGCCGGCCTGACCCCCAGAAGTGCGGAGAATTCCTAAACATCCGGTTGGCCCGGCGTCGGAGTGGTTTGCGCCGTTCTTGGCGCTGGCGTCGGGCCAATTCGCCGATTGCGGTGAATCCCGCCCTTTGTGTCTCACGTGGGAAAACATTACGGGTTGCATTCTCCAATTTTGAAACTAAGCGCTGACCCTGGCATGGGAACAGTGGCGTTTTACGACCGAAAAAATGGCGCAAAAAGGCCACCGATTCCCCGTCTGGATGGGGGCTAGCAGGCAGGCTGCGTAGAGCCCCCTGCTCTAGCTGCGAACACGGTCGGAGAATTGCTGGGTCCGTGGCTGTGCATGCCCACGGCCATGTGGGCGGTGCTACATGGGGCCGGCCCCGCACGAACCCGGCCTGACAAATAGTGACTCCCCTTTGGCCAGGCTCGCCACCCCCGGACCAACCCCACCATTGCTCCCAGCTCCCGCCAAAGCCCCCCCCCTGCCCAGGGGATAATGTCCTGAGGCCGACCACACGGCGTGCGGCGTACTTCTGGAAGTACACCGATTTGGAGAGGGCGGAGCATCGCAAAAGCATCGCCGACCCCGATTTCGGCGACAATGTGGATTCTCAGGCCGATCGGCGAACGCGATTTCGGCGATTTCGGCGTTGGAGACCGGAGAATCCCGCCCTTCTTTTTCAATGTGCTTAAAGATTGTGATCCAGGTCACGTGACTGGGGCCATTGGGAATGGCACTGATTTTCATACTGGAAATGACACTTTTTGGAGGAAGTTCCGCCCTATATCAGCGGTTCTCCTGCACAGCCGGAAACCACATTGGATTTCTGGAACTACTTCTTCTCTGATTGGCAGGATGCAGTTCATGAGGATTCATGTGAGGCCACCAAGCCCATCTATGGACCAATAACAAACAGTGCTTCTTAATAAGGAGGAGATGTTGGGCATCTTAAAAAGCATTAAAGTGAGATAAGTCTCCTGGGACTGATGGGATCTACCCCAGAATACTGAGGGAGGCAGGGAGGATATTGCTGGGGCCTTCACGGTAATCTTTGTATCCTCACTGGCTACATGTGAAGTTCCAAAAGACTGGAGAGTAGCCAATGTTGTTCATTGTTTAAGAAGGGCAGCAGGGATAATCCAGGAAATTATAGGCTGGTGAGCTTTACGTCAGTGGTAGGGAAATTATTGGAAAAGGTTATTAGAGATAGGATTTACACATTTGGAAACAAATAGACGTATTAATGATGGACAGTATGGTTTTGTGAAGGGGAGGTCGTGCCTCACTGATGCACTATTAATTACAACGAGACGAGAGTAGAGAGTAATCGAGGCTTTATTAAGCAGAGATGTGTGGCCTCCTGCAGCTGCTACCAGAAATGGGACACACATTTATACTCCACCTACTGGGCGGAGCCAGCAGGCAGGGATCTACCCCCGTACCTGTAGTACAGGAGCCTTACCGTATTGCCTCTAATACAACTATTATACAAACAGTGGTAGCTACCACATTCACCCCCCTGTTAAAAAAGAGTCCAGCGGAGGTGGAGGAAAAACTAGTTACAGGTTTGCGAGGATTTAAAGGTTACAGTCTGGTGAAAATTTACAAATCTTGCCAGTCGGGTGCCTTGATCCTCCGCTGTGAGCGCCGCAGGCCCGGGGTGATGCAGGCGCCGACTTGTCGCCTGTGACTCCGGGAGCGTGTTGTCCTCACCTTCATCCCCGGGTGGAACCAGTGGGAGGACGGATCGTCCAGGGGCGGGGGCTGTAGTGAGGTGCGCTGGGGGGAGGGTGGGTGGTGCCGGGGCAATCGGAGGGGGTAGTTGTCAGGTGGTGTTGGGCCGGGATGGGGATCCAGCTGGTGCTAGGTCCCTGAGGGAGACTGTGTCCTGGCGGCCATCGGGGTACGCCACGTAGGCGTACTGCGGGTGCACATGCAGCAGTTGTACCCTTTCGACCAACGGGTCCACCTTGTGGAGCCGCACATGTTTGCGGAGGAGGACGGGTCCAGGAGCTGCCAGCCACGTTGGGAGCGATACCCCGGAGGTGGACCTCCTAGGGAAGGCAAGGAGACGTTCATGAGGGGTCTCGTTAGCCGCGGTGCAGAGGAGCGATCTGATGGAGTGGAACGCGTCGGGGAGGACCTCCTGCCAGCGGGAGACCGGGAGACTTTTAGACCTCAGGGCCAGCAGGACGGCCTTCCAGACCGTCCCGTTCTCCCTCTCAACCTGCCCATTTCCCCGGGGGTTGTAGCTGGTCATCCTGCTCGAGGCAATGCCCTTGCTGAGCAGGAACTGGCGCAGCTCATCGCTCATAAAGGAGGATCCCCGGTCGCTGTGGACGTAAGCGGGGAAACCGAACAGGGCGAAGATGGTGTTGAGTGCTTTAATGACAGTGGCAGACATCATATCGGGGTTTGGGATGGCGAAAGGGAATCTGGAGTATTCATCGACTACGTTCAGGAAGTACGTGTTTCGGTCGGTGGAGGGGAGGGGCCCTTTGAAGTCCACGCTGAGGCGTTCAAAGGGGCGGGAGGCCTTCACCAGGTGCGCTCGGTCTCGCCAGCAGAAGTGCGGTTTGCACGCCGCGCAGACCTGGCAGTCCCTGGTGACAGAGACCATGGTGTAGGGTACTGGAAAAATTTGAAAGGTTAGCGTCGTGGTCCTGCTGGTCGTGGCCGCAGGTGGTGATGTTATCTAGGTACAGGAAGGTTGTCCGCAGCCCGTACCAGTCAACCATTCGGTCCATCTCTCGCTGGAAGACCGAGACCCCATTGGTGACGCCGAAGGGAACCCTAAGGAAGTGGTAAAGGCGGCCGTCTGCTTCGAATGCAGTGTATTGGCGGTCTGCCTTGCGGATGGGGAGCTGGTGGTGGGCAGATTTCAGGTCCACTGTAGAAAAGACCCAGTACTGTGCAACCTGATTGACCATATCAGATATGCGTGGGAGAGGGTACGCGTCGAGCTGTGTGTACCGATTGATGGTCTGACTGTAGTCAACGACCATCCTGTGTTTCTCCCCAGTCTTTACTACTACCACTTGGGCTCTCCAGGGACTGTTGCTGGCCTCAATGATGCCTTCCCGCAGCAGCCGCTGGACCTCAGACCTGATGAAGGTCCGGTCCTGGGCACTGTACCGTCTGCTCCTGGTGGCGACGGGTTTGCAATCCGGGGTGAGGTTTGCAAACAGGGAAGGTGGGTCGACCTTACGAGGCCGCATACGGTGAGGGGTGTAGGGGTCTGCTGAATTTTAGAGTTAGGCTTTGGAGGTTGCACTGGAAGTCCAGGCCGAGTAACAGGGCAGCGTAGAGGTTGGGGAGGACGTAGAGTCGGATGTTGCTGAACTCTACGCCCTGGACGGTGAGGGTGGCGATGCAGTATCCCGGATTTCCGCGGAATGGGATCCGGAGGCCAGGGAGATTCTCTGGGTAACAGGGTGTACCGCAAGGAAGCAGCGCCTTACCGTAGAGGGGTGGATGAAGCTTTCCGTGCTCCCGGAGTCAAGAAGGCAGGAAGTCTTGTGCCCATCGACTTTCACCGTCGTCGTCGCGGTTGCGAGGTTGTGCGGCCGGGACTGGTCGAGCGTGATGGAGGTGAGCTGCGGCTCGTGCTGGTAGGCGAAGATGGCGGCACCCACAGGGCGCACATGGCGGGCGGCATTAAAGATGGCGGTGCCCATGGGCCGTACTTGGTCTGCTGGGGGGAAGATAGCGGCGCCCACGGGCCGCACATGGTCTGTGAGGATGAAAATGGCAGCACCCACGGATCGCACTTGGGGGGGTGCAGGAACGCTGGGGCTAGAAACTGCAGCGATCGATCGGGCCTGGCACACCGCAGCAAAATGTCCTTTCTTCCCGCAGTCCTTGCAGTTTACACTCCGCGCTGGGCAGCGCTGCCAGGGGTGTTTGGTCTGCCCGCAGAAGTAGCAATTGGGCCCCCCGGGGTTGGCTGGCTGCTGCGCGGCGCAGGCTTGGGGTGGGTTGGGGGCGGAAGCTGGTGGGGCCCATGATGTTCATGAAGGTGCCGTGTGGTTGGGGGCATACAACTGTACGTTACAGAAGGCAACAGTCAGTGAGTTTGCGAGCTGCCTGATTGCCGCAAGGTCGAGCGTACCCCCTTCTAATAGGCGCTGGTGGATGTACGCTGGCTGACCCCATGCCCGTAACAAAAGCATCCCTGATTAAAAGTTCCGTATGTTTGACTGCCGAAACTGCCTGGCAATCACAGTTCCTCGCCAGGATGTGCAGGGCACGCCAGAAATTGTCTAATGACTCACCAGGGAGTTGCCGTCTCGTGGACAGGAGGTGCCTGGCGTACAGTTTGTTGATCAGGCGAATATAATGTCCTTTCAGGAACTCCATAGCTTCAGGGTAAGTGGGCGCATCCTGGATAAGGGGAAAAATATCGGAGCTCACCTGTGAGTACAGGACCTGGAGCTTCTGTGTGTCCAAGGGTTGGTCTGTCGCGGATCGGAGGTAGCTCTCGAACAAGCGAGCCAGTGGTCGAAGGTCGACGTGGCGTTGGCTGCTTGCGGGTGCAGCTGTAGGCGATCAGGCTTGATACGAAGTTCCATAGCTGTAACAGCTCTGCTTAATAAATTGATGCACTATCAATTACGACGAAACAAGAGTAGAGAGTAATCGAGGCTTTATCAAGCAGAGATGTGTGGCCTCCTGCAGCTGCTACCAGAAATGGGAGCAGCTCGGTGTGCACACACATTTATACTCCGCCTACTGGGCGGAACCAGCAGGCAGAGATCTACCCCCGTACCTGTAGTACAGGAGCCTTACCGTATTACCTCTAATACAACTATTATACAAACAGTGATGACTACCACACTCACTAATTTGATCGAGTTTTTCGAGGAAGTGACAAAGATGATAGATGAGGGAAAGGCAGTAGATGTTGTATACGTGGACTTCAGTAAAGCCTTTGACAAGGTACCTCATGGGAGACTGGTGCAAAAGGTGAAGTCACTTGGGATCAGAGGAGAGCTGGCAAGTTGGATACAGAACTGGCTTGAGCACAGAAGACAGAGGGTATCAGTAGAGGGTGCTTTTCTGAATGGGAGGCTGTGACTAGCGGCGTTCCACAGGGATCAGTTCTGGGATCTTTGTTGTTCATGGTATATATAAATGATTTGGAAGGACAGGACTTCCGGTTGCGGCTATGCCTAGGTAGGTCGCACGTTCGGCAGCTCCCGCCGGGAATGGACTTTTGGGCTCTCTAGAGGGGCCCTAACGGCAATTGTTCGACGGCTTCCAGTGTGGGAAGGTGACAGCAAGGTCCCCCCGACATTATATGGATTGGACCAGGAGTGAAGCGGTGAAAAAAGTGATCTTGGAGCAGCAAAAAGTGAGAGGGAGAAAAAACAAGATGGCGGCGGGTGGAGACCAAGTAGCATGGGCGCAGTGGTCGTAGGAGCAGCAGGGGGTTTCTTAAACGCTGCTTTGAGGAGCTGAAGACAGAAATGCTGGCGCCAATGAAGGCGGCGATCGAGAAGCTAGTGGAGACCCAGAAGGCACAAGGGGCGGCGATCCTGGAGGAGCGGCAAAAAGCCTCGGAGAACGAGGACGAGATCTTGGGCCTGGCGGTGAAGGTGGGGGCAGACCTTCACCACGAGGCGCTGCACAAGAGGTGGGCGGAAAGATTTGAGGACCTGGAGAATAGGTCGAGGAGGAAGAATCTTCGGATTCTGGGTCTCCCTGAAGGAGTGGAGGGGCCCGATGCCGGGGCATATGTGAGCACGATGCTCAATTCGCTGATGGGCGCGGGAGCCTTCCCAGGCCCCTGGAGCTAGATGGGGCTCACCGGGTCCTAGCAAGGAGACCCAAGGCCAACAAGCCGCCAAGGGCTGTAGTGGTGAGGTTTCACCGCTTTATGGACAGAGAGTGTGTCCTGAGATGGGCCAAGAAAGAGCGGAGCAGCAGGTGGGAGAACACGGAGATCCGAATCTATCAGGACTGGAGTGCAGAGGTGGCAAAGAAGAGAGCTGGTTTTAATCGGACCAAGGCGGTGCTCCATCGGAAGGGGGTGAAGTTCGGTATGTTGCAGCCAGCGCGATTGTGGGTCACATTTCAGGATCGACACCACTACTTCAAAACGCCTGATGAGGCATGGAGCTTTATACGGACTGAAAAGTTGGACTCAAATTGAGGGTTTGTTGTGGGGGGATGTTTACTGTGTATATGATGTTTATCACGTTTAGGGAATGTTTCTTTGGTTGGGTGCTGGATGGGGATGGGTGAAGGGATTGGATGGGAAGACTGTGGGAGAGTGTGGGCGTCGGTGCTGGAGGGGCAGACCCCCACGAAGGAAGAGGGGGAGTGGAGGCCTGGGGATGGGGAATTGGGGTAAGGCCGCAAAAGGAGTTGCACCAGAGGGGGCGGGGCCGGCTCAGGAAAGCGCGGGCTTTTTCCCGTGCTAGGGAAGGACGGGGGTGAGGGTCGGGGGGGGGATGGGCGGTGCTGGAGAGGAGCGCACACTGGCTGCCAGGGAGGGGGGGGATTCTCACACTGGGGGGGGGGGGGGGCGATGGAATGGCGGGAGAGGCCGGGGTCAGCAGGAGTCAGCTGACTTACTGGAGTGTTATGGGGGGGGCAAAAGGGCTAGATGTGGATCTAGCGGGGGAGGGGGGTGAGAGGGGGGGTGTAGGGTTGCTGCTGCATTGACCAAAGGGGAGCTGGAAGTAGGAGAGGTGGTCGGGGCGGGGGTCCGCCGTCCTGGGTACTGGAGGGTGCGAGAGGCGCGGGCACGTAGTTGGCCTAGAAAAGGAGATGGCTAGTCGGCAGGGTGGGTGGGGGGGGTGTGGTGTGCAACCGTTCCTAGACAATCTCGCGGAGCGTTAGGAGGAGGTCAGCAGCAGTAGCAACCCAAGGGTGGGGGGGAGGGGGGTATCTTTTGGGGGGGCAATTCGGGGTGGTGGGGGGGGGCTTCCCTATGGGTACCTTTGAATGCCGGATGGAGGGGTTACTGTATATGGGGGAAACCCAATGTATAAGTTTTGTATAATTTTTGACTTTTGTGTTTGTGCTTCTTTCTTTTTGTTATGGGGGGGGGGGGTTGTTAAAAATTTTGTTGGAAAATTTGAATAAACATATCTTTTTTTAAATTAAATGATTTGGAAGGGGGGCAGCAAGGTGATGCAATGGTTAGCAGTGCTGCCTCACGGCGCCGAGGTCCCAGGTTCGATTCCGGCTCTGGGTCACTGTCCTTGTGGAGTTTGCACATTCTCCCCGTGCTTGCGTGGGTTTCGCCCCCACAACCCAAAGATGTGCAGGGTAGGTGAATTGGCCACATTAAATTGCCCCTTAATTGGAAATAAATAAATAAATAAATGATTTGGAAGATAATGTAGCTGGTCTGATTAGTAAGTTCGCAGACGACACAAAAATTGGTGGAATTGCAGATAGTGACGAGGATTGTCAGAGGATACAGCAGGATATAAACTGGTTGGAGTCTTGGGCGGAGAAATGGCAGATGGAGTTTGATCTGGACAAGTGTGGGGTAATGCACCTTGGAAAGTCCAATGCATGTAGGAATTACACAATAAATGGTAGAACTCTTGCAAATACTGACAGGCAGAGAGCGTGTATGTCCACCGATCACTGAAAGTGGCAACGCATGTGGATAATGTTGTCAAGAAGGCATACGGCATACTGGCCTTCATCGGTTGGGGCATTGAATATAAAAATTGGCAAGTCATGTTGCAGCTGTACAGAACCTTAGTTAGGCCTTATTTGAAATATTATGTACAATTCTGGTCGCCACACCAGAAGGATGTGGATGCTTTGGAAACGGTACAGAAGCGGTTTACGCGGATATTGCCTGGTATGGAGGGCTTTAACTGTGAGGAGAGGTTAGATAAACTCGGCCTGGTCTCACAGGAGCGACAGAGGTTAAGAGGCGACCTGAGAGAGGTCAACAAGATTATGAGTGGCACAGACAGAGTTGATAGTCAGATGCTCTTTCCTACGGTAGGAGAGTCAAGTACTAGGGAGCATAGGTTTAAAGTGCTTGGGGAAAAGTTTAGAACAGATGTGCGAGGCAAGTTTTTTTACACAGAGGATGGTAAATATATGGAACGTGCCGCCTGGGGAGGTGGTGGGAGCAGGTACGATCGCGGCATTTAAGGGGCATCCAGACAAGTATATGACTAGGGTGGGAATTGAAGGATACGGGCTCCGTAACTGCAAACGGTTCTAGTTTAGACAGGTACCATGGTCAACGCAGGCTTGGAGGGCCTAAGGGCCTGTTCCTGTGCTATATTGTTCTTTGTTCTTTGTTCCAAGATGAAGCCACCCACACTCTTTCCAAAGACGATGCAGTTATCTGAGACCTTGTTTTTTTAAATTAATTTAGAGTAGCCAATTATTTTTTTCCAATTAAGGGGAAATTTAGCGTGGCCAATCCACCTAGCCTGCACATCATTGGGTTGTGGGAGTGAAACCCATACTGACACGGGGAGAATGTGCAAACTCCACACAGGCAGTGACTCGGGGCCGCGATCGTACCTGGGTCCTCAGGGCCGTAGGCAGCTGTGCAATCCACTGAGTCACCGTGCTGCCCCTATCCGAGACCTTTGAAAGAATGGCTAGCAGAACCTTCTCAACGGGAGTCAACAGTATCAGACAAAACCATCCAAACATTCCCTCAACAGCTTGAGAAATCAAATTTGGATAAGCTGCCAACACTTGCTGAGATATAAAAAGCTGTCCAACAAACGAAGAACAACAAGGCCTGTGGTCAAAGGTACTTCAGTAAAGTAATGGTAACTCTTTAAGATGTATGAACAATTAACGGCCGCTGGCTGCAAACCTTGCAAACTTGTCAAGTTTATAAATAACAATCATCTCTCTCCCACATGCTCTTTAAGACTTATCACAAAACCCATGGATCTCTGTGTCACTGCTTGTTAATCCAGCAGTCTGTGGAGATTGGTACAGGTACAGGGAGGGCGGTTCATCGAGCCCCGCACCGTGCCGGAGAATTGCCGCAACCGCACCACGACGGCCAGACGCTGGCACGCGATTCACCGAGGTGCGGGGAATCGGCGCCATTTGCGCCGGCGTGTTTGGCGCAGCGCCAGCTGCGGGCCGCTGAATCGGCGGGGCCGCCGATTTTCCGGCCCAGATGGGACGAGCGGCCACTCCGACATGACAGATTCCCGCCGGCGCCGTTCACCCCTGGTCGCTACCGGCGGGAACTCTGCAGGAACACTCGGGGGGCGGCCTGTGAGGGTGGGAGTGGGCTCCTTCACCGAGGGGGCCTCCGATGGGATCTGGCCCGTGAGCGGGGCCACCTATCAGCGGGCCGGCCTCTCCCCCCCCGGGCCTACTTCCTGGCGCGGCCGGCCCCTGAACACCGACCCCATGTTGGGTCGGGGCCGGCGCACGTAAGAAGTTCCCCGCACATGCGCAGGATGGCGCTGCCCAACTGCGCATGCGCAGAATTGAGCTGCCACTACGCATGCGCGGGTTGGCGTGGCGCCCATTTGGCGCCGCGTAAGGAGGCTGGAGCGGCGTGAATCGCTCCAGCGCCGTGCTGGCCCCCTGTGGGGGCCAAAATAGGTCGTGCCCGGGTCCTGGTCGCGCCTTTGTGAAACGCAAAGGCGTTCACGACGGCGCGAACACTTGGCCTCAATATCGGAGAATCGCCCTCAGGATTTTCCAATGCTTGTTAGATTGGTTTCTGCCTAGCAACAAGGGTGGGATCCTCTGGGAGTGTTTGATAGGTCCCCAGGCCAGTTCAAAGGTCAGTGAAGAGCTCTTCTTGAGGCAGTCGGATTTGGAGAGTCAGGAGCAGAGGTAAGACGTTCCGTGCATCCATCGTGCTGCTATTGGCTCTGAGGAATAGAGAGGAGGACTCAGGGAGCCCTGATAATTGAAGAGGACTCAGGGGAAGCCCCGATAATCAAACAGAAGATGCCCAGTTGTTGAAACCATACTTCGGGCATCCTCGGAACAGTGGTGCTCTGCTTAGCCTGGCCATATATCTGACAGAGTGCTTGTAAGTTAGTGTTGAGTATAATTGGGATCCATGGATAATAAATGGTAGAAGGAGAGATTGAAACCCTGTGAGGCGGGCATTTGTTATGGCCATCCGAGAGGGAGCGGCTTTAAGAGAGAATTCCAAGGAGGGACCTTCAAAGGTGAAGCTGGGAATCCATTGTGAGACAGAGTTTTAACAAGATTGTTTGGACTAGGGCGAGATCTACCAGCCGCACTGCCTGAGGACCCCCTTATTGGTGAGTTGGGGCTTGAGGGGGATTTGGGGGGCACATTGAGGGAGTCGAAAAATCAGGAAGCCATTTATAAATGGCACCCAATCTCCTTTTGCACTGCGGAGTTCTGCCGACCAGAACTCCTCAATGCAGACCGCTCAGCGCGGTCACCCTGGACCAGTCGCGACCAAAGCACCTTCGGAGCTCCATGATGGCCGTCCGGGTAAATGGGTACGAGACACCTTGCCTTTTCGACTCCGGGAGCACAGAGAGCTTCATTCACCCGGACATGGTAAGACGTTAATTGCTCCCAATATTCCCAACGCGACAAACTATCTCCCTCGCCTCTGGGTCGCACTCGGTGCAAATCCAAGGGTGCACGACTGCAACCCTAGCGATACAGGGCGCTGAGTATGCTAATTTTAAACTATATGTGCTCCCAGACCTCTGCGCTCCTCTCCTCTTAGGACTCGATTTTCAGTGCAACCTCAGGAGCCTATCTCTTAAATTCGGGGGGCCCCTGCCCCCACTCACCAGATGCAGCCTCGCGACGCTAAAAATCGACCCTCCCCCCTCTTTGCGAACCTCACTGCCGATTGTAAGCCAATAGCCACCAGAAGCAGGCGGTATAGTATGCAGGACAGGACGTTCATTAGGTCCGAGGTCCAGCGTCTCTTGCGGGAAGGGGGTCATAGAAGCCAGCAATAGCCCGTGGAGAGCTCAGGTGGTGGTCGTCAAGACCGGGAAAATGTTCCAGATGGTGGTTGATTACAGCCAGACCATTAACCGGTTTATCCAACTCGATGCGTACCCCCTTCCCCGGATCGCAGACATGGTAAATCAGATTGCGCACTACCACGTGTTCTCTACGGCAGATCTGAAGTCTGCATATCACCAGCTCCCAATCCGCCCGGAGGACCGCCACTACACGGCGTTTGAGGCAGATGGCCGCCTTTTCCATTTCCTCCGGGTCCCCTTTGGCGTCACGAACGGGGTTTCGGTGTTCCAACGAGCAATGGACCGAATGGTGGACCAGTACGGGCTGTGGGCCACGTTTCCGTACTTGGACAATGTAACCATCTGCGGCCATGATCAGCAGGACCACGGCGCCAACCTCCACCGATTTCTCCAAACCGCCCAAAAACTCTACTTCACCTACAACAAGGAGAAATGCGTTTCCCGCACAACCAGGCTAGCCATCCTCGGCTACGTCATGGAAAACGGGGTCCTAGGGCCCGACCCTGACCGTATGCGCCCCCTCCTCCAATTCCCTCTCCCTTACTGTCCCAAGGCCCTGAAGAGGTGGCTTGGATTTTTCTCCTATTATGCCCAGTGGGTCATAGATTATCATAGAATTTACAGTGCAGAAGGAGGCCATTCGGCCCATCGAGTCCGCACCGGCTCTTGGAAAGAGCACCCCACCCAAGGTCCACACCTCCACCCTATCCCCATAACCCAGTAACCCCACGCTACACTAAGGGCAATTTTGGACACTATGGGCAATTTAGCATGGCCAATCCACCTAACCCGCACATCTTTGGACTGTGGGAGGAAACCGGAGCACCCGGAGGAAACCCACGCACACACGGGGAGGATGTGCAGACTCCGCACAGACAGTGACCCAAGCCGGAATCGAACCTGGGACCCTGGAGCTGTGAAGCATTTGTGCTATCCACAATGCTACCGTGCTGCCCCCAGTATGCGGACAAAGCCCGCCCACTATTTAAGGCCACCATTTTCCCACTGGCAGCTGAGGCTCGCCAGGCCTTCAACTGCATCAAGGCGGACATCGCCAAAGCTGCAAATGCGCGCGGTGGATGAGTCCGCAACCTTCCAGGTGGAGAGCGATTCCTCAGTGGTCGCTCTTGCCGCCACTCTCAACCAAGCAGGCAGACTGGTAGCGTTCTTTTCCCGCACCCTCACCACCTCTGAAATCCGACACTCCTCGGTCGAAAAAGAAGCCCAAGCCATTGTGGAAGCCTTACGGCACTGGAGGCACTACCTCGCTGGTAGGAGGTTTACCCTCATCACCGACCAACGACCGGTTGCCTTTATGTTTGACAATTCGCAGTGGGGCAAGATCAAGAATGACAAGATCTTGAGGTGGAGGATCGAACTCTCCACCTATAACTACGATATAGTATATCATCCTGGGAAGCTCATGGAGCCCCCAGATGCCCTGTCCCGCGGCACGTGCGCCAGCGCGCAAGATGATCGATTACGTGCTAGCCACAATGATCTCTGCCACCCGGCGGTCACCCAGCTCGCCCACTACATCAAGGCCCGCAACCTGCCCCACTCCATCGAGGAGGTCAAAGCTGTAACCAGAGACTGCCAAATCTGTGCGGAGTGTAAACCGCACTTCTATCAACCAGATAAGGCCCACCTGGTAAAGGCATCCCGGCCCTTTGAACACCTTAGTATCGATTTCAAAGGGCCCCTCCCCTCCAATAATCGCAACACGTACTTCCCGAACATCATAGACGAGTTCTCCCGTTTTGCGTTCACCATTCCCTGCCCCGATATGATCACTCCCACAGTCATCAAAGCCCTGCATAGTGTCTTCACCCGGTTCGGTTTCCCCAGCTATGTCCACAGTGACAGGGGCTCATCGTTCATGAGCGACGAACTGCATCAGTACCTGCTCAGTAAGGGCATCACCTCGAGCAGGACTACCAGTTATAACCCCAGGGGAAATGGGCAGGTGGAGAGAGAGAACGCGACGGTCTGGAAGACCGTCCTACTGACCCTACGGTCCAGGAATTTCCCGATTTCTCACTGGCAGGAGGTCCTCCCCGATACGCTCCACTCTATTAGGTCCCTCCTTTGCGGGGCAGCAGACAGCTCACCCAAGGGAACCGCCAAAGTATGGGCAGGACGGTAGCATTGTGGATAGCAAAATTGCTTCACAGCTCCAGGGTCCCAGGTTTGATTCCCGGCTTGGGTCACTGTCTGTGCGGAGTCTGCACATTCTCCCCATGTGTGCGTGGGTTTCCTCCGGGTGCTCCGGTTTCCTCCCACAGTCCAAAGATGTGCAGGTTAGGTGGGTTGGCCATGCTAAATTGCCCTTAGTGTTGGGTGGGGTTGCTGGGTTATGGGGACAGGGTGGACTTTGGGTAGGGTGCTCTTTCCAAGAGCCGGTGCAGACTCGATGGGCCGAATGGCCTCCTTCTGCACTGTAAATTCTATGATGACTCTATGATGACAGTAGCCCCTACAGGAGGGTGCTGGGAGGGGATCACAGTGTACTGTTAGCATTGGTAGGGCATGGGCCTTCATCCTGGCACACTCAACGGTTACTGATCTCTTTTTAAAAATATTTTTATTCTCCTTTTTCACATTTTCATCCAAATTTACACCCACCAACAAACATTCAACAATTAAAAAGACAATGTCAACCCCCTGGTGAACAATCCCTCCCTCCCAACAACCCCCAAACAGCCCCAACATTTTAAATACAAACATCAAAGAAAAGGAATCACAAGAATCCACCATCCACCCTCACACACAGTCACCAACAACAGACACAGTCCAACACCCCCCCCACCCCAACCCCACCCCCTCACCCCAACGCCCCCCCTAACCCCCTCACCCCAACGCCACCCCCACCCTATCCCCCCCCACCCCAACCCCGTCCCGCCCACCCTATCCCCCCACCCCAACCCCACCCCCTCAGCCCAACGCCCCCCCACCCCAACCCCGCCCCCTCACCCCAACGCCCCCCCCCCACCCCAACACCCCCCTAATGTGCAATGTCATCCAATTCTTGAAAGTGCATAATGAACAAAGCCCATGATTTGAGAACCCCTCCATCCTTCCCCTCAACTCATCTTCACCATCCCGAGTGTTAAAAACTCCAACAGATCCCCCCGCCACGCCAGCGCACAGGGTGGAGAGACCGACCTCCACCCCAACAGGATCCGCCTTCGGGCGATCAGCAAGGCGAAGGCTACGACATCTGCCGCATCACCCGCTTCCAACCCTGGCCGATCCGATACCCTGAGTATGGCCTCCAGAGGACCCGGCTCAAGCTTCACATGTACCACCTTCAAAATTACCCTGAACACCTTCCTCCAATATCCCCCCAGCTTTGGACAGGACCAAAAATATGAACGTGGTTTGCGGGGCTTCCCCGCAACGTTCACAAACATCCTCTACCCCCTCAAAGAGCCAGCTCATCCTCACCTTTGTGGGGTGCGCCCTATACACCACCTTCAGCTGTATCAGCCCCAACCTCACGCACAAAGTTGAGGCATTTACCCTCCAGAGCACCTCACACCACAACCCCTCCTCCATGCCCTCTCGCATCTCTTCCTCCCACTTTGCCTTAATCCCCTCCAGCAGTGCCTTCTCTTCTCCCACAATCGCCCCATAAATCGCCAACACCACCCCCTTCTCCATTTCCCCCGCCGTCAGCACCTCCTCCAACAGTGTGAAGGCCGGCGCCACCAGAAAGCTCTGTCTCTCCTTCTTAGCGAAATCGCAGACCTGTATATACGGTTCCTGATCTCTTCAAGGTGCACCCTCGGGGGAGGGGTTGTCTCTTGAGTGTCAGGGGTTATCTGTTGCGGTCGTGATCGATGACGCCAATGGGAGGCCACAAACCAACGCAGAGACCCGCTACAACAATGGCCGTGCTGTGAACCAGGCGAGTGATCAAGCGGTGCTTCGGCATCCTGAAGATGCGGTTCAGGTGCTTGGACCTCTCCATGGACCGCTCTGGTGGGGAGGTGCCCTCCAGTATGGAGCTCAGTGGGTCTCCAACATTGTGGCAGCCTGCAGAATCCTCCACAACATGGCGCAGCAGAGGGGTGATGTGTTGGAGGAGGAGGATGAATGCCAGGCCTTGCCCGACACGGGGGACGGTGAGGATGGGCAGGACACTGGGCCCAAGCAGGCACAGGTGGCCACACAACGTGTGTGCCTGGGCCGGCTTGCATGGGACGCTCTAATCGTCTCCAGGTTCACCGACTCGGGGGCCTAACCAGCAGCATGGAGATCCAATCCCACCTCCACCCCTACCCTGGCCGACCACTCCCTTCCATGAATACCCTACCTGCACCACCTCCCCCACCTCTGTATATCCTACCTGCCTCGGTTCGGGATGCGGGCCCTGGGTTGGCAGTAACAGTGGGTCTGGTCCATGGGATAAAGGATGACCTGCTCTGTGATGAGCTCTGGTGCTCCACAATGTCTGACTCCTGCTCACAGTATCACTTTCCACTGTCCGCCTGGGCGATCCCTGCATGCGAGCTGGCCATTCCCGTCCCGTCAAACCCTTGGGGTGGCCGGGGTGGGGATGGTGGAGGGATGGGGGGTTAGGCAGAGGGGTAAGGGGTGGAGGAGGATTGGGTAAGGCACCAGAGCAGTGAGTGGTGGCTGAACTGGAGTCCCTGGCCCAGGCCCACCCCAAACGTCTGCCCATCTCCACACATCCACCAGCGTCCCCTCTGCAGCCAGCTCAGCTCAGCCCATACCTCACACCCTTCTGGCAGAGCACCGAGACAGGTTGAAATGTTGTGAGCAGATGTTTATTGTGAAACAGTGAACATATATATATATAGATTTGTGCCCTAGTCCCAAACATTATTATGTGAGCTGTGCCCTTGCCAACTTAACTGGTGTCTAACTTTCTGACCTTTCCACTGAAATGGATCCCCAGACGATACAGCAGGAGTGGAGTAGGCCTGGCGTGAGCCCCGCCCTGTAACATGGGTTAGCGAGTGTCTTCTGGGACAAACAGGCCTGGATGGGCCCGACTGCTGCTCGGGTCTCCCAGGTGGCGTGGTGCCACCCTGTTCTGACCGCTGTCCACCAGATGCGCTCTGGACAGGAAGGGGGCATCCGAGGCGCTATGGTGTTCTGGCACCACCACTGCAGGTGTCACTGGCACGGACCCCATCACCTCCTCCTCCATCGGGGTGCCCGATGGCCCCCGGCTACTCCTTGAGACGGGGGTGCTTGCGGAGCTAACCCCCGAGGCTCCCCCTCCACCTGGAGTTGCCAGTCCTGGAGGCCTGCTCCCATCTCGACAGGGTCTTAATTGTCACGGCCATGGAGCACAGGGAGTGGACCACCTTCCTCTGGGACTGTGCTACATCACCCAGTGACTGTGCCACCTCCCTCTGTGCCTGGCTCAGGTCAGCCAACACCCGGGTAACACCACCGACACCCTCAGCCAGGACCGGCTTAGACTGGACAATGTTCTGGAGCGCCGCTGCAATGTCCAGGAGTCCTATTAAAGGGCTGCCTATGACAGGGCAGCCCTGTCCTGTGCCTCGGTCACCGCCCACACAGTGTGCCCCAGGCCTTGGACATCCTGACCCATGGCTGAGATCATAGAATCCCTACAGTGCAGAAGAAGCCATTCGGGCCATCGGGACTACATCGACCCTCTAAAAGAGAACCCTACCCAGGTCCAGGCCCAATCCCCTCCCTATGTCTGTAACCCCATTTGGAGGCAATTTAACATCCTAGAATCCCAACGGAGCAGAAGGAAGCCATCAGCCCATCAAGTCTGCACCGACCCTCTGAAAGTGCACCCTACCTAGACCCAATACCCCATCCTAGCCCCTAACCCAACCTAAAGGCAGATTAGCATGGCCAGTCCACCTAACTTGCACATCTTTGGACTGTGGGAGGAAACCGGAGCACCCGGAGGAAACCCACGCACACACGGGGAGGATATGCAAACTCCACACAGCCACCCAAGGTTGGAATCCAACCCAGGTCCCTGGCGCTGTGATTGACCAGTGCTAACCACTGTGCCACCATGATATCTTCTCCCCCAAGGCCTCCACCGTGGACATCACCTATGCAGTGTTGGTGGGGGGCGTTGTGACACCCGTGCCTTGGGGAACCGCAACTCAGCGGGTTCTCACATGTTCATCCGATGCTGACCTGGGCCTCAGTGACTGCCCTCCACCGCTCTCTCCGGGTCCTCTACTCCGCTCCGGTGAGCGTCCGCAGGCCGACGGTCCCCCTCAGGTCTCTCTACCAGCGGTTGTGGGCCGCCTTTCCTTGAGGGGGAAGTCAGGCAGAAAGCGCACAGTGTTAGGCAATCGGACACATGCAGCACAGGGGGTAGCTGGTGGCCTTCATGGCCAGAGCGCCCGAACAAGGCGGCCAGTATGTGTGCTGGCATGTGGTACAGGGTGAGGTGCGAATCCAACACCATTTTTCATTGGGATCGCTCATGTTCCATATGGCTAGCTATTTAACGGTTGTTGAATTGCTCCGGGGGCGGTGCCAAATTTACTGTTGTAGAAGTCCACCGATTCTGTACTGGCATCACCACTTAGCCTCTGAAATGGAGAATCCCGCCCGTGGCGTTTCTCGGTGCTCCGAATGGCGGAAAACACCTGGCTAAATACGCTCGCTACGGGTCTCTGTTCCCATTCTGGTATACCGCGCCCCTGGTTATTGTGTTTGGGGAATGTGGGTACAGTATTATTGTGTTTGGGGTGTGTGAGTACAGTGTTATTGTGTTTGGGGTGTGCAGGTACAGTGTCATTGTGTTTGGGGTGTGTGGGTACTGTTTTATTGTGTCTGGGGAGTGGGTGGAGTGTGGGTACAGTGTTATTGTGTTTGGGGGGTGTGGGTACTGTTTAATTGTGTTTGGAGGGTGTGGCTACAATGTAATTGTGTTTAGAGTGTGGGTACTGTTTTATTGTGTTTGGGGGGTGTGGATACAGGTTTATTATGTTTGGGGAATTTGGGTACAGTTTTATTGTGTTTCGGGGGTGTGGGTACTGTTTTATTGTGTTTGGGGAATATGGGTACAGTGTTATTGTGTTTGGAATGTGTGGGTACAGTTTTATTGTGTTTGCGGAGTGTGTGTACAATTTTATTGAGTTTGGGGTGTGTGGGTACAGTGTTATTCTGTTTTGGGGATGTGGTTACTGTTTTATTGTGTTTGGGGTGTGTGGGTAGAGATTAATTGTGTTTGGGGAATGTGTGGGGTGTGGATACAGTTTTATTGTGTTTGGGGGTGTGGGTACAGTGTTACTGTGTTTGGGGAGTGGGTGGGGTGTGGGTACAGTTTTATTGTTTTGGGGGAGTGAGTACAGTTTTATTGTGTTTGGGGGTGTGGGTACAGTTTTATTGTGTTTGGGGAGTGGGTACAGTTTTATTGTTTTGGGGGAGTGAGTACAGTTTTATTGTGTTTGGGGATGTGGGTACAGTTTTATTGTGTTTGGGGATGTGGGTACAGTTTTATTGTGTTTGGGGGTGTGTGTACAGATTTATTGTGTTTTGGGTGTGTGGGTACAGTTTTATTGTTTTTGTGGATGTGGGTACAGTTTTATTGTGTTTGGGGGTGTGTGTACAGTTTTATTGCGTTTGGGGGTGTGTGTACAGATTTATTGTGTTTGGGGGTGTTTGTACAGATTTATTGTGTTTTGGGTGTGTGGGTACAGTTTTATTGTGTTTGGGGATGTGGGTACAGTTTTATTGTGTTTGGGGGTGTGTGTACAGATTTATTGTGTTTTGGGTGTGTGGGTACAGTTTTATTGTGTTTGGGGATGTGGGTACAGTTTTATTGTGTTTGGGGTGTGTGTACAGATTTACTGTGTTTTGGGTGTGTGGGTACAGTTTTATTGTGTTTGGGGATGTGGGTACAGTTTTATTGTGTTTGGGGGTGTGTGTACAGATTTATTGTGTTTTGGGTGTGTGGGTACAGTTTTATTGTGTTTGGGGATGTGGGTACAGTTTTATTGTGTTTGGGGGTGTGTGTACAGATTTATTGTGTTTTGGGTGTGTGGGTACAGTTTTATTGTGTTTGGGGATGTGGGTACAGTTTTATTGTGTTTGGGGGTGTGTGTACAGATTTATTGTGTTTTGGGTGTGTGGGTACAGTTTTATTGTGTTTGGGGATGTGGGCACAGTTTTATTGTGTTTGGGGGTGTGTGTACAGATTTATTGTGTTTTGGGTGTGTGGGTACAGTTTTATTGTGTTTGGGGATGTGGGTACAGTTTTATTGTGTTTGGGGGCGTGTGTACAGATTTATTGTGTTTTGGGTGTGTGGGTACAGTTTTATTGTGTTTGGGGATGTGGGTACAGTTTTATTGTGTTTTGGTGATGTGGTTACTGTTTTGTTGTGTTTGGGGAGTGCGGGTACAGTTTTATTGTGTTTGGGGAGTGGGTGGGGTGTGGGTACAGTTTTATTGTGATTGGGGGGGGTGGTACAGTGTATTGTGTTGGGGGGTACAGTTTTATTGTGTTTGGGGGAATGTGGGTACTGTGTTATTGTGTTTGGGGATGTGGGTACAGTTTTATTGTGTTTGGGGGAATGTGGGTACTGTGTTATTGTGTTTGGGGATGTGGGTACAGTTTTATTGTGTTTGGGGATGTGGGTACAGTTTTATTGTGTTTGGGGCTGTGTGTACAGATTTATTGTGTTTTGGGTGTGTGGGTACAGTTTTATTGTGTTTGGGGATGTGGGTACAGTTTTATTGTGTTTGGGGGGGTGTGTACAGATTTATTGTGTTTTGGGTGTGTGGGTACAGTTTTATTGTG
The DNA here is from genome assembly GCF_047496885.1 of Scyliorhinus torazame. Lineage (NCBI taxonomy): Eukaryota > Metazoa > Chordata > Chondrichthyes > Carcharhiniformes > Scyliorhinidae > Scyliorhinus > Scyliorhinus torazame. The sequence goes on along the minus strand of NC_092714.1, from coordinate 144,667,077 downwards.
TTTGCAGAGTGTGGGTACAGTGTTATTGTGTTTTGGTGATGTGGTTACTGTTTTGTTGTGTTTCGGGGGGTACAGTTTTATTGTGTTTCGGGGAATGTGGGTACTGTGTTATTGCGTTTGGGGATGTGGTCCTGTTTTATTGTATTTGGGGTGTGTGAGTACAGTGTTATTCTGTTTGGGGTGTGTGGGCACAGTGCTATTGTGTTTGGGAGGTGTGGGTACAGTGTTGTTGTGTTTTGGTGATGTGGTTACTGTTTTGTTGTGTTTGGGGAGTGTGGGTACAGTTTAATTGTGTTTGGGAAGTGGGTGGGGTGTGGGTACAGTTTTATTGTGTTTTGGGTGTGTGGGTACAGTTTTATTGTGTTTGCAGAGTGTGGGTACAGTGTTATTGTGTTTTGGTGATGTGGTTACTGTTTTGTTGTGTTTCGGGGGGTACAGTTTTATTGTGTTTCGGGGAATGTGGGTACTGTGTTATTGTGTTTATGGGATGTGGTCCTGTTTTATTGTATTTGGGGTGTGTGAGTACAGTGTTATTCTGTTTGGGGTATGTGGGCACAGTGTTATTGTGTTTGGGAGGTGTGGGTACAGTGTTGTTGTGTTTTGGTGATGTGGTTACTGTTTTGTTGTGTTTGGGGAGTGTGGGTACAGTTTAATTGTGTTTGGGAAGTGGGTGGGGTGTGGGTACAGTTTTATTGTGATTGGGGGTGTGGTTACAGTTTTATTGTGTTTGGGGGGTGTGGGTACGTGTCATTTTGTTTGAGATGTCTGTGTACTGTTTTATTGTGTTTGGGATGTGTGGGTACAGTGTTATTGTGTGTGGGGGGTGTGGGTACTGTTTTATTGTGTTTGGGGTGTGTGGGTACAGTGTCATTGTGTTTGAGGGGTGTGGGTACTGTTTTATTGTGTTTGGGGTGTGTGGGTACAGTGTCATTGTGTTTTGGGGATGTGGTTACTGTTTTATTGTGTTTGGGGTGTGTGGGTAGAGATTAATTGTGTTTGGGGAATGTGTGGGGTGTGGGTACAGTTTTATTGTGTTTGGGGGTGTGGGTACAGTTTTATTGTGTTTGGGGATGTGGTCCTGTTTTATTGTATTTGGGGTGTGTGAGTACAGTGTTATTCTGTTTGGGGTATGTGGGCACAGTGTTATTGTGTTTGGGAGGTGTGGGTACAGTGTTGTTGTGTTTTGGTGATGTGGTTACTGTTTTGTTGTGTTTGGGGAGTGTGGGTACAGTTTAATTGTGTTTGGGGAGTGGGTGGGGTGTGGGTACAGTTTTATTGTGATTGGGGGTGTGGTTACAGTTTTATTGTGTTTGGGGGGTGTGGGTACGTGTCATTTTGTTTGAGATGTCTGTGTACTGTTTTATTGTGTTTGGGATGTGTGGGTACAGTGTTATTGTGTGTGGGGGGTGTGGGTACTGTTTTATTGTGTTTGGGGTGTGTGGGTACAGTGTCATTGTGTTTGAGGGGTGTGGGTACTGTTTTATTGTGTTTGGGGTGTGTGGGTACAGTGTCATTGTGTTTTGGGGATGTGGTTACTGTTTTATTGTGTTTGGGGTGTGTGGGTAGAGATTAATTGTGTTTGGGGAATGTGTGGGGTGTGGGTACAGTTTTATTGTGTTTGGGGGTGTGGGTACAGTTTTATTGTGTTTGGGGAGTGGGTGGGGTGTGGGTACAGTTTTATTGTTTTGGGGGAGTGAGTACAGTTTTATTGTGTTTGGGGGTGTGGGTACAGTTTTATTGTGTTTGGGGATGTGGGTATAGTTTTATTGTGTTTTGGGTGTGTGTACAGATTTATTGTGTTTTGGGTGTGTGGGTGCAGTTGTATTGTGTTTGCAGAGTGTGGGTACAGTGTTATTGTGTTTTGGTGATGTGGTTACTGTTTCGTTGTGTTTGGGGAGTGTGGGTACAGTTTTATTGTGTTTGGGGAGTGGGTGGGGTGTGGGTACAGTTTTATTGTGATTGGCGGGGGTGTGGTACAGTGTATTGTGTTGGGGGGTACAGTTTTATTGTGTTTGGGGGGTGTGGGTACAGTTTTATTGTGTTTGGGATGTGTGGGTACGTGTCATTATGTTTGGGGTGTGTGGGTACTGTTTTATTGTGTTTGGGATGTTTGGGTACAGTGTTTTTGTGTGTGGGGGGTGTGGGTACTGTTTTATTGTGTTTGGGGTGTGTGGGTACAGTGTCATTGTGTTTGGGGGGTGTGGGTACTGTTTTATTGTGTTTGGGGTGTGTGGGTACAGTGTCATTGTGTTTGGGATGTTGGTACTGGTTTATTGTGTTTGGGGGAAGTGGGTACAGTGTATTGTCTTTGGGGGGGGTGCATTATAGTGTTATTGTGTTTGGGCTGGGTTGGGTACAGTTTTATTGTGTTTGGGGGTGTGGGTACAGTTTTATTGTGTTTGGGTAGTTTGGGTACAGTCATATTTTGTTTTGGGGTGTGGGTACAGTTTTATTATGTTTTGGGGGTTTGGTTATTGTCTTATTGTGTTTGGGGGTGTGAGTACAGTGTTATTGTGTTTAGGTTGTGTGGGTACAGTGTTATTGTGTTTGGGGGGGTGCGCACTGTTTTATTGTGTTTGGGGTGTGTGGGTACAGTGTTATTGTGTTTAGGGTGTGTGGGTACAGTGTTATTGTGTTTTGGGGGTGTGGGTACTGTTTTATTGTGTTTGGGGGTGTGTGTACAGTTTTATTGTGTTTGCAGATCGTGGGTACAGTTTTATTGTGTTGGGGATGTGGGTACAGTTTTATTGTGTTTGGGGTGTGTTGGTACAGTGTTATTGTGTTTTGGGGATGTGGTTACTGTTTTATTGTGTTTGGGGTGTGTGGATACAGTTTTATTGTGTTTGCAGAGTGTGGGTACAGTTTTATTGTGTTGGGGATGTGGGTACAGTTTTATTGTGTTGGGGAGTGTTGGTACAGTGTTATTGTGTTTAGGGTGTGTGGGTACAGTGTTATTGTGTTTGGGGGTGTGCGCACTGTTTTATTGTGTTTGGGGTGTGTGGGTACAGTGTTATTGTGTTTAGGGTGTGTGGGTACAGTGTTATTGTGTTTTGGGGGTGTGGGTACTGTTTTATTGTGTTTGAGTGTGTGTGTACAGTTTTATTGTGTTTGCAGATTGTGGGTACAGTTTTATTGTGTTGGGGATGTGGGTACAGTTTTATTGTGTTTGGGGTGTGTTGGTACAGTGTTATTGTGTTTTGGGGATGTGGTTACTGTTTTATTGTGTTTGGGGTGTGTGGATACAGTTTTATTGTGTTTGCAGAGAGTGGGTACAGTTTTATTGTGTTGGGGATGTGGGTACAGTTTTATTGTGTTGGGGAGTGTGGGTACAGTGTTATTGTGTTTGGGGTGTGTTGGTACAGTTTTATTGTGTTTGCAGATTGTGAGTACAGTTTTATTGTGTTGGGGATGTGGGTACAGTTTTATTGTGTTTGGGGTGTGTGGGTAGAGATTAATTGTGTTTGGGGAATGTGTGGGGTGTGGATACAGTTTTATTGTGTTTGGGGGTGTGGGTACAGTTTTATTGTGTTTGGGGAGTGGGTGGGGTGTGGGTACAGTTTTATTGTTTTGGGGGAGTGAGTACAGTTTTATTGTGTTTGCGGGGTGTGGGTACAGCTTTATTGTGTTTGGGGGTGTGGGTACAGTTTTATTGTGTTTGGGGGTGTGGGTACAGTTTTATTGTGTTTGGGGGTGTGTGTACAGTTTTATTGTGTTTTGCGTGTGTGGGTACAGTTTTATTGTGTTTGTAGAGTGTGGGTACAGTTTTATTGTGTTGGGGATGTGGGTACAGTTTTATTGTGTTTGGGGTGTGTGTGGTACAGTGTATTGTGTTGGGGGGGGTACAGTTTTATTGTGTTTGGGGGAATGTGGGTACTGTGTTATTGTGTTTGGGGATGTGGTCCTGTTTTATTGTATTTGGGGTGTGTGAGTACAGTGTTATTCTGTTTGGGGTGTGTGGGCACAGTGTTATTGTGTTTGGGAGGTGTGGGTACAGTGTTATTGTGTTTTGGTGATGTGGTTACTGTTTCGTTGTGTTTGGGGAGTGTGGGTACAGTTTAATTGTGTTTGGGGAGTGGGTGGGATGTGGGTACAGTTTTATTGTGATTGGGGGTGTGGTTACAGTTTTATTGTGTTTGGGATGTGTGGGTACGTGTCATTATGTTTGGGGTGTGTGGGTACTGTTTTATTGTGTTTGGGATGTGTGGGTACAGTGTTATTGTGTGTGGGGGGTGTGGGTACTGTTTTATTGTGTTTGGGGTGTGTGGGTACAGTGTCATTGTGTGTGGGTGGTGTGGGTACTGTTTTATTGTGTTTGGGGTGTGTGGGTACAGTGTCATTGTGTTTGGGATGTGGGTACTGGTTTATTGTGTTTGGGGGAAGTGGGTACAGTGTATTGTCTTTGGGGGGGGTGGATTATAGTGTTATTGTGTTTGGGCTGGGTTAGGTACAGTTTTATTGTGTTTGGGGATGTGGGTACAGTTTTATTGTGTTTGGGTAGTTTGGGTACAGTCTTATTGTGTTTCGGGGTGTGGGTACAGTTTTATTATGTTTTGGTGGTTTGGTTACAGTCTTATTGTGTTTGGGGGTGTGAGTACAGTGTTATTGTGTTTAGGGTGTGTGGGTACAGTGTTATTGTGTTTGGGGGTGGGTGGGTACTGTTTTATTGTGTTTGGGGTGTGTGGGTACTGTTTTATTGTGTTTGGGGTGTGTGGGTACAGTGTCATTGTGTTTGGGATGTGGGTACTGGTTTATTGTGTTTGGGGGAAGTGGGTACAGTGTATTGTCTTTGGGGTGTGTGTGGATTATAGTGTTATTGTGTTTGGTCTGGGTTGGGTACAGTTTTATTGTGTTTGGGGGTGTGGGTACAGTTTTAATGTGTTTGGGTAGTTTGGGTACAGTCTTATTGTGTTTCGGGGTGTGGGTACAGTTTTATTATGTTTTGGTAGTTTGGTTACAGTCTTATTGTGTTTGGGGGTGTGAGTACAGTGTTATTGTGTTTAGGGTGTGTGGGTACAGTGTTATTGTGTTTGGGGGGTGTGGGTACTGTTTTATTGTGTTGGGGGGGTGAGTACAGTGTTATTGTGTTTAGGGTGTGTGGGTACAATGTTATTGTGTTTGGGGGTGTGCTACTGTTTTATTGTGTTTGGGGTGTGTGGGTACTGTGTTATTGTGTTGGGGGGGTGAGTACAGTGTTATTGTGTTTAGGGTGTGTGGGTACAGTGTTATTGTGTTTGGGGTGTGTGGGTACTGTTTTATTGTGTTTGGGGTGTGTGGGTACTGTTTTATTGTGTTTGGAGTGTGTGGGTACAGTGTCATTGTGTTTGGGGGGTACGGTGTTATTGTGTTTGGGGGGGTGGGTACTGTTTTATTGTGTTTGGGGTGTGTGGGTACAGTGTTATTGTGTTTGGGGGGGTACAGTGTCATTGTGTTTGGGGGGGTACAGTGTCATTGTGTTTGGGGGGTGTGAGTACAGTGTTATTGTGTTTGGGGGGTACAGTATCATTGTGTTTGGGGGGGTGAGTACAGTGTTATTGTGTTTGGGGGGTACAGTATCATTGTGTTTGGGGGGGGTGAGTACAGTGTTATTGTGTTTGGGGGGTACAGTGTCATTATGTTTGGGGGGGTGAGTACAGTGTTATTGTGTTTGGGGGGGTACAGTGTCATTGTGTTTGGGGGGTGAGTACAGTGTTATTGTGTTGGGGGGGTACAGTGTCATTGTGTTTGGGGGGATGTGAGTACAGTGTTATTGTGTTTGGGGGGTACAGTGTCATTGTGTTTGGGGGGGTGTGAGTACAGTGTTATTGTGTTTGGGCGTGGTACAGTGTCATTGTGTTTGGGGGGGTGAGTACAGTGTTATTGTGTTTGGGGGGGGTACAGTGTCATTGTGTTTGGGGGGGTACAGTGATATTGTGTTTGGGGGGGTGAGTACAGTGTTATTGTGTTTGGGGGTGTGTGAGCACAGTGTCATTGTGTTTGGGGGGGGTACAGTGTTATTGTGTTTGGGGGGTTGTGAGTACAGTGTTATTGTGTTTGGGGGGTACAGTGTTATTGTGTTTGGGGGGGTACAGTGTTATTGTGTTTGGGGGGGTGAGTACAGTGTTATTGTGTTTGGGGGGTGTGAGTACAGTGTTATTGTGTTTGGGGTGTGTGAGTACAGTGTTACTGTATTTGGGGGGTGGGTACTGTTTTATTGTGTTTGGGGTGTGTGAGTACAGTGTTATTGTGTTTGGGGGGTGTGAGTACAGTATTATTGTGTTTGGGGGGTGTGAGTGCAGTGTTACTGTGTTTGGGGGGGTACTGTTTTATTGTGTTTGGGGTGTGTGGGTACAGTGTCATTGTGTTTGGGGGGGTGGGTACAGTGTTATTGTGTTTGGGGGGTACAGTGTTATTGTGTTTAGGGTGTGTGAGTACAGTGTTATTGTGTTGGGGGGTACAGTGTCATTGTGTTTGGGGGTGGGTGGGTACAGTGTTATTGTGTTTGGGGGGGCGGTTACAGTGTTATTGTGTTTGGGGGGTACTGTTTTATTGTGTTTGGGGTGTGTGGGTACAGTGTCATTGTGTTTGGGGGGGTACTGTTTTATTGTGTTTGGGGGTGTGTGGGTACAGTTTTATTGTGTTTGGGGTGTGTGGGTACAGTGTTATTGGGTTGGGGGGTACTATTTTATTGTGTTTGGGGGGGGTGGTTACTGTTTTATTGTGCTTGGGGTGTGTGGGTACAGTGTCATTGTGTTTGGGGGGGGTGGGTACAGTGTTATTGGGTTGGGGGGGGTACTGTTTTATTATGTTTGGGATGTGTGGGTACAGTGTTATTGTGTTTGCGGGGGGGTACAATGTTATTGTGTTTGGGGCTGGGGTACTGTTTTATTGTGTTTGGGGTGTGTGGGTACAGTGTCATTGTGTTTGGGGGGGGGGGCGGTGAGTACACTTGAACAGACGTGACCACATTGACTGTCTGGACCAATATCTCTGTTGGTTTTATGGCTCATTCAATAGGATTGTGAACGAACCGGCAGGGATTTGCTTCCAGGAAGAATTTCGGAATTAAAAGCTGGATCTGTGTACCATTCTCAAGCCATTTGCAAGCCCCAGATCAGGGCTAGTGTTGGGAACCTGTCCACTCTCTCACCCCTGTCCATCGCACAGGTGCGGCAATCAGGAATGAATCATCCTCAAATTGATTGAGTTGAATGTGAGTGCTTTTCCTCACCCCATGCTGCCAGAAATGAATCAAATTATGTTCATTGGGTCCAGCATTTCCCCTGAAATCTTCAACGGTACAGAGCAACTAATTCAGTGTGTATAATTTGTGTTTTCTTTACTTCAATTTTCTGTCAACACGAACCATTTATTCAGCTGCTCACATTGTAGGTATCGGAAGCATCACCTTTCTGCAGTCCTGGTCACCTAGTTGGAAATGTTCCTCTAGTCTTTATGGGCTATTAACCACGAGCGACCTGTTTAATGTGGAGATATTACTTTTCTGATTACCATTTGTTTACTGGCTGCTGTGGTTACAAACTTCTTTCAGACCCAGCGATAATGCAGAGAATCTCTGAGTGTACTCTCACCGCACAGCAAAGGTCACCAAGTCGGATTACTGTTGTCACCTCTGCTCCTCAAAGACATGGCTGGAAACTTGACCATGTGACATTCCAACCACGTGACTCCTGCAGTGGCATTCTCCGACCCCCCACTGGGCCGGAGAATCCCTGGGGAGCGACGCGAATCCCGCCCCGCCGCCCCGATGCCGGCTGCCGTATTCTCCGGCGCCGGTTTTCGGGTGGGGGCAAGGTTCACGCCACGCCGATCGGGGGCCGTTGGCAGCGCCCCCCCCGGCAATTCTCCGGACCTCGATGGGCCGAGCGGCCGTCGTCTCTGGCCAGTCCCACCGGCGTGGGTTAGACAGGGTCCAAGACGGCAGGACCTGACAAGTAAGTCAGCTGGGGCGGTCCTCGGGAGGGCGCGGGGGATCCGACCCCGGGGGGGAGGGCACGGTGGCTTGGCCCGTGTTCAGGGCCCACCAATCTGCGGGCGGGCCTGTGCCGTGAGGGCACTCCTTCCTTCCGCGCCGGCCCCTGTAGGGCTCCGCCATGGCCGGCGCGGAGAAGACACCCCCCTGCGCATGCAGCAGAATAGGCTGGCGGTTCCGCACATGCGCAAGATCATGCCAGCCCTTCGGCGCATGCGCTAACTCGCGCAATCCCTTTGGCGCCAGCTGGAGCGGCGCCAAACCCTCCGGCGTCCACCTAGCCCCCGGAGGTACAGAGAATTCCACACCTTCAGGGGCTGTTGACGCCGGAGCGGTTCGCTCCGGTTTTCCCGCCGGTGTGGGGACTTAGTGCCCGGAAAGGAGAATCCCGCTTCTGATTTGGCGGCAGGCCTCAATTCTCCCATTTTGAGACTCAATCCTACGGTGGGGGGCAGGAATGTGGGGCAAAATTCTCCGGTATCGGCGCGATGTCCGCCGACCGGCGCCCAAAACGGCATCGCGCCGCCCCAAACGTCGCAAAGTCTCCGCCCGGAATGGGCTAGCAGCGACGTGACGTTATCCGCGCTGGCTCACGTGGTTCACGCCGTGCAGCGTCATGCACGCCGTACGGCGTGACGGCTCATAAGACGCGCTGCTCCCCCCACCCGACCAGAAGACCCGACCGGATGGCCGCCCGCCGCTCAGCCCCGAGGTTCGAGTCACGGGATGTGGAGGCGCTCCTGGACGCAGTGGAGCAGAGGAGGGACGCCCTGTATCCCGGGCACGGCCGCAGAGTTGCCCCACGCCACAGCCGGCGTCTGTGGAGGGAGGTGGCAGAGGCCGTCAGCGCTGTGGCCCTGACACCACGGACAGGCACCCAGAGCCACAAGAAGGTGAACTACCTCGTCAGGGCAGCCAGGGTGAGGCCCCCCCCCCGCCCGATATCCATATCCCCCATCCCCATATCCCCCCTGCCCCATATCCCCCTCCCCATATCCCCTCCCCCATATCCCCCCTGCCATATCCCTCCTCCCCCATATCCCCCCTCCCCCATTTCCCCCTCCCCATATCCCCCATATCCCCCCTCCCCATATCACCCCTCCCCCATATCCCCCCTCTCCCACACCCCCCTCCCCATATCCCCCTCCCCCATATCCCCCCTCCCCCTAATCCCCCCTCCCCCATATCCCCCATATCCCCCCTCCCCCATATCCCCAAGTGAATCCAGCCCTAACCTTAACCTCTGCAATACACGCGCAACCGATGGCGTGCATTCATATACCTGTCTAACACTGTTGCCTTTTACCCCTGCCACCACCCCACACAGGAGAAGTGCGCACACAAAACCAGGGAGCATGTGAGGACTGGAGGAGGCCCAGCTGATGAGAGGCCACTGACCGAACACGAGGAAAGGGCCCTGGAACTGGCTGGCGGACCTGAGGACCGGGAGGTTGCTGATGCAGAGGTCGGGGGCCCACCAGCAAGTGAGCCACCGACAGCCCATCCCCATATCCCCCCTCCCCCATATCCCCCCTCCCCCATATCCCCCCTCCCCGATATCCCCTCTCCCCAATATCCCCTCTCCCCCATATCTCCCCTTCCCCATATACCCCCTCCCCCATATCACCTGATCACTGCCTGCATGTCTAACCATGCATGCTTCATTGTGTATCGCAGGAGCAAACGTCGAGGCACCCATCCCCGCAGATGCAGACCGCCCGCAGGATGCTCCTCGGACACCACGGAAGACGGAGAGACCCGGACCCTCTGGCATGCGACGCCCGCACGATGCCCCTCGGAGACCACTGGAAACGGAGCGACCCGGACCATCTGGCATGCGACGCCCGCACGATGCCCCTCGGAGACCACTGGAGACGGAGCGACCCGGACCCTCTGGCATGCGACGCCCGCACAATGCCCCTCGGAGACCACTGGAGACGGAGAGACCCGGACCCTCTGGCATGCGACGCCCGCAGGATGCCCCTCGGAGACCACGGGAGACGGAGAGACCTGGAGCAACAGGGAGACGGCGCCCCCGTCCCATGCGGGGGCGGCGACATAGGCGTGTGCCACCCAGTGACGAGAGGGGCAGCCACAGGCCCCCATCACAGCCGAGCCACGAAACCACTACCCAGGACACTCCTACCCAGGACACCCCTACCCAGGACACCCCTACCCAGGAAACTGAAATACAGGACAGTGACTCAGAGTGGATGGGTGGAGACGAACCCCCACCCCAAAGTGCCAATGACTCAGAGTCAGACGATGCGCACCACACAACGCCACTGCTATCAACAACACCTCCACCATCGCAGAGACGCTCACCTCGGTTGGGCACTTTAGTGATGAGGCGTCTGGTACACTCACTGGTGCGCACAACACAGCCGTCCCGGTACAGCAGGTGGAGGTAGGAGCAGCAGAGGGGCCAGGTGGTCGGAGGGCAGCTCGGCGCATGCGAACATCTGCCACCCAGATGGATCCCGGGTTCCTGGAGTTACCACACCCACCCATAGGTCCAATGCAACCACCGAACCTGGGACGAGCGAAGAGGGTGACGGCCAGCTTGCGGCGGCTGCAGTCGCAGGTGGAGGAGTCCACCCGCGTCCAGGAGCTGGAAGTGGTGCCGGTCATGCGTGCCACCCAGGCCGACACCGCACAGGTGGCGTCCGCGGTGGAGGCAATGGGTGCGACGGGGTCAGACATGGGGAGCGGTTTGCGAGGCCTTGGGCTTTCCGTGCAGGCGGCGTCTGTGGCCCAGGACATGGCTGCCCTCTCACAGGAGGCCATGAGCCAGCGCCAGCGGCAGATGGCAGAGGGGCTCAACGCCATGGCCCAGTCTCAGCAGGCCATGGCCCAGTCTCTGAAGGCCATAGCCCAGTCTCAGCAGTCCATAGCCCAGTCTCAGCAGGCCATGGCCCAGTCTCAGCAGGCCATCGCTGAGGGCATCGGCGCCAGTGGCCATGTGCGAGCCGGCGTCGCACAGTCACAGTCAGGGATTGCCAACCCCCTGAGCTCTATGGCTGCAAACCTGCAGACCCCTGTCGATGCCAGCACGGGCCTCCAGGACTGGCAGCGCCAGATGTTGGGGGGGCGTCGGATGGCCAGTCCGTTCGCATCCCCCACCCATGTAGAGGCCTGGGGGCCATCGGGCACCCCGAGGGAGGAGGAGGTGCTGGGGCCCGTTCCAGGTCCCATTGTAGGGGAGGTCCCAGAACACCTCAACACCTCGGGCTCCCCCCCTTCCGCCCCAGGTGCATCGGGTGGGCAACGGGCAGGACAGGCTGGCAGCTCGCCATCCCAGTCGCCCGGGCCGCAGCCTGGCCCTTCTAGGCCAGGACGCCCCAGGAAACGGCCGCCAAAGGGATCCCGTGTCAGAGGGCAGGAATTGCAGGAGTCCACCTCCAGTTCTGCTGTACCGTCTGGGGAACCACGTAGGCGTAGTCAAAGGGCCCGTAAGGCCAAACAATTCGACACTGAGTAAGTTGGCACGGGTGCAGGGCACAGATGAGTTTTAGGGGCTAGGGCACGTGCATGAACTCCTTTCGTTTTTAAAGTCAATGTTATACCTACAAAAACTGCCTTTGTGCTCTGTCCAAAGTGTGGGGGGGTGTCATGTACGTTGAGCGCCAGTGTGTGTGTGAGGGGTGGTCTTACCTCAGCCCCAGCTGAGTCTGCCCCCTTCCCCCTGGGCCGCCATTAACATCCCCCCGGGCAGAGGACGGGACCGTGCGCTGCAGTGTCACAGCTGCATGCAGGGATGGTCCGGGTGGATGGTGGTACTGTGGCCATGGGTCAGACATAGTCCAACGATGTGGAGCCAGGAGCTCATCGCAGGGCCGTTTGTCATCATCCTCCATGGCCTGCAATAGACACCTGTCCACCGGCAACTGTATGAGCCCGGCCGTTGTGCCGCAGGTGGATCGGCAATGGGGGAGGGGGGGTGTGTGCATGCGGGTGGGGTGGGTGGGGTTGGGGAGGGGGGGTGAGGGGTGCTGGGTGGGTGGATGGGTGGGGGTTGTGGGTGGTCGGGTGTTGCCATGGTGTGCAGTCTGTGGCCATACTACCCGATTCCCACGCCCATCTAGTCAGTGAAGCGGGCGTCTATCAGCCTGTCCCGTGCCCGCTGGCCCAGCCGGTAACGGTGGACAGCCACCCGCCCATGTCTAGCCCGTCTTCCCTGACCATTGCCCCCATCCCCCCCATCTGGGGAGGACTGCGCCTCTTCCTGCTGCTCCTCCACTCCGCCCTCCTCTGCCTGCGGCACATCACCCCTCTGCTGGGCTATGTTGTGCAGGACGCAGCACACCACAATGATGCGGCCGACCCTATCTGACCGATACTGGAGGGCGCCCCCAGAGAGGTGCAGGCACCTGAAACGCATTTTCAGCACGCCAAATCACCTCTCGATCACTCCCCTTGTCGCTACATGGGCATCATTGTAGCGGTTCTCCGCCTCATTGCGTGGCCTCCATATTGGCGTCATCCGCCACGATCGCAATGGGTAGCCCCTGTCGCCCAGCAACCAGCCCCTCAGCCGGGGACGGCGTCCCTCGTACATGCCGGGGATGTATGACCGCGACAACACATATGAGTCGTGTACACTGCCCGGGTAACGGGCGCAGACGTGCAGGATCATCATGCGGTGGTCGCAGACCACCTGTATGTTCATCGAATAGGTCCCCTTCCTATTGGTGAACACGGCCCCGCTATCTGCAGGTGGCCGCACAGCGACGTGCATCCCATCAATCGCGCCCTGGACCATGGGGAACCCGGCCACGGCAGAGAAGCCCACGGCCTGGGCATCTTGGCTGGCCCGGTCCACAGGGAAGCGGATGTAGCGGTGCGCCATGGCATATAGGGCATCTGTCACTGCCCGGATGCACCGATGCACCGATGTCTGCGATATGCCGGACAGGTCCCCACTCGGTGCCTGGAATGACCCCGTTGCATAAAGGTTCAGGGCCACCGTAACCTTGACGGACACGGGGAGAGGGTGTCCCCTGCCAGTGCCACGCGGTGACAGGTGTGCCAGCAGGTGGCAGATGTGTGCCACGGTTTCCCGGCTCATCCGGAGTCTCCTCCTGCATTCTGGTACGACAGCCGGGGCCGGTACACACGGGACGCCCTCGGGTGCCTCCATTGCCGTGGGGCCGCGATGTCCTCCTCCCCCTCTTCGTCCTGTCGGTCAGGTGTCCCTCCAGCCTGGGGGGCTGCCGCCTGCCCCTCTGCGGCAGCCTGCGCCGCCTCTCTGGCACGCTCCTCCTCCTCCTCATCCAGGGCAACATGGACATTAGCGGCTGCCGCCACGGCGGCCAACATCGCTGGCTGATCGGAAAACATGATGGCCTGTGGGTGGGGGCGGGGGTGGAACGACGACACGTCATCATTGCCCATACCCCCTTCTCCCCCCAACCAGGTGGCATGGACCGCATGGGTCCGACTGTTGGAGGCTGGCACCTGGCCAGGTGGACCAACTCACTTGCCCTCGCATCCCCCCTCCCCGGCACGGACCCCCGTCCCCCGTCCCCCTCCCCGGCACGGACCCCCCCTCCCCCCGGCACGCACCTCCCCGTCCCCCTCCCCGGCACGGATCCCCCCCCTCCCCCCCCGGCACGCACCTCCCCGTCCCCCTCCCTGGCACGCACCTCCCCGTCCCCCTCCCCGGCACGCACCTCCCCATCCCCCTCCACGGCACGCACCTCCCCATCCCTCTCCCCGGCACGCACATCCCCGTCCCCCTCCCCGGCACGGACCCCCGTCCCCCTCCCCGGCACGGACCCCCCCCCCAGTACGCACCGCCCCGTCCCCCGTCCCCCTACCCGGCACGGACCCCCCCCTCCCCCCCCCGGCACGCACCTCCCCGTCCCCCTCCCTGGCACGCACCTCCCCATCCCCCTCCCTGGCACGCACCTCCCCATCCCTCTCCCCGGCACGCACATCCCCGTCCCCCTCCCCGGCACGGACCCCCGTCCCCCTCCCCGGCACGGACCCCCCCCCCAGTACGCACCGCCCCGTCCCCCGTCCCCCTACCCGGCACGGACCCCCCCCTCCCCCCCCCGGCACGCACCTCCCCGTCCCCCTCCCTGGCACGCACCTCCCCATCCCCCTCCCTGGCACGCACCTCCCCATCCCTCTCCCCGGCACGCACATCCCCACCCCCCTCCCCGGCACGCACCTCCCCGTCCCCCTCCCTGGCACGCACCTCCCCATCCCCCTCCCTGGCACGCACCTCCCCATCCCTCTCCCCGGCACGCACCTCCCCATCCCCCTCCCTGGCACGCACCTCCCCATCCCTCTCCCCGGCACGCACATCCCCACCCCCCTCCCCGGCACGCACCTCCCCATCCCCCTCCCCGGCACGCACCTCCCCATCCCCCTCCACGGCACGCACCTCCCCATCCCTCTCCCCGGCACGCACATCCCCACCCCCCTCCCCGGCACGCACCTCCCCGTCCCCCTCCCCGGCACACACCTCCTCCTCCCCCTCCACGGCACGCACCTCCCCATCCCTCTCCCCGGCACGCACATCCCCGTCCCCATCCCCGGCACGCACCTCCCCGTTCCCCTCCCCAGCATGCACCTCCCCATCCCTCTCCCCGGAACGCACCTCCCCGTCACGCACCTCCCCGTCCCCCTCCCCGGCACGGACCCCCGTCCCCCTCCCCGGCACGGACCCCCCCCCCATCCCCCTCTCCGGCACGCACCTCCCCGTCCCCCTCCCCGGCACGGACCCCACCCCACCCCCCGTCCCCCTCCCCGGCAGTCACCCCCCCTCCCGGCACTCCCCCGGAGCCCACCCCACTCTAACCCCCCCCCACCCGCCGCACACACACACACAACCCCACACACACCTCTCCCCCACACATACAGACTGCGGCCACGCCATCACCTCTCCAGCGGCCAACCCCCCAGGCCGTCACCCACCTCCATGCTGGTCGGCGTCAACCTTGAGCACAGGTTGACGCCGATTTAAAGGTGTTTTGATTTATGGGTCACGTCGGCGGGGCTTCGGCCCATCCGGACGGGAGAATATCGGCAGCCCCGAAATCCATTGCCTCGCGCCCACCCGTGCCATTCTCCGAGGCGTGCGGCACGATTGACGCCCCGCCGACTTTTCTCCCTTCGGAGAATTTGGCGGGCGGCGAGGGCGGAATTCACGACGGCCCACGGCGATTCTCCGACCCGGTGGGGGGTCGGAGAATCTCGCCCATGGAGTGTTTCCAGCTGCAGGGTCCAGCAGGAAAAACTCCAAATCTTCCGGCACCAACCTCATTAATTATCCTCCCGGGTGTTTTGCTCTATATTCAGAGGCGGGGCAGGCCTGGTTGGCGAGTAATCCGTCATCGTGCTGAGTGAGGCACCATATTGAAAAGATGCCCAACATCACTGGCCCACTACTGAACGAAGAAGGTGGGCCTCCTGAAAATGAAGATGGTTCTCCGGGACCACTGAGTTTGGCAGACGGACCCCTCGAGGATACCGAATTGGGAAAGTCCACCTGCAGACGCTCCCCCGACCCTCTGTTGTGGTGCTCCAGGGTCCAGGGCTGTGGGTGGCCGCCATCCTGAATGCCGGAGGCAGCCCCAGGCCTTGGTCAGGTGAGTCCCGACATCTGGGGCGAGATTCTCCAACCCCCCCGGGTCGGAGAATCGCTGGGACTGGCGTGAATCCCGCCCCTGCTGGTTGCCAAATTCTCCACCACCGGATATTCGGCGGGGGCGGGAATCGCGCCGTGCCGGTTGGCGGGCCCCCCCCCCCGCGATTCTCCGGCCCGGATGGGCCGAAGTCCCGCCGCTAAAATGCCTCTCCCGCCGGCGTAGATTAAACCACCTACCTTACCGGCGGGACAAGGTGGCGCGGGCGGGCTCCGGGGTCCTGAGGGGGGCACGGGGCGATCTGGCGCCGGGGGGGTGCCCCCACGGTGGCCTGGCCCACGATCGGGGCCCACCGATCCATGGGCGGGCCTGTGCCGTGGGGGCACTCTTTCCCTTCCGCCTTCACCACGGTCTCCACCATGGCGGAGGCGGAAGAGACTCCCTCCACTGCGCATGCATGGGGATGCCATCAGCAGCCGCTAATGCTCCCGCGCATGTGCCGCCCGGAGATGTCATTTCCGCGCCAGCTGGCGGGATGGAAATTTGTCCGTCGCGGGCCTAGCCCCTTAAGGTTGGGGCTCAGCCCCCAAAGATGCGGAGCCCCGTGGGGGCCGCCATCTTGGCCGCCATTTTCGACGCCACCCGCCACGTGCGACCCGTGGGGACCGCCATCTTTGATTCATCCCGCCGCCTCCCGGAACCCCTGCTCATCTGATTGGCCCGCCCACCTTCCGAAGATCTCCTCCATCACCCTCGACCAGTCTTGACCTCATCATCTCGCCAAATCCATGATGCCAGTCCGGATCAACGGTCATGAGATGACCTGCCTGTTTGACTCCGGGAGCACAGAGAGTTTTATTCACCCAGATACGGTACGGCGCTGCTCCCTCCCAGTCTTTCCCATGACCCAGAAAATCTCCCTGGCTTCCGAATCTCATTCCGTGGAAGTCCGTGCGTACTGTGTTGCAACCCTTACAGTACGGGGCTTTGAGTTCAAAGGGTTCAAACTCTATGTCCTCCCACGACTCTGCGCTGCCGTGCTACTAGGTCTTGACTTCCAGTGCCACTTCAAAAGTCTTATCCTGGAGTTCAATGGACCCCTGCCCCCCCTCACCGTATGTAGCCTCTCGACCCTTAAAGTCGCCCCACCTCCACTCTTCGCCAACCTAACCCCGGTCTGCAAGCCCATCGCCACTAGGAGCAGACGATACAGTGCTCGGGACAGGGCCTTTATCAGGTTGGAGGTCCAGCGACTCCTGCGGGAAGGGATCATAGAGGCCAGTACCAGCCCCTGGAGAGCCCAAGTGGTAGTCGTCAAAACTGGGGAGAAGCACCGGATGGTCATCGACTACAGTCAGACCATCAACCAGTACATGCAGCTCGATGTGTACCCTCTTCCCCGCATGTCTGACATGGTAAATCAGTTTGCGTAGTACCGGCTCTTCTCCACCATCGACTTGAAGTCCGCGTACCACCAGCTCCCTATCCGCCCGAAGGAACGCCAATACACTGCCTTCGAGGCAGATGGCCGCCTCTACCACTTCCTCAGGGTCCCCTTCGGCGTCACCAATGGGGTCTGGGTCTTCCAGCGAGAAATGGACCGGATGGTTGACCAGTACGGGCTGAAGGCCACGTTCCCGTATCTGGATAATGTCCCCATCTGTGGCCATGATCAGCAGGACCATGACGCCAACCTCTAACATTTCCTCCACACCGCCAAGCTCCTTAACCTCACATACAATAAGGAGAAATGCATTTTCCGCACAACCCGCCTAGCCTTCCTTGGCTATGTTGTGGAAAACGGAGTCCTAGGGCCCGACCCCGACCGCATGCGCCCCCTTCGGGAACTTCCCCTCCCCCACTGCCTCAAGGCCCTGAAGAGATGCCTGGGGTTCTTCTCCTACTATGCCCAGTGGGTCCCCAATTATGCGGACAAGGCCCGCCCACTTATTAAATCCACCCTTTTTCCTCTGACGGCTGAGGCCCGCCTGGCCTTCAACCGCATCAAGGCAGATATTGCTAAAGCCGCGATGCACGCAGTAGACAAGTCCATCCCGTTCCAGGTGGAGAGCGATGCATCCGACTTTGCCCTGGCCGCTGCCCTCAACCAGGCGGGCAGGCCCGTGGCTTTCTTCTCCCGCACCCTCCAGGGCTCCGAGATTCGACACTCCTCCGTCGAGAAGGAGGCACAAGCCATTGTGGAAGCTGTGCGACATTGGAGGCATTACCTGGCCGGCAGGCGATTCACTCGCCTCACTGACCAGCGGTCAGTTGCCTTCATGTTTAATAACACACAGCGGGGCAAGATCAAGAATGACAAGATCCTAAGGTGGAGGATCGAGCTCTCCACCTATAATTACGATATCTTGTATCGACCTGGGAAGCTCAATGAGCCCCCAGATACCCTGTCCCGCGGTACATGTGCCAGCGCACAAGTAGACCGACTTCGGGCCCTCCACAATGACCTCTGTCACCCAGGGGTCACCCGGTTCTTCCACTTCATCAAGGCCCGCAACCTGCCTTACTCCATCGAGGAGGTCAGGACCATGACCAGGGACTGCCAGGTCTGCGCGGAGTGCAAACCGTATTTCTATCGGCCAGACAGTGCACACCTGGTAAATGCCTCCCGCCCCTTCGAGCACCTCAGCCTCGATTTCAAAGAGCCCCTCCCCTCCACTGACCGTAACGTGTACTTCCTCAACATCATTGATCAGTACTCCCGTTTCCCTTTCGCCATCCCGTGCCCTGACATGACCTCTGCCACAGTCATCAAGGCCCTGCACGGCCTCTTCACCTTGTTCGGTTTCCCCACCTATACCCATAGTCATCGGGGTTCCTCTGTCATGAGTGATGAGCTGCGTCAGTTCCTGCTTAGCAAGGGCATCGCCTCAAGCAGGACGACCAGCTACAACCCCCGGGGAAATGGGCAGGTGGAGAGGGAGAACACGACGGTCTGGAATGCCATCCTGCTTGCCCTACGGTCTAGACGTCTCCCTGTCTCCCACTGGCAGGAGGTCCTTCCTGATGCGCCCCACTCCATCCGGTCGCTCCTGTGTACCGCCACCAATGTGATCCCTCATGACAGGATGTTTGTTTTCCCCAGGAAGTCCACCTCAGGGGTCTCGCTCCCGTCCTGGCTGACGGTCCCAGCGCCCGCCCTCCTCCGGAAGCATGCGAGGAGCCATAAGTCGGATCCACTGGTCGAAAAGGTCGTTCTCCTCCATGCTAACCCCCAAAAAGCCTACGTGGCACACCATGACGGGCGGGAGGACACAGTCTTCCTTCGGTATTTGGCACCGCAGGTTCCCCAATGACCATCCCCACTACCCCCGGCCCTACACCGTCTCCCCCCCATTGCTACTCATCTACTACGAGACACAGATGACACGTTCCTGAACACGCAGGCCTCAGCACCTCATCCGACACCAATACCCACACCACAGCCAGGACTGAGGCGGTCACAGCGGAAAGTCAAAGCCCCCGACAGACTCGATCGATAACTCAACCCGTCCACTTCAGCCCTGCCGGACTCTTTTTTTAAACAGGGGGTGAATGTGGTAAACCACTGTATTGTATTGTACTGTTGTATTGTTACATACCTGGGCTTGTCCCTGCTGGCTCCGCCTGTGGCTCCTCCCCTTGGGCTCATGTATAAAAGTGGCCAACCTCCAACCCTACCCTCATTCTGGGATTGGCTGCCAGCAGGTGTCTTTAAGCTGATTAAAGCCACAGTTTTTCTTCTGACTCCTCGTCTGTCGTCGGTCCAAGTCAAATAGGACAGCAGGCAGGCTCTTGTAGCTGTGTGGATGGGGTGGAGCAATGTGAGATCTTCCAGGTTGAAAGCAGGATGCCACAGCGGCACGTGAGAGAGATGGCAGTTCAATACGGAGGTGCCTCCTATCCAATGTTTTTTGAAGTTTAAATTTATGGCTTTTGCTGCCAGGGCAGTACCTTGGGCAGGGAGGAGGGGAAAGGAATGCGGCAGTGAAAAACACCTCCTAGGGTGGCCGGCGGCTGCTCCTGGCCAGGGGCTGGAAGGGCGGTGGGGCCTGGCCTGCCCCACTCTGGCCTACCACCTGGATGCCGCCTCTCCAATCATCTCAACTATCCACCATCCGCCATGGAGGACAATATGGCTGAAAGGAAAATCCTTACGTGGTCCTTAATTAGCTTCATCGTTGTACCCTACCAAAGGTTCAAAATCCTGCTGCAAGACCTTTGTGTTGCCTGTTGAATGGTTCTTGTACAACAGGGATATAGTGGGAGGGCATGGGTGTGTATCTTGCCTCTGTGTCGATGATGTAAAGCTATTTCCCCTGTGACCTTCATTAACATTTAAGTTAGTGGAGGAGATGGGCAGCCACGACCTCATTCACCATCGGAACAAGGATGCCCTGGAGCATTAGAATTTTGCATTCCTTTCTGTGTCATCTGTACTGCTCAAGGTGAGTCAAAGTTGAGGACTGGAGCCTCTCCTGTTTCAGGCAGGTATAACCCATTGAGCTGCAGAGTTTTTAAAAATCCTCTCCCTCTGAGCTGCCCCAACAGCAGGCCTCAACTCCTCCTGCAGCAACCTGCCATTTTGCAGTTGCCATAGCAATGTCCCCAGGTCTGACCCCTCTCTTACCTTGGCTGGAGTGCGACCCAATCCCTAATTCCCAACAGCAACAGAACTCCTGGACAAATTCTGGAGAACTCCCGCCCATATCTTTAGGAGAGATAGAATACAAAAGCAGGGAGGAGGTCAAGCTCGTATTGAACCTCGAATACAAACAGAACATGCTGGAAAAAACTCTGCAGGTCTGGCAGCATCTCTGAAGCAGAGTCGTACGGGCTCAAAATGTCAACTCTTGTTTCTCTCTCCACAGATGCTGCCAGACCTGCTGAATTCTCCAGCACTTTCTGTTCTTATGATAGATTTAGGGTAATGGCCATATTTTACTTGTAGTTTGAATTTATATTATTGTATTGAATCTTGTTCAATTCATATTTCAGAGAACATGCTCAGTTCTGAACACGATGCAAAAAAGGATATAGCGGCACTGGAGAAGGTGCGAAAAAGATTGACTGTTAGCACAACTAAGAGGTGTAACAAACAGGGAAGAATCAAAAGTCTGGGGCGAAATTCTCCGGTATCAGCGCGATGTCCGCTGACCGGCGCCAAAAACGGCGCAAATCAGTCCGGCATCGCGCCACCCCAAAGATGCGGAATCCTCCGCATGTTGAGGGGCCGAGTCCTCACCTTGAGGGGGCTAGGTCGGCGCCGGACTGATTTACGTCCCGCCAGCTGGCGGAAAAGGCCTTTGGTGCCCCGCCAGCTGGCGCAGAAATGACATCTCCGGGCGGCGCATGTGCGGGAGCGTTAGCGGCCACTAATGGCATTCCCGTGCATGCGCATTGGAGGGAGCCTCTTCTGCCTCCGCCATGGTGGAGACCGTGGCGAAGGCGGAAGGGAAAGAGTGCCCCCACGACACAGGCCCGCCTGCGGATCGGTGGACCCCGATCGCGGGCCAGGCCACCTTGGTGGCACCCCCCGGGGCCAGATCGCCCCGCGCCCCCCCCCCCCCCCCAGGACCCCGAGCCCACCCGCACCGCCTTGTCCCGCCGGTAAGAGAGGTAGTTTAATCTACGCCGGCGGGACAGGCATTCTAGCAGCGGGACTTAGGCCCATCCGGGCCGGAGAATCGCGCGGGGGGGGGGGGCCCGCCAACCGGCGCGGCGCGATTCCCGCCCCCGCCGAATATCCGGTGCCGGAGACTTCGGCAACCGGCGGGGGCGGGATTCACGCCAGCCCCCGGCGATTCTCCGACACGGCGGGGGGTCGGAGAATCTCGCCCCATTTGTAGTTGGGTTTTCATCCAGCTTTTGCCCGATATCCCACGGCAGCATAATGTCTGAGTGTTCTGAGTGTGTCGGCTGTGGGATGACATAATTCGTACTCTGTATGGATCTAGGTAATGCCAAATTGGCATATGGTTTGGTAAGTCCAAAGGAGTGCTGGATAAAAGTGACACAAGTAATGTGATTCAAGCATCAAATCTTCAAACCCAGGATTCAGGGTTTAAGAGGGCAGGTAAGTTATTCCATGGTGCGATTGACAAATCACGCTGAAAATTGACTCATAGGGCAGCACGGTGGTGCAGTGGGTTAGCCCTGCTGCCTCACAGCGCCGAGGTCCCAGGTTTGATCCCGGCTCTGGGTCACTATGAGGAGTTTGCACATTTTCCCCGTGTTTGCGTGGGTTTCGCCCCCACAACGCAAAGACGTGCAGGGTAGGTGGATTGGCCGTGCTAAATTGCCCCTTAATTGGAAAAAATGAATTGGATACGCTAAATTTAAAAAAAAAGAAGAAATTGACTCATGTTGATCCAATCAAAAACTGCGTTCTGTCTCAGTGGCGGCACCCATGCCTCCATCTGAAAATCATGGGGTGGATTCAGCACTCCTGCCGCCGAAATCATGACGACATGTTCGACGACAGGGCGGAGAATCCGTTTTGGCACCGAAATCAGGAGCAGCAGTGGTTTTTCAATTCTCCGCCCCTGACAATTGCCATATTCGAGGAGTACGCAGCGCCGAGTATCCACCGCCTCAGGCCATTGCTTGAGGTCCGCCACGCGATGCTCCGTTGCTGACCGGCCGAATTCCCGAGAGCTCACACCATCCGGGATCCTCGCGTGGCTGCTGCAGACTCAGTCCAGGGCCGCCACAGTCACGGACGGGGGTCTTCATTCGTGGCTGGGGGCAATGTGGGCAGCCGGTTCAGGGCATGCCAGTGGTCGATGCGGGGCACTACTTTGGCGGTCCAGGTTCACGGGCTGATTCCGCCATGGAGCACGGTGCAGCCGCTGCAGGCCGACACCATGCGCCTGCGCGGCCTCTGAACTGGAAGTGCTGGGGGCCATATCGGCAGCTAGAGCTGCGAGCTCTCTGACAGCTCCCTGCTAGCCCCCAGCAAAAAGGGGAATCGGTGGCCTTTTGACACCAGGGGCGCGATTTTCCGACCCCCCGCCGGGTCGGAGAATTGCCGGGGGCTGGCGTGAATCCCGCCCCCGCCGTGTCCCGAATTCTCCCCCACCACAGAATCGGCGGGGGCAGGAATCGCGCCGCGCCGGTCGGCGGGCTCCCCCCGGAGATTCTCCGGCCCGCGATGGGCCGAAGTCCCGCCGCTGTCAACCCTCGCCAGCCGGCGTGGATTGAACCACCTACCGTACCGGCGGGAGCAGACGGCGCGGGCGGGCTCCGGTGTCGTGGGGAGGGCGCGGGGCGATCTGGCCCCGAGGGCTGCCCCCACGGTGGCCTGGCCCGCGATCGGGGCCCACCGATCGGCTGGCGGGCCTCTGCCATGGGGCACTCTTTTTCTTCCGCCTTCGCCATGGTCTCCACTATGGCGGAAGCGGAAGAGACCCCCTCCACTGCGCATGCGCGGGGATGCCGTGAGCGTCCGCTGACGCTCCCGCGCATGCGTCGCCCGGCGAAGACCTTTCGGCCCCGGCTGGCGTGGCGCCAAAGGCCTTTCCCACCAGCCGGCAGAACGGAAACCACTCCGGCGCGGACCTAGCCCCTCAAGGTGAGGGCTTAGCCCCTAAATGTGCAGAGAATTCCGCAACTTTGGGGCGGCCTGACGCCGGAGTGGTTCCCGCCACTCCATTACGCCGGAATCCCCCGCCCCGCCGGGTAGGGGAGAATCCCGGCCCAGTTTTCTTGGCGTAAAAGACCACAGTTTTCACGACGGCATCAGCACTTAGTCTCAAAATCGGAGAATCCAGCACTATGGATTCAAGTCTCACTCCAGAGACTGCAGCACAGTATGAAGGGAGTGCAGCATTGTCTGTGCCGCTGTTTGACTAATGAGACGTTAAACTTCCCAATCCAGTAAATGTAACAGAGCAGGGAAATTCCCCCCATCCCCCTTCGCCGGTGTCCTGGCCACAATTTATCCCCCAACCCACATCACAAAAACAAATTATCTGACCATTATCGCATTGCTGTTGGTGGGAGTCTGGGGAGGGATTCTCCGCAATCGGCGCGATGTGTGCCGACCGGCGCCAAAAACGGCGTGAATCAGTCCGGCATCGCGCCGCCCCAACGGTGCGGAATCCTCCGCATGTTGAGGGGCCGAGCCCTCACCTTGAGGGGCTAGGCCCGCGCCGGACTGATTTACGTCCCGCCAGCTGGCGGGAAAGGCCTTTGGTGCCCCGCCAGCTGGCATGGAAATGACATTGCCGTGCAGCGCATGCGCGGGAACGTCAGCGGCCACTCACGGCATCCCCGCGCATGCGCAGTGGAGGGGGTCTCTTCCGCCTCCGCTATAGTGGAGACCATGGCGAAGGCGGAAGGAAAAGAGTGCCCCCACGGCACAGGCCCGCCCGCGGATCGGTGGGCCCCGATCGCGGGCCAGGCCACCGTGGGAGCACCCCCCGGGGCCAGATCGGCCCGCGCTCCCCCCAGAACCCCGGAGCCCGCCCGCGCCGCCTCGCCGGTAAGAGAGGTGGTTTGCTTCTCGCCGGCGGGACAGGCATTCCAGCAGCGGGACTTCGGCCCATCGCGGGCTGGAGAATCGCCAGGGGGGGGCCCGCCAACCTGCGCGGCGCGATTCCCACCCTCGCCGAATATCCAGTGCCGGAGAATTCGGCAACCGGCGGGGGCGGGATTCACGCCCCTGTTGTGTAAACAGTGGCTGCCACATTTCCAGCCTGTGGGTTTTTTGAGGGGGGGTATAACAGAAAGGCAGAAGGAACATATTGAAGGCCTTCGGGAAAGTGGAGTTGAAGCCAACGTTTGGCTATTATCATATTTGAATGGCAGAGCAGCCTTAATGAGCCATATATGGTCTATTCCTGCTCCTGTCCCTTCTGTTCCTCTGACAGGAAAAGAGGGAAAGAAATAAAAGCTCTGGTGGGGAGGGGGGGAGACAAAGAGGAGAGAATGAACCTTTGTTAAGTGAGGAAGGAAAATAATTGATATAACCTTTAGACTAAAGGAACTAAGATGACTGATATTGTGCCATAATAGGCATTGTAACCTTAAAATGCCATTCCACTAATTACATTCTGTTGATTCATGTAACGCTGTGATCTCCCTGAGATTTTATGCACCGATGTATTTGATTTAGGAACATGAACATGGGGAAATTATTTGAGTTGGAGTCATTTGTGGTACAGGAGGCCATGCCGCCTGTTGAGTCTATGGCAGTTCTCCACAGAGCAGTAGAATCAGTCCTAATCCTTCGCTCTATCCCTGTCGCCCTGCAAGTTCTTTCAAATACCCCTTGAATTTCCCTTTGAAATCAATGATTGTTTCCACTCCCCCCCCCCCCCCCCCCCCCCCCCCCACCCACTCACTGGGCAGGATTTTCCACGTGTGCAGCAGGATCCTCTGGTCGTGTCCCCCCCCCCCGCCCCCCCCACCCACCCACCCACTCACTGGGCAGGATTTTCCACGTGTGCAGCAGGATCCTCTGGTCGTGTCCCCCCCCCCCCGCCCCCCCCACCCACCCACCCACTCACTGGGCAGGATTTTCCACGTGTGCAGCAGGATCCTCTGGTCGTGTCCCCCCCCCCCCCCACCCCCCGCTGCAAACGGGGTTTCTTGTTGTTCACACCCTCCATTGCCGGGGAACCCGTGGCTGGGGGTCGCCGGCGGCAGCACCAGAAGATCTCACCAGCGGGATTCGATGGAAAACCACACCCAGTGATTTAAAAAGCTCTTTCTCAACAGACTCCTGCATCTCTTGCTCAAAATCTTAGCAAGGTTCCTTGCCGTAAAAGACCACCGTCTTCACAACGGTGTCAGCACTCAGTCTCAAAATCGGAGAATCCAGCCCCATGGATTCAAGTCTCACTCCAGAGACTGCAGCACTGAATGAAGGGAGTGCCCCTAGTGCCCCTAGCAGCCAATGGGAATAAACTTTCAATATCAACCTTATCTAAGCCTGTCATAAGCTTGTCCACCTCTATCAAATCTCCCCTCCTTTGCTTCGAGGAGAACAACCCCACTGCTTCCACCTAACCTTGAAAGCCCCCTTCCCACACCCCCCAACCACCCCAGAACCAGTCTCCTCTGCACTCTCTGAAAGACCCTCACATCCTTTCTAAAGTTTGATGGCCAGAACTGGATGCAACACTCGAGTTAGGGCCTAACCAGAACTTCATTTTTTAAATTTATTATTTTTCCAATTAAGGGGCAATTTAGCGTGGTCGATCCACTTACCCTGCATATCTTTGGGTTGTGGGGGCGAAACACACGCAGACACGGGGAGAAAACCAGAACTTTATAAAGGTTCAGCATCACTTCCCTGTTTTTGTACTCAGTGGCTCTCTTTGTGAAGCCCAAGGTCCCATGTGTTTTGCTAATTAATCTCTCAGTATGCCCTGCCACCTTCAAAGACATATGCACATGTAACCCTAGGTACCCCCCCCCCCTCCCCACACCCGCCCCCCCCCCCCCACCCCCGTTTCTGCACACTCTTTTGAACTGTGTCATTAAGTATATATTACCTCCCCCTATCTCTCCTGACAAAATGCATTACCTCACACTTGTCTATATGGGCCTGAATTCTCCAGCTGGTGAGGTTTTCTTTTACCGCTGGTAACACATCCCCGCTGGTTTTTCTGGCAGCACAGGGTGGTTTCAATGGTAAATCCATTGACAAGTTCCTGGGCCACTTTCAACAGAGTTAAATGCTGTCAATTTTCAGCTGACCACCTCAAAATCACTCAACCCTGAAGGGAGGTGTTTGGAAAGCACTTACCTCTGTTGGATGTGGCCCAGGAGTTGTCAATCAAAGCTTGATGTTTATAAACATTGCAGTTCGAGCACTTTAGAGTTACTCAACCATGAAGGGGGATGAATGGAGCAATGCTGACAGCTGTGTGTGTGTGTGGAAGCTGTCAAACACAGATTAGTAATATCAGTATAAAAGAGAAATGAATGAATGGCTTGCCGATCAAAGATGTGAGGGGGTTTAAATCCACCCAGGAATTGACAGGTGCAACTTCCTGTTTCTGAGCCAGCTGGTGTATTGCCCATGTGAGTGTTAAAACAGTAATTATATTCTCTGTCTGGACGGCTCTCTAGCTTCCAGACAGAGATCACTCTTCTCGAGAGCTTCCTGACGGGTCTCTCTTCTGGGGGTCAGTGGGGGAGGTCTCCATATTTAGGGTTCTCTATGGGGGTCTCTTTGTTTTGGGGGATCATCCCTGTACTGGCGGCGGAGGATTGGGGATCCAGGATATCTGGGTGGGAGGGGAACTGAATTGCGATGTGGGGGAGGGAGGGCTGAATTGCGATGCCCCGGGGGGGGGGGGCAGCCGCAGAACCTCGCTTTGGGGCCATCTGCTCAAAATGGCAGCAGGATAACAGGATTCCCGAGGGAATCCCTCGCAGTCCTCACCATGCATAGATTTGCACGGCTGAAGATAGGAAATCACTTCCTCAATGCAAATAAGGTGCAATTCATCTCTGGTGGGAGAACATAGGGCGGGATTCTCCATTGCCTGACGCTGATATCGTAATCGGCGATCGGGCGGAGAATCCCTGTTTTCGACCGAATCAGGACCGGTGCCTGTTTTCGGATGTTCTGCCCCCTCCAAATCGGCGTCATCAGGGAGTACGCCACACACCGTTAGGACGGCCTCGGGACATTACCTGAAGGCCCTCCCCCTGATGTTCCGCCCCCGATGGGCCGAGTTCCCGGCGGCGAGGGGGACACGGGCTCTCAGTTTTCGGGAATCCGGCGTAGCGGTTACGGACTGTGTCCAGCGCCGCCACAGTTGGGCGGGTGCCTTGCTGCTGGCCGGGGGGGCGGGGGGGCTTCGGCGAGGCTGGGGGGACTAGTGGGGGGTGGCTAGGGGGTGGCGAGGGGATTTCCAGGGGCACATTATCTGGCAGGCTGGGTCCGTGCACAGCCGACGCCACGTTGTACGGCGCGATCGCTGCAGGTCGTCAACGTGCGCATGCGCGGCCACAGACCCAGCGTCTCCGGCCGTTTATTTCGTGGCGACCCAGAGTTTTACATGGCGCTGCCTCTAGCCCCTCACAGGTTGGAGCATCAGTGGGGAGGCAGCACCAACTTTTTCATCATAAATCCAGGTACATTCTCCGGACATAGCCTCAAAATCGGAGAATCCAGCCCATAGTCTTCCAAACAGAGAATTTTGCCCATTGTCACTACATCATAGGCCCGCATGTCTATCTGTGCTTGTAGTTCACCAGCCTTATTTATCACATTTTGTGTGTTTACGTAATGTATTGAAATCCTGTCATCACATTCCCCATAGTACTTCTCGGTCCACTCCTACCAAACACAGTGCTACTCCCTTCTCTAGTATTGTGCAATGCTCTCCCTTTGTGCAATGCATCTTACTTTTGTCAATTACTTTTCAAGCTATTCTGTCAACCTATCCCTCAGTTGCATGAGCTAGGAATGAGGGATCCAATATTCCCTGTTGGGTTTAAATATGATTTCATCCACTGACTGGGAGATTTTGGGATTTTTCCAAGAAGTCTCTCTCGGTATCTCGGGCTGGAACACTTTGGTAATCAAAAGAATGTTTGGTGCCTCTGGTGAAACTGTCATGATATTCAGGTAAACATCATGGTGCAAACATACATACATACTGATGGACAGATCAACGGACCAATCAACACACACGCAACACCACAGCCAATCACAGGCAAGAGCATACACACTACAAAACAGGGAACATGACACTTCCCGTGCATTCCAGCAGGAGACAGCTCAGGGCACAGAGCTCATAGCAAGCCACTCAGACATCCACCATGTGCTGAGTGCCACTACAAGATAGTATTAGGAATAGGTCCACAGATTCTAGGGTTATGATCGAACCTCAGTAACCAGTTTACCACTGTAAATATATGTTAGTAATAAAACTGAGTTGTACCATTCGCAATCAGATTGGTTCGTCTGTGTAGCAGAGCACCCAACAAATCATAGTACCAAGGTTGGAACCCGGTAACTGTGGGACCTACCTACGAATCCTAAGGAATCTGCCATCCTGCGCCATGGACACGGTCAGCACGCCGCAGTCGCTGCAAGTCGCTGGAAACCTTGGCGTCAATTGGAAGCTGTTCAAACAGCTCTTCCTGGAAGCCAACGAAAAGGAGAGCGCTTCGGACACCAGGAAAATCGCCATCCTCCTCTCCACGGCAGATCAACACGCCATCCATGTCACCAGCTCCCTGGTGTTCGCGGAAGGTGAGGACAAGACCAAGTACAAGACGGTCCTTCTCAACCTCGACCAACAATTCAGCGCCGAGGTAAACGAGAGTTTTGAGAGGTATCTCTTCCAGCAGCGCCTGCAGGGTAAGGATGAGCCTTATCAATCCTTCCTCACACACTTCCGTATCCTCGCGCAGTCCTGCGGTTATGACACCACCTCCGATTCAATGATTCGGGACCAGATTGTTTTTGGGGTCAGCTCGGGCGCCCTACGCCAGCAGCTCCTCAAAATTAAAGGCCTCACCCTAGCTTCCGCAATCGAAGCCTGTGTCCTTCATGAAAATGCGACCAGCCGCTACTCCCAATTTCAAGCGGCCGAATCGGCGCGGCAGGGGTCCTACGCGGACGGATCGGCGAGGCAGCCGTCCTACGAGGCCGAACAGGTCCAGGCGATCGAGTTCCTCCCGGCCCGCGATCCAGATGAGGGCAGCCATTTTGCGTGCTTTCCGAGGCCTCCCGCGTTTGTGCGCGCCAAAAAAGACGTCGACACAGAGGGACGTGATGCGCAGGCGGGCTCGACGCAAGACCAAACTGCGCATGCGCGGTGACACAACGAACGCCATGACGTCACGACATGCAGCAACTGCGGAGCCGCACATTTAAAGCGGCAATGTCCGGCAAAAAACCGACAATGCCTCTGCTGTGGCAACATGGGCCACTACGCTGCCTGCTGTCGAGCAGCTCAACCTGCCAACGCTCCCCAATTCCGACAGCCTCGCAGGGACGTGTGGGCCATTCAGCCTCCTTACTACGAGTCGTGTACAGATGATATCCAGACCAGTGACACAGACGACCTGGACACCTTCCGTGTTTCGGTCATTGATGGGAACCGGATGTCTCCAGCCAGGACCCACCAGCCGTTGCAAGTGAACACTGTCAGTCCGGGTGATGAATGGTGTGCCACCTTAACGGTCAACCGATCACCGATAACATTACATCTGGACACTGGTGCCTCCGCCAACCACATAGCATGGTCAGCCTTCTACGCCTTGAAGGTCAGACCACCAATTTGGCCATCCCGTTGCAAGATGGTCGACTACAATGGAAACGTTATCCCGGCTATTGGATCCTACCAGCACCAGGTGACACACAACACACACACGGCCACACTCTCATTCGAAATAGTCGGATCATCAAAGGACTCCCTGCTAGGCGCACAGGCAGCGGGTCCACGCTCTGTCTCCAGAAGGCACATCTGACTTCCCGGATGCAGAATTCAGGGCACAGCTTCAATCGCTCCTCGCCCACAACCAGGAGGCATTCGAGGGCATGGGAACACTGCCCTACACCTACAGAATACGGCTCAAACCAAACGCCACCCCGGTCATTCACGCACCTCGCAGGGTCCCAGCGCCACTCAAAGACCGCCTCAAGCAACAGTTGCAGGATCTCCAGGATCAAGGGGTGCTATCCCGGATCACGGAGCCCACGCCATGGGTTAGCTCCATGGTGTGGTGTTGGGTGCTCTGAGGTACAGACGTGCCAACACGTTTGCGATTGGTACAACGCAGTTTTATTCCAACTAATTATTTACACATCTGACTGTGGTGACTGTGTGAGTGTCTTTTTAAAAAATATATATTTATTAAAGTTTCTCAACACAATTTTTCTCCCTTACAAACAATAACTCCCCCCCCCCCCCCCCCCATAACAAAAAAAACCCGAGAAATCGCGCAGAGCAAGATATATACATGGCAGCACGGTAGCCTTGTGGTTAGCACAATTGCTTCACAGCTCCAGGGTCCCAGGTTCGATTCCGGCTTGGGTCACTGTCTGTGCGGAGTCTGCACATCCTCCCCGTGTGTGCGTGGGTTTCCTCCGGGTGCTCCGGTTTCCTCCCACAGTCCAAAGATGTGCGGGTTAGGTGGATTGGCCATGATAAATTGCCCTTAGTGTCCAAAATTGCCCTTAGTGTTGGGTGGGGTTACTGGGTTATGGGGATAGGGTGGCGGTGTTGACCTTGGGTAGGGTGCTCTTTCCAGGAGCCGGTGCAGACTCGATGGGCTGAATGGCCTCCTTCTGCACTGTAAATTCTATGATTCTATGAAAATGATATATTTACACAGCTTTGTACACTGGCCCTCACCCGTACGTGCCAGTTTCCCCAACTCTTCATGTTATCTCTTGCTCATCCACCCTCCCAGGCTGACCCCCCCTCCCCCCCCCTCCCAGGACGTCCCCTCCACCCCCCCCCCCGCCCCCCTCCCCTCCCCCCCCGCACCCCCCCCCCCCCCAAGGTTGCTGCTGCTGCTGACCGACCTTCCTCTAACGCTCCGCAAGATAGTCTAGGAACGGTTGCCACCGCCTGTAGAAACCCTGCGCAGACCCTCTCAAGGCGAACTTAATCCTCTCCAACTTTATGAACCCAGCCATATCATTTATCCAGGCCTCCACGCTAGGGGGCTTCGCCTCCTTCCATATTAGCAAGATCCTTCGCCGGGCTACTAGGGACGCAAAGGCCAGAATGCCGGCCGCTTTCGCCTCCTGCACTCCCGGCTCGTCCGCTACTCCAAATATTGCTGGCCCCCAGCTTGGCTTGACCTGGGCTTTCACCACCTGAGATATTGCTCCCGTCACTCCTCTCCAGTACCCCTCCAGTGCCGGGCATGACCAAAACATATGGACATGGTTCGCCGGGCTCCCTGAGCACCTTCTAGATCTGTCCTCTACCCCAAAGAACCTACTCAACCTCGCCCCCGTCAAATTGTATCAGGCTGAGCCTGGCACACGAGGAGGAGGAATTAACCCTACCTAGGGCATCAGCCCACAGACCTTCCTCGATCTCCTCCCCCAGCTCCTCCTCCCATTTACCCTTCAACTCTTCTACCAGTGCTTCCCCCTCTTCTTTCAACTCCTGGTGTATTTTCGACACCTTGCCCTCCCCGACCCATACACCCGAGATCACCCTATCTTGAACTTCTTGTGCCGGGAGCAACGGGAATTCCCTCACCTGTCGCCTCACAAAAGCCCTCACCTGCATATATCTAAAGGCATTTCCCGGGGGTAACTCAAACTTCTTCTCCAGTGCCCCTAGGCTCGCAAACGTCCCGTCGATGAACAGGTCCCCCATTCTTCCAATCCCCGCCCGATGCCAGCTCTGGAACCCCCCGTCCATCTTCCCCGGGACAAACCGGTGGTTACCTCTGATCGGGGACCACACCGATGCTCCCATTGCACCCCGGTGCCGTCTCCACTGGCCCCAGATCCTTAGCGTTGCCGCCACCACCGGGCTCGTGGTATACTTTGTCGGCGAGAGCGGCAGCGGTGCCGTCACCAACGCCCCCAGGCTCGTTCCTTTACAGGACGCCATCTCCATCCTCTTCCATGCCGCCCCCTCTCTCTCCATAACCCACTTGCGGATCATCGCCACATTTGCTACCCAGTAGTAGCTCCCCAGGTTTGGCAGCGCCAACCCTCCTCGTTCCCTACTGCGTTCCAGGAACCCTCTCCTTACTCTCGGGGTCTTATTTGCCCACACAAACCCCATAATACTCCTGCCTACTCTCTTAAAAA
This sequence comes from Scyliorhinus torazame, assembly GCF_047496885.1. NCBI lineage: Eukaryota > Metazoa > Chordata > Chondrichthyes > Carcharhiniformes > Scyliorhinidae > Scyliorhinus > Scyliorhinus torazame. The sequence goes on along the minus strand of NC_092714.1, from coordinate 144,634,757 downwards.
AGGCCTTAGTGATCACGATGGGAAGGCATTGAAACACAAACAGAAACCTCGGAAGGACCACCATTTTGACCGACTGCACTCTACCCGCCAGCGAGAGCGGTAACATATCCCATCTTTTGAAATCCTCCTCCATTTGCTCCACCAACCTCGTCAGATTCAGTTTATGTAGGGTCCCCCAACTCCTGGCTATCTGGATCCCCAGATACCAAAAGCTCCCCTCCGCCCTTCTCAGCGGTAGGTCCCCTATCCATCTTTCTTGGTCCCCCGCCTGTAATACAAAGAGCTCACTCTTCCCTACATTGAGCTTATAGCCCGAAAACTCCCCAAACTCCCTTAGAGTCTGCATGACATCCACCATCCCCTCCATTGGATCCGCCGCGTACAGCAACAGGTCATCCGTATATAGCGACACCCGATGCTCTTCTCCCCCTCGGACCACCCCCCTCCATTTATTAGACTCCCTCAATGACATGGCCAATGGTTTGATCGCCAATGCGAACAACAGGGGGGACAGGGGGCACCCCTGCCTCGTCCCTCGGTACAGTCGAAAGTACTCCGACCTCCGCCGGTTCGTCACTACACTCGCCATCGGGGCTCTGTAAAGGAGCTTAACGCAATTGATAAACCCTACCCCGAACCCAAACCTACGCAGCACCTCCCAGAGGTACTCCCACTCTACTCGGTCAAAGGCCTTCTCCGTGTCCATAGCTGCCACTATCTCCGCCTCTTCCTCCTCCGATGGCATCATTATCACGTTTAAGAGCCCATTGGTGTTTAGTTGCCTGCCCTTTACAAATCCCGTCTGGTCCTCGTGGGTTACCCCCGGGACACAGTCCTCGATCCTCGTGGCCAGCACTTTTGCCAGCAACTTTGCATCCACATTGAGGAGCGAGATCGGCCTGTACGATCCACATTGCAGTGGGTCCTTGTCCCGCTTTAGGATCAAAGAAATTGTCGCTTCCGACATTGTTGGGGGCAGGGTCCCCTCCTCTCTTGCCTCATTAAAGGTCCTCACCAGTAGCGGGGCCAACAGGTCTGCGTACTTCCTGTAGAACTCCACCGGGAATCCGTCCGGTCCCGGGGCCTTCCCCGCCTGCATGATCCCCAAACCCTTGCTCAGCTCCTCCAACCCAATTGGTGCCCCCAAACCAGCCACCTCTTGATCCTCCACCCTCGGGAAGCTCAGCTGATCTAGGAATCGTCTCATCCCCTCTTCCCCCGCTGGGGGCTGGGATCTGTACTGCTCTTCATAAAAGGCCTTGAATACCTCGTTTATTTTCGTCGCACTCCGAACCGTGGCTCCCCTTCCATCTTTGACTCCCCCTATTTCCCTCGCTGCCATCCTCTTACGGAGCTGGTGTGCCAGCATCCGACTAGCCTTTTCCCCATACTCGTCGGTCGCCCCCTGCGCTTTCCTCCACTGTGCCTCCGCCTTCCCTGTGGTCAACAGGTCAAACTCCGTCTGGAGCCGTCGTCTTTCCCCAAGTAATCTTTCCTCCGGGGCCTCTGCGGATCTCCTGTCCACTCTCAAAATCTCCCCCACTAACCTCTCCCTTTCCATACCCTCTGATTTCTCCCTATGAGCCCTAATGGAAATTAGCTCTCCCCTGATCACCGCCTTCAACGCCTCCCATACCACCCCCACCCGCACCTCCCCGTTGTCGTTGGCCTCCAAGTACCTTTCGATACACCCCCTCACCTTCCCACACACCACCTCGTTCGCCAGCAGTCCCACATCCAGCCGCCACAACGGGCGTTGGTCCCTCTCCTCTCCCAGCTCCAGTTCCACCCAGTGCGGGGCATGGTCTGAAACAGCTATAGCCGAATACTCCGTCCCCTCCACCCTCGGGATGAGCGCCCGACCCAGAACAAAGAAATCTATCCGGGAGTAGGCTTTGTGTACATGGGAGAAGAAAGAAAATTCCCTGGCCTGCGGCCTTGCAAACCGCCATGGGTCCACTCCCCCCATCTGATCCATAAACCCCTAAGTACCTTGGCCGCCGCCGGCCTCTTTCCAGCCCTTGATTTGGAGCGGTCCAGTGGTGGATCCAACACTGTATTGAAGTCCCCTCCCATTATCAGGCCTCCTATCTCCAGGTCCGGAATGCGCCCCAACATGCGCTTCATGAATCCTGCATCATCCCAGTTCGGGGCGTATACGTTTACCAACACCACCCACGTCCCATGCAGCCTACCGCTCACCATTACATATCGCTCTCCATTGTCCGCTACAATAGTCTTGGCCTCAAATGACACCCGCTTTCCCACCAATATTGCCACCCCTCTATTCTTCGCATTCAGTCCCGAGTGGAATACCTGTCCTACCCATCCCTTTCTTAACCTGACCTGGTCCTCCACCTTCAGGTGTGTCTCTTGGAGCATGGCCACATCTGCCTTCAGTCCCTTTAAGTGCACGAACACTCGAGCCCTCTTCACCGGCCCATTCAGGCCCCTCACATTCCACGTTATCAGCCGGATTGGAGGGGCTCTCACACCCCCCCCCCCCACGCCCCGCCGACTAGCCTTCTCCTTTTCTGGGCCAGTCCCGTGTCCACGCCTCCCTCGCCCTCCAGTCTCCCAGAGTGGGGACCCCCGTCCCGACCACCTCTTCTGTGTCCCATTCCCTTTCGGCCAGTGCACCAGCAACCCTTTTCCCCCCCCCTTCCCCCCTCCCCTCCCCCCGCTAGACCCCTGTCTAGCTTTTTTGCTCCCCCCATGTCACTCCCGTAAGTCAGCTGACGTCTGCTGACCCCGGCTTCCCCCGCTATCCCATTGACCTCCCCGCGTGGGAGTCTCCCAATGCATATGCATTCCTTCGTTCCCCTTCCCGCCTTTCTTCCCGCGCGCGGGAAAAAAACCCGCGCTTTCCAAAGCCCGCTCCGCCCCCTCTGGCGCAGCTCCTGCCGCGGCCTTGTCTCTCTCCCCAGCCCATGTAACATTTCCTGCGCGTGACTGACCCCCTATATACAACAACCATCACACATCAAACCCCAAAACATCCCCCCCACCCTCACAAACCCTCAGTTAGAGTCCAACTTTTCGGCTTGTACAAAGGTGCACGCCTCTTCAGGCGTTTCAAAGTAATAGTGTCGGCCCTTGTATGTGACCCACAGTCGCGCTGGCTGCAGCATTCCGAATTTCACTTCTTTTCAGTACAACGCCGCTTTGGCCCGGTTGAAACCCGCTCTCCGCTTTGCAACCTCCGTGCTCCAGTCCGAGTATATTCGGATCTCTGCATTGTCCCACTTACTGCTCCGCTCCTTCTTGGCCCATCTCAGGACCCACTCTCTGTCCGAGAACCGGTGGAACCTCACCACCATCGCCCTTGGCGGCTCATTTACCTGGGGCTTCTTCGCCAGCACCCGATGTGCCCCGTCCAACTCCAGCGGCCTCGAAGGGGCCTTCGTGCCCATCATCGCCTCGAGCATCGTGCTCGCGTATGCCCCGGCATCAGGCCCCTCCACTCCCTCAGGGAGACCCAGGATTCGCAGATTCTTTCTCCTCGACCTGTTCTCCAGGTCTTCGAGTCTTCCCGCCCACCTCTTGTGTAGCGCCTCGTTCTGCTCCACTCTCACCGCCAGGCCCACGAGCTCGTCCTCGTTCTGACTGACTCTTTTCTGTACCTCCTGGATCTTAGCTTCGTGGGCCTTCTGGGTGATCCCAAGTCCTTCAATTGCCGAAAGCATAGGCGCCAACATCTCCTTGCGCATCTCCTCGCGCTGCTCCTCGAAGCAGCGCTTGATGAACTCCTGCAGCTCCCCTTTGTCCCTGGACACCGCCATTTCGTTTTCTTTCCCTCGCTTCTCCCGTTGCTCCAGAGCCGCTCCTTTGGCCGTTACACTTCTGGTCCGTTTCATAGAAGTTGGAGGGGGACCTCTCTCTTCCCTTCCCCACGGGTTGCTTCAAAAAAAAAATTTTTTAATTCCGTTGGGGCTCCTCTAACGAGCCCAAAAGTCCGTGGTAGCGGGAGCTGCCGAATCGTGCGGCTTAGCTCCGCATAGCTGCAACCGGAAGTCGAGAGGGAATCCTTTTGGCAGTGTTTGCTTCACCAGTCTGCCCCAAAAAGTCTATGGAAACTCCTGAAAAAGGTCTGAGAGTTGGTTCCAGACGGGAGCTGCCGAATGCGCGACCTACTCCTCCATGGCCGCCACCGGAAACCTCGTCCCTGCTTCTTCAATGGCCTTGGTAGATCTTTTCACAGTTGTTCCCTCTACTGCTAGAATTCACCTTTGATAGAGTCAAGTCAGATTGCAGCTTTAAGCTTGCCCTTCCCCTGCCTGCATGCTGGAAGAGGCTTTTGTCTATTGCTGCAGCTCAAGCCAAATCTTTTACTGTTTCTGCCGGGTCTGGTAACCAAAAGACATAACATTCCTGGGGGACACTGTCAGGGGAATGCTGCAGTCTTCTTCCCACACCGGGAAATGTCAAACAAATGCCGTGGGGGCCCTGTAAAAGAGCCCAAAAGTCCGTTCCAAGCGGGAGCTGCCGAATATGCGACCTAGCTCTGCATAGCCGCACCCGGAAGTCGTGAGTGTCTTGTTAATGAGGTCCTGGCCTTGTCCTGTCTCCAGATGGACTGGCCAGCAGGTGTCGTGTTTCTTGTCTTATACTGTGTCTGCTCTTGTCTGTGATTGGCTGTCGTGTTATGTGTGCTAATTGGTCTGTTGGTCTGTCTATCATGATGTGTGTGTTGTGATGTGTGTTTGAATATCATGACAGGTGTTGGGTGGGAGTACAAGGCAGGGCAGAGTCCTTTAGGCCGTGAGGGCCCGGGCCCACAAAAGTTCCCACTACCACTCTAGATGTTTGAGTGGGAGGACAGAGGGCGGGGTAGCATCTTCAGCGCAGGCGGTCCCAGCAGGCCGAGGTCTGCTCCCACTTGGATGTTGGGTGGGAGGACAGAGGGCAGGGCAGAGTCTTCAGCCTGGGAGGGGCCAGGGAAGGCCCAGCAGTGTAAGGCAGGCAGGCAGTAAGGAAGGCAGTACTTCCCCCTCTTCCCTCTTTCAGGCAGCAGAACCTTCCTTGCTTACTTCCACCCTCCCTCCTCCAGGCAGCAGAAGGCCCAGTCCAAACAGAAGCACAGGAAGAGCAGCAAGCAGCATGTCATGATATGCACTCATGCACATAGTGAGATACAGACAGGCAGTGACAGACACCCAGTACAGCTAATCAACACACAGGACAGAACACAATCAATCACCAGGCAGAACACTAGAAGGTGGTCTCCCACTATAAAAGACACAAGGCATCAGCACTCTGCCTCTTTCCACTGGTGACAACTGGAGTGACAGTCAGGGTGTATATATCAGTTAGCACCTTCAACACGTGGCTCAGAGCTAGTCTGGTCTAGTTAGTTATAGTAAGCACGCTTAGATTAGTAGAGTGTCAAACCCACAGCGAACTGTGTGCACTGCTTAACAAGTTCAATAAAGCGTATTGAACCAACACCCAAGCTGGAGTCTACTTTCAAGTACAACTGCATCTAGTTGCAGTCTGTGTTACCCCTGGGTGATTAACACGACATGGTACCAGTGGTCTACTATCTCTAAGTGGTTTACCTCGAGTGATTCCGTGATGGCCAGCAAGTGCCTTCCAGCGACATGGAGAAGATCCAGGCCCCTCCACAGCTACGGATCTCCGGCAATCTCGGCGCCAACTGGCGGGTCTTCAAGCAGAGGTTCCTGCTCTACAATGAGGCCTCACGCCTCGAGGATGCGTCTGTTGCCAGAAAAATCACGCTGCTCCTATCGATTGCGGGGGACCAAGCCATCCAGATTTTCAACTCGCTTAATTTTACCAATGGCCAGGACAAGTCAAATTCAAGACCGTTTTGGAGAAGTTCGACAGTCACTGTGAAGTCGAAACAAACGAGACCTTTGAGCACCATATCTTCCAGCAACGCCTTCAGGGTAAGGATGAACCTTTCCAATCCTTTCTAACTCATCTCCGTATATTAGCGCAGTCCTGCAATTATGGTGACACCGCTGATTCCATCATCAGGGATCAGATCGTGTTTGGGGTCCACTCCGATTCCTTGCGGAAGCAACTCCTCAAAAGTAAGCACATGACCCTGCCAGTCGCAATCGAGACGTTTGTAGTGAATGAGAATGCGACAAATCGGTACTCCCGTTTCAAATCGTCAGAATACGAAAAACTTGCCTCCCACGAGGCCATCGCCCGGATGCAGCGCCTCAGTATCGATGAAAGCGGCCACACTTTTCCCGGGGCCCCACACATGCGCAACACGAACGGGAGAACAAAGCGGCCGAAAACCAAATTGCGCAGGTGCGAATGTCGGCTGACCGCACTGCGCATGTGCGACGACGCATGGAGCGTAACGACGCCAACGTCAGAACTTGCCCAAACTGCGGCACCGCCCACTTAAAGCGACAATGCCCTGCAAAAGGCAGGCGATGTTTAAATTGCGGGAAGCTTGGACATTATGCAGCCTTGTGCAGGTCTGCACCACCAGTCAAGGGCCAGCGATCCCAATTCCAACGTAAGTGCGTTCGATGTGTACAGCAAGGTTTACTGGATTCTGATCCTGGTAGCACTACAGATCCAGAGGACGACTGCCTGGAGTCCCCCTATCGTGTAGGCATCATCACTACATGTGATTAGGCCTCTTCAAATTCAGCAAGACGCCTATCTAACCTCAATGTGGATTCCGCGGACGAATGGCGTGCTGTCATACACGTTAACCAATGCAGCATCCAGTTCAAGCTGGACACTGGTGCTTCTGCCAATCTCATCTCTCAAGCTGATTTTGACCGCATTAAAAAGCAACCCAAAATTATTCCGCCAGCCTGCCAGCTCCTTGATTATAATGGCAATGCCATAACTGCACTAGGACCTTGTCATCTATTCGTCTCCAACAAGACCATCAATGTCACACTGTGATTCAAAGTCGTCAAGCCTGATAAGACATCCTGCTACATGCATGCAAGCTACTCAACCCCGTACAGCGAGTCCATGCCATGTCTTCTTCCAATGTGGATCTTCAGGCTGACATTGATGACATCCTTGCTCAATATCCGGATCTGTTTGATGGAATGGGCACTCTGCCATACTGCTACAAGATCCTACTCAGGCCTGATGCCACGCCTGTAATCCATGCACCACGCCGGGTGTCGGCTCCTCTGAAGGAACGTTTAAAGGCACAGCTACAGGAGCTCCAAAACCAGGGCATAATCTCTAAAGTGACGGAACCGACTGACTGGGTCAGCTCGATGGTCTGTGTGAAGAAGCCCTCAGGAGAGTTGCGGATATGCATAGATCCCAAAGATCTTAACCAGAACATAATGCGGGAACACTACCCGATCCCGAAGCGGGAGGAACTGTGAGATGGCACACGCCAAATTCTTCACGAAGCTAGATGCATCGCGTGGTTTCTGGCAGATACAACTGGATGAGTCCAGCAGGAAGCTCTGCATGTTCAACACACCATTTGGCAGGTACTGTTATAACCGCATGCCGTACGGCACTGTCTCAGCCTCTGAAATCTTCCACAGGATCATGGAGCAAATGATGGAGGGCATTGAGGGTGTGCGTGTCCACATAGATGATGTAATCATATGGTCCACGACCCCCGAGGAACACATATCTCGTCTCAAACAAGTCTTTCGACGTGTCCATGCAAACGGCCTCAAGCTGAACAAGGCCAAGTGCTCCTTTGGCATGTCAACCATCCAGTTCTTGGGCGACCAGATATCGCAGCAGGGTGTGCGATCAGATTCGGACAAGGTCAAGGCCATTAACGCCATGAAGACCCCGGAAGACAAGAAGGCAGTACTACACTTCCTCGGAATGGTGAACCTCTTGGGAAAATTCATTCCCAACATGGCCTCACACACCACGGCTCTCAGGCATCTGGTGAAGAAGTCCACTGCATTCCAGTGGCTACCCACAAGCAGAGTGGTTCGAGCTAAAGGCAAAGCTGACCACTGCTCCGGTACAAGCATTTTTTGACCGGACAGGGAAACAAAAATCTCCACGGACGCAAGCCAGGACGGCCTTGGTGCGGTGCTCCTCCAGAGGGATGACTCCTCGTCCTGGGCTCCAGTTGCTTATGCGTCAAGGGCCATGACTCCTACTGAACAGAGGTACGCCCAGATAGAAAAAGAGTGCCTGAGTCTCCTAACCGGCATTGTAAAGTTTCATGACTACGTCTATGGTCTACCTACATTTACAGTGGAGACTGACCACAGACCCTTGGTCCATATCATTCATAAGGACTTGAATGACATGACGCCCAGGCTTTAGTGCATTCTCCTTCAACTCCGAAGGAACGATTTTGAGTTAGTATACACACCAGGAAAGGAGCTGATAATTGCGGATGCCCTGTCCCGCTCCATCACCTCGCCCTGTGAAAGGTTGACTTCATCCGCCAGATTGAGGCACAGGTGCAGCTGTGTGCCAGCAACCTCCCGGCCTCAGATGAAAGAGTGATCAGCATTCGTGGAGAGATTGCCAAATACCCTCTTCTGCAGCGTGTTGTCATGAGAATGTCGCTTTAAGAAATGTTTGGCTGCTCATGTTACTGCAGTGATGTCAGAGTGTGGGTGGAGCTGAGCTCTGGTTCTGCTTTTTAGTTTCACTTTGAGAAAAAGCTTGGGTGTGTCTGGCTTTTTGGTTTCGTTTTTCAGTGTGTTGCAGCTGAAGTCAGCCAAAGCAGCTATACTGTTGATCTCTCTACCATGAAGGACTATCTCTTGATCATTTGGTGAATTCAGAAATTTAAATGTTTTCAGTATTGAATGTAAACCCTGATGTGCTTCTGTTTAAAGGTTGTTAAGTCTTTTGGATGTTAAAAGGACAGCTTAAAGGATTACTTAGTGTTGTATTCTTTGGGGGTTATCTTTGAATTAATGGTTGCTAAGATATTCACTGTTTGTTTTAAAAAGGTTAACTTGAGTTCACAGAATAAACATTGTTTTGTTTTAAAAAATACTTTTCCATTTCTGCTGTACCACATCTGCAGAGTGGGCCGTGTGCTCCCCATACCACAATCTATTAAAAGTTGTGGGTCAGGTGAACTCCATGATACACTTTGGGGTTCTCTAAACCCTGACCCATAACAGTGTAATGCACCACCTTGCAAATGGCTGGCAAAAAGGGCAATGCCCTCAGTTCTTTAATGTCAAGGACGACCTGACAGTCATCGAGGGGATCCTCCTCAAGCTAGATCATATCATTATTCCTCACAATCTGCAGAGCTTAGTGCTCAAACAAATCCACGAGGGACACCTCGGTGTCAAAAAGTGTAGGTGCAGGGCCCGGCAGGCTGTCTATTGGCCTGGAATCAACCAGGACATATCCAACATGATCCTCAATTGTGCGACCTGCCAGCGCTTCCAGCCTGCTCAGCCCAAAGAAACACTCCAGCAACACGAGATTGTAACCTCTCCGTGGTCCAAGGTGGGAATCGACCTTTTTCACGTCAATGGGCGTGACTATGTGCTCATCATAGACTACTTCTCAAATTACCCGGAAGTTGTGAACCTGTCAGACCTCACATCAAGGACAGTCATCAAGGCCTGCAAGGAGACATTTGCCAGGCATGATATTCCACTCACTGTCATGAGTGACAATGGACCCTGATTCCACAGCCAAGATTGGTCCAATTTCGCCAAGTCGTACCAATTCAACCACAGCACCTCAAGCCCACACTACCCGCAGTCCAACGGGAAGATTGAGAAAGGTGTCCAAGGCTGCCGACTCTGCTTCTGACTTCAACCTTGCGCTGTTGGCGTACAGGGCAACCCCTCTGTCCACCAGTATGTCTCCGGCTCAACTCCTCATGAATAGAGACCTGCGGACGACTGTTCCAGCCATACACTTACCAGACCTGGATCATCTCCCAGTAACTCAGGAACCGGCAGAAGCTGACATACGATGCTCATGCTACCGATTTGCCTGTGCTCTCTCCGGAAGAAGCTGTTCAGATCAAGCTACCTGATGGAGGCTGGTCAGCTCCAGCTGTTGTTGTTCGATAGGCTGCCCCCAGATCGTTTGTAGTTCGTATGGCTGATGGCTCCATTGTCAGGCTCAACAGAAGGGCACTGCGCAAAGTTGCCTGCCCACCAACAGATCCTACTTTTCCAGATGTTGTTGTGCCTCCTCCAGACACCTCGCACCACGAGGCCACTAATCTGGCAGCAATCCCACCTGTCAAGGCGCTGTCGTCCCCACCTCCACCTCTCAGGCATTCAACAAGGATCAGACGCAAGCCCCAAAGATTGGACTTATAGTCATTTATCTTGTAAGTTTTGTTCTGTATCTGCATGCTAGACACCTTTTATGTGTATATTCATCCACTCGCTTTCATCCACTCGCCATTTAATGTAAATAGTTCTACATGTAAATACAGTCGCATATGCTCCAAGCTACCAACATTTTTTTTTAAAAAGGGGGGATGTCATGATATGCACTCATGCACATAATGAGATACAGACAGGCAGTGACAGACACCCAGTACAGCCAATCAACACACAGGACAGAACACAACCAATCATCAGGCAGAACACTAGAAGGTGGTTTCCCACTATAAAACACACGAGGCATCAACACTCTGCCTCTTTCCACTGGTGACAACTGGAGTGACAGTCAGGGTGTATATATCAGTTAGCACCTTCTACACGTGGCTCAGAGCTAGTCTGACCTAGTTAGTTATAGTAAGCACGCTTAGATTAGTAGAGTGTCAAACCCACAGCGAACTGTGTACACTGCTTAACAAGTTCAATAAAGCGTATTGAACCAACACCAAAGTTTGGAGTCTACATTCAAGTACAACTGCATCCAGTTGCAGTCCGTGTTACCCCTGGGTGATTAACATGACACAGCAGTCAACAGGAGTGACAGGAATACCATGATCAGCAGCTGCACCCACAGCAGCAGGAACCACACTGGCAGCTGCTGCAGCACCGGCCCTGGCAACTGCCTACATCCTATTGGCTGGGGACAATTGGTTACCCCATGAACTTTTATAGGGTCCAATAAAACTCAGGACAAATTAAAAGGGTAGCTCCTGGTAGGGGAACTGCCCAACAAACCAAAGAGCAATGGAAACTTATCAGATGTCAACTCAAGGCGACACGGTGGTGTAGTGGGTTAGCCCTGCTACCTCACGTCGCCGATGTCCCAGGTTCAATCCCGGTCCGGGTCACTGTCCGTGTGGAGTTTGCACATTCTCCCCATGTCTGCGTTCATGAGAAGGTCCTCCATCTTCCCCTTTCTGTGCCGGGTGCCTGTAGACCAGGAGCGTGGGGCTGAGGTGCAAACAGAATTTCAATAAAAGCGTGGACAAGAAATTAAAAAGGGAGTGCAGCCGAAAACACTCAACATAGATGTGGAACACGGTCTCCACAAGACCACACAAAAGGCAGGGTTCTTGGTGATTGCATGGCACTGAGGGAGAAGACACCTCCTTAGAGGGACCTCCGCCGCTGGACGGCAACAGGGTGCGTCCAGGAAACAGACGTGGGCAAGAAGGTGAAGGGTGTGCGGCAGCAGCCCGTACAGAAACCCCTCCATGCAGTGCAGAAAGACATGGAGGGCATTTCTGCGAGGCGGCTAGGATTGTGGGGCACCGATTCCCGAGGGAGGGTTCAAGGCCTGCAGCCAATGTGGAATTCCACCTGGGCAGGGTTCCACTTAGACTGGAGGCCACGCACGCCGTCTCAGGACCGTCAGTGCGTTTGGGTCCGAGCATGACCATTTTGAGGTCTCAGATTCATGAGCCACAAGCCGTACGGCTACCCTCCGTGTTGTGCTGACACGTAAGGTGTCATCCAGCCCACTCCTCCATCACCCAGCACTTCCCCAATCCTGGTCACCCCGACAACCTCAGCCTTGCTCTCCGCCAGTGACCTGAATGGATATTGACAGAGGTGCGGATTCCTGAGCAGCGGCTCCCTAACGCCAGCCACTACTCCTGACGGGGCACAGTTGCGGCACATGCTGACCATGTTCCAGACTTGCAGAAGGTCCTGGTACAAGATGGGCAGCGCCTGCAAGGAGTTACGAAGACCTCTCAAGTCGACAAACAGGAGTAGCACGTCATAATTCAGGCCATGCACCTGGAGTACAAATATGTCATGCCAGGGCTCATCATCGTGGAGGGGGCCCGAGGTAAAGGAATTACTGCAGGGTCTGAAGACAGAAGGTCACCACCTGGGTGTGAAGGCACACCAGCGCATGGCCGCCCACCCCAGGATTTTTCTATGTAAATGTGATATGGGGCGGGATTCTCCTTTCCGGGGTCTAAGTCTCCAGAAAGGAGGGGCTGGTTAGCACTGGGCTAAATCGCTGGCTTTTAAAGCAAACCCAGACAGGCCAGCAGCACGGTTCAATTCCCGTACCAGCCTCCCCGAACAGGCGCCGGAATGTGGCGACTAGGGGCTTTTCACAGTAACTTCATTTGAAGCCTACTTGTGACAATAAGCGATTTTCATTTTCATTTCATTTTTCAAGTCCCCACGCCGGCGGGAAAACCGCAAAGCCATCAGGGCTGCCAAGAGACAATATCAGACCAAGCTAGAGTCACAGACTAGCGTAACGGATTCTCATCGGTTGTGGCAAGGCTTAAACAGCATAACGGGCTACAAAACAAAGTAGAGCAAAATCTCCCACAACAGCATCCCCCTCCCTGATGAACTCAACACATTCTATGCTCGTTTCGAGCAGGAAACCAACAAACAGTTGTCAACTGCCCCAGCAGCCTCGGACACACCCATACCCACTGTGATATGGTACGAATTAAGTAATGGCATGATGGGAAGACTGGTCAATGGGAAGACTGGTCAAAAGGTTTGATACAATGTAAGAAAGGCTGAAACTACTCATTCCAGCTCCCCAGGCCCGGGTAAAGAATGCTGCCCTAACCATTTCAGACTGTAAGACTGATAAGGCTAACTCTGCATAACTTGAAGTCTGAAAAGATCAGCAAAGGTTGAGCCATTCCAAAACACCGGACCTCGGCAACTCCTGATAAAACTAACTCGTCATAACCCAGGGCCGTAGGAATTAAAACAAGATAAGTTCAGGAAGAAACATTTCTATTCCGACCTTTCAATGTTCCCTCCAAGGACTAAATAATGGTATGAGTGATCTGACCAAAAATGGTCTGTTCTATGCTTCCATTTGTATTTCCGATCAAACTCCTGACTATACTGTTGTCACACAATCTTGATAATGATAATGTATAAATATTGAGCTAATTCTCCACAAAAGCGCAGAACTTGTGAAAGACTCAGTAGTTTTGTTGACTGCTCTCTGACTTCAAGTTTCAGCCATTACTGCATGCAGTTGTTTCGAAAATAAAACTTTGTTATTCTGTCTTAACGAGTGTGTTGAATCTTTCTACTACAGAAGCGGAATAATATTGACTACAACACCCACCATCACAGCTTCCAAAGTCAGATCGGCCTTCTTAAAGTGAACCCTTGGAAAGCAAATGGTCCGGATGGGGTCCCTGGTCATGCACTCAGATCCTGCTCAGACCAGCTGGCAGATGTGTTCGAGGACATCTTCAACTTCTCCCTACTTCATTCCCAGTGCTCACCTGCTTCATGAAGATCGCCTGGTGCCAAAGAAGAACCAGGCAACGTGCCTCAACGACTACCGTCCGGTGGCCTTGACATCGATCATTATGAAGTGCTTCGAGAGGTTGGTCATCCGGCGGGGGTCTCTGTTTCTGAAACTAAGTGTTGTCGCTGGCACAGAGGACAGGATTCTCTCAGCCCAGGCCAGGCCAGAGAATCGCCGGGATGGGAGCGAATTGCGCGATGCTGCCCCGATGCTGGTCCGCCGATTCTCCGGAGAGCGGAGAATCGGCGCCATTAGCGCCGGCGCAGTCGGCGGGGCGCCAGTCGGGGGCCGTTCTGCCAAGTCCCGCCGGCATCGTTCTAACCAACCCCCGTCCCACACACCAGTAACTCTAACCCCCTAACCCGGAGGGCAGCCAAACACCCACCCTGCCCCACATGCTGGTACCCATACTGGGCGCCATGGCTGGTGAAGCCACCAGCTGCCCACCCCCTGGACTACATGAGTCGGACTGTCTAACACTGTCATTTTGTGTTCCCCCCCACCCTCCCTCCCAGGAGTAGACTGCACACAACTGCCGGGAGCGGAGAAGGCAGGAGGGGGACCAATGTGTGGCCCCTCACTGTGGCCGAGCAGACAGCCCTGGACGTGGTTCGCGGCCGGAGGAAAGGGAGGTCGCTGAGGTGAAGCTCATCCGTGGTCAAGCAAGTGAGACCCCGCTACGTTTCGGTTAAACACCACCCCCAACACCACCCCCACACCACCTGCACCCCCACCCTCAAACCCACACCACCCTCACCCCCACCCACCCACCCTCGCCCCCACACCACCCGCACACCCGCCCTCAAACCCGCAATCCCATCCTCACCCCCACATCACCCCCACCCTCGCCCCCACACCACCTTCACCCCCACACCACCCATCCTCACCCCCACATCACCCCCACCCTCGCCCCCACACCACCCTTGCCCCCACACCACCCGCACTCCCATCCTCACCTCCACACAACCCATCCTCACCCCCACATCACCCCCACCCTCGCCCCCACACCACCCTCATCCCCACACCACCCACCCTTACCCCCACACCACCCATCCTCACTCCCACATCACCCCCACCCTCGCCCCCTCACCACCCTCACCCCCACACCACCCATCCTCACCCCACATCACCCCCACCCTCTCCCCCACATCACCCGCACCCTCACCTCCACACCACCCTCACCGCTATACCACCCTCACCCCCCCCACACCACCTTCACCCCCAGCACCCTGGATTGTTTCACTATCGATTACTTATTACTGCTGTGCCCTAAAAATACACGTTTAATGGTTAATAATGATTACTCGGTACTCTTCCTACAATTCATCTCGATCCTTAATAAAGTAACTGATGTAAAACTACTCTAGTGGCATGCTAACTATTCAGTTTTAAGAAGCATCATCGCTGAACCCCCCACCCCCCCTTCACCCCCCACCCCAGCTGGTCCGGCCAATGTTCAGCCCAGCAGCCCACAATCGCTCCTTTGTGTCCTACCCCCTTTCTCTCCCTCATCAGCCGCCACACCGGTTTCACGATATTTGAAAGCACAAGCCCATTGAAAGAGGAGAATCGCAGAAGCCCTGGAGAATACCGGGTTGGGCCCACTAATGGTATGTAAATTGAGTTTACTGCAAGTGCGTTCCGGTATGCATTGACACCACTGTCGAGGTGACAGAGAATCGCGATTTGGCGCTGTGGTGAATGTATTCACCTAATTCATGTATGATACTATAATCTGTGACCTATGACCTGGAAGTGGTGATACGAGCTGCTTCCAGGTACTGTACTGTAACCCCGGTGGGCTCTGCCTCTGGCTCCGCCCTCACGGGGGCCATATATAGACCGGCCGCCTGCGGGCGGCATTCATCTGTCCAACCGACTCTGGCTGGGCAAGTTCATGATTAATAAAGCTTAATGTTCACTCGCTCTCTCTGCCTCACGGTGAATTGAAGGTATGTCAATTTATTAATCATAGACAGCACTATGGAAGCCGCTCTAAAGCCAGACAGACTCGAACTCGACGCCCGCATTGGCTTTGATGCTTCGAGGCTTACCTCGACTCCTCCACAATGCCTCCCATGGAGACCCTCAAGCTTCGACTCCTCCACGCCATCGAATCTCAATAATGATCGAGAAAGCGGCCACGTACGAGGCGGCGGTCGCAACCCTCAAGGCACACTTCGTGAAGCCCGTAAATTAGGTGTTCGCCAGACACCTCCTCACTACTCGCCGTCAACGCTCCGGAGAATCGCTGGGCGAGTATCTGGAAACCCTGACTCTACTCGCGAGGAACTGCGGCTATCGAGATGTGACGGCGGAGGAGCATATGAACTCACAGAACCGGGACACCTACGTGGCGGGGGTCCGCTCGAACTACATCAGGCAGTGTCTGCTGGAAAACAGGACTTCCGACCTGTGGGTAAGCTAGCTACCTCGCTAAGAGGTGGCTTACCAGAGCTTCAGTGCGTTCCCCGCGGGCCGGGCGAACTCCTCGTGGACACCCTCGTCGCGGCCCCTGTCGGACCTGACTACGTCGCAGGCCTGCGCCGCACGTCTGCCAGCCCAGCCCGGGGAACCGCCGTGCTACTTCTGCGGCCAGGGCCAACACCCCCGGCAGCAATGCCCAGCCCGCACAGCGACATGCAGCGACTGTGGGAAAAAGGAGCACTTCGCTAGAGTCTGTCTGGGCCGACCTAAGACTTAGAAATTGAAAACACACCAGGCCCGACCCATGGACTCCCAGCCCCACAGACCCCGCAATGTGGCTGCGTGCCTGCCTGGAACGCCCCCGTCAGATGCGTCATCAGCATCGTGCGACTCGTGGGGGCCGCCATCTTGGTCGCCAGCCCCAACATCGACCGACATGTGCGACTCATGGGGGCAGCCATCTTGGTCGCCATCTTCGCCCCAGCCTGACACGTGCGACTCATGGGGGCCGCCATCTTGTGATTCCACCGACCACACAGGCTACCCGCAGTTGGGCACAGTCACCCTCGACCAGTCGCAGCCGAAACAGCTGAAGAACTCCCTGATGGTCGTCCGGGTCAACGGGCACGGGACCCCCTGTCTTTTCAACTCCGGGAGCACGGAGAGCTTTGTCCACCCCGACACGGTAAGGCGCTGCTCCCTCCACATCTACCCAGCCTCCTAAACAATCTCCCATGCCTCCGGGTCCCATTCGGTTCAGATCCGGGGGTACTGTATCGCCAATCTCGCGATGCAGGGTGCAGAGCACGCTCGTTTTAAGCTCTAGGTCCTCCTCCACCTCTGTGCCCCCTACTGCTCGGATTGAACTTTCAATGTAATCACCGAAGCCTGACCTTACAGTTCGGCGGACCCTTTCCCCCCCTCACGGTATGCAGCCTCGCGACCCTCAAGGTCTCCCCCTCTTCACTCTTTGCGAACCTCACTCCCGACTGTAAGCCCGTCGCCACCAGGAGCAGGCGGGACTGTTCCCTAGAATTGACGTTTATCAAGTCGGAGGTCCAGCGACTGTTGAGTGAAGGGATCATCGAGGCCAGCAACAGCCCCTGGAGAGCACAAGTGGTGGTCGTCCGGACCGGGGGAAAGAATCGGGTGGTTGTGGACTACAGCCAGAACATTAACCGGTTCACGCAACTGGATGCGTACCCCCTCCCCCGCATAGCGGAGATGGTCAACCAGATCGTGCAGTACCGTGTGTTCTCAGCGGTCGGTCTGAAGTCGGCCTACCACCAGCTCCCAATCTGCCCGGAAGAGCGCCACTACATTGCGTTTGAAGCAGCCGGCCGACTCTTCCACTTCCTCAGAGTCCCCTTTGGCGTCACTAGCGGGGTCTCGGTCTTTCAGAGAACGATGGACCGAATAGTGGACCTGTACGGTTTGCGGGCTACATACCCGCACTTGGACAATGTGACCATCTGCGGCCATGATCAGCAGGACCATGACGCCAACCTTCAGAGGTTCCTCCAGGCTGACAATCCCTCAATCTCACATACAACAAAGAAAAGTGCGTCTTACGTACTACCCGACTAGCCATCCTCGGCTACGTCGTGGATAACGGAGTCCTAGGGCCCGACCCCGACCGTATGCGCCCCCTCACAGAACTCCCCCTTCCCTACAGTCTCAAGGCCCTAAAACGATGCCTGGGACTGTTCTCATACTATGCCCAGTGGGTCCCCAACTATGCGGACAAAGCCTGCCCACTTAGAACATAGAACATAGAACAATACAGCGCAGTACAGGCCCTTCGGCCCACGATGTTGCACCGAAACAAAAGCCATCTAACCTACACTATGCCATTATCATCCATATGTTTATCCAATAAACTTTTAAATGCCCTCAATGTTGGCGAGTTCACTACTGTAGCAGGTAGGGCATTCCACGGCCTCACTACTCTTTGCGTAAAGAACCTACCTCTGACCTCTGTCCTATATCTATTACCCCTCAGTTTAAAGTTATGTCCCCTCGTGCCAGCCATATCCATCCGCGGGAGAAGGCTCTCACTGTCCACCCTATCCAACCCCCTGATCATTTTGTATGCCTCTATTAAGTCTCCTCTTAGCCTTCTTCTCTCCAACGAAAACAACCTCAAGTCCGTCAGCCTTTCCTCATAAGATTTTCCCTCCATACCAGGCAACATCCTGGTAAATCTCCTCTGCACCCGCTCCAAAGCCTCCACGTCCTTCCTATAATGCGGTGACCAGAACTGTACGCAATACTCCAAATGCGGCCGGACCAGAGTTCTGTACAGCTGCAACATGACCTCTCGACTCCGGAACTCAATCCCTCTACCAATAAAGGCCAACACTCCATAGGCCTTCTTCACAACCCTATCAACCTGGGTGGCAACTTTCAGGGATCTATGTACATGGACACCTAGATCCCTCTGCTCAGCCACACTTTCAAGAACTTTACCATTAGCCAAATATTCTGCATTCCTGTTATTCCTTCCAAAGTGAATCACCTCACACTTCTCTACATTAAACTCCATTTGCCACCTCTCAGCCCAGCTCTGCAGCTTATCTATATCCCTCTGTAACCTGCTACATCCTTCCACACTATCGACAACACCACCGACTTTAGTATCATCTGCAAATTTACTCACCCACCCTTCTGTGCCTTCCTCTAGGTCATTGATAAAAATGACAAACAGCAACGGCCCCAGAACAGATCCTTGTGGTACGCCACTTGTGACTGTACTCCATTCTGAACATTTCCCATCAACCACCACCCTCTGTCTTCTTTCAGCTAGCCAATTTCTGATCCACATCTCTAAATCACCCTCAATCCCCAGCCTCCGTATTTTTTGCAATAGCCTACCGTGGGGAACCTTATCAAACGCTTTGCTGAAATCCATATACACCACATCAACTGCTCTACCCTCGTCTACCTGTTCAGTCACCTTCTCAAAGAACTCAATAAGGTTTGTGAGGCATGACCTACCCTTCACAAAGCCATGCTGACTATCCCTGATCATATCATTCCTATCTAGATGATTATAAATCTTGTCCCTTATAATCCCCTCCAAGACTTTACCCACTACAGACGTGAGGCTCACCGGTCTATAGTTGCCGGGGTTGTCTCTGCTCCCCTTTTTGAACAAAGGGACCACATTTGCTGTCCTCCAGTCCTCTGGCACTATTCCTGTAGCCAATGATGACATAAAAATCAAAGCCAAAGGTCCAGCAATCTCTTCCCTGGCCTCCCATAGAATCCTAGGATAAATCCCATCAGGTCCCGGGGACTTATCTATTTTCAGCCTGTCCAGAATTGCCAACACCTCTTCCCTACGTACCTCAATGCCATCTATTCTATTAGCCTGG
Organism: Scyliorhinus torazame; assembly: GCF_047496885.1. Lineage (NCBI taxonomy): Eukaryota > Metazoa > Chordata > Chondrichthyes > Carcharhiniformes > Scyliorhinidae > Scyliorhinus > Scyliorhinus torazame. Next base: position 144,615,366 of record NC_092714.1, on the reverse strand, counting down.
GACTCAGCATTCTCCTCCACAACATTATCTTTTTCCTGAGTGAATACTGACGAAAAATATTCATTTAGTATCTCGCCTATCTCTTCAGACTCCACACACAATTTCCCATCCCTGTCCTTGACTGGTCCTACTCTTTCCCTAGTCATTCGCTTATTCCTGACATACCTATAGAAAGCTTTTGGGTTTTCCTTGATCCTTCCTGCCAAATACTTCTCATGTCCCCTCCTTGCTCGTCTTAGCTCTCTCTTTAGATCCTTCCTCGCTACCTTGTAACTATCCATCGCCCCAACCGAAACTTCACACTTCATCTTCACATAGGCCTCCTTCTTCCTCTTAACAAGAGATTCCACTTCCCTGGTAAACCACGGTTCCCTCGCTCGACGCCTTCCTCCCTGTCTGACCGGTACATACTTATCAAGAACACGCAGTAGCTGATCCTTGAACAAGCCCCACTTATCCAGTGTGCCCAACACTTGCAGCCTACTTCTCCACCTTATCCCCCCCAAGTCACGTCTAATGGCATCATAATTGCCCTTCCCCCAGCTATAACTCTTGCCCTGCGGTGTATACTTATCCCTTTCCATCATTAACGTAAACGTCACCGAATTGTGGTCACTGTCCCCAAAGTGCTCTCCTACCTCCAAATCCAACACCTGGCCTGGTTCATTACCCAAAACCAAATCCAACGTGGCCTCGCCTCTCGTTGGCCTGTCAACATATTGTTTCAGGAAACCCTCCTGCACACACTGTACAAAAAACGACCCATCTATTGTACTCGAACTATATCTTTTCCAGTCAATATTTGGAAAGTTAAAGTCTCCCATAATAACTACCCTGTTACTTTCGCTCATATCCAGAATCATCTTCGCCATCCTTTCCTCTACATCCCTAGAACTATTAGGAGGCCTATAAAAAACTCCCAACAGGGTGACCTCTCCTTTCCTGTTTCTAACTTCAGCCAATACTACCTCGGAAGAAGAGTCCCCATCTAGCATCCTCTCCGCCACCGTAATACTGCTCTTGACTAGCAGCGCCACACCTCCCCCTCTTTTGCCTCCTTCTCTGAGCTTACTAAAACACCTAAACCCCGGAACCTGCAACATCCATTCCTGTCCCTGCTCTATCCATGTCTCCGAAATGGCCACAACATCGAAGTCCCAGGTACCAACCCACGCTGCCAGTTCCCCTACCTTGTTTCGTATACTCCTGGCATTGAAGTAGACACACTTCAAACCACCTACCTGAACGCTGGCCCCCTCCTGCGACGTCAAATCTGTGCTCCTGACCTCTATACTCTCATTCTCCCTTACCCTAAAACTACAATCCAGGTTCCCATGCCCCTGCTGCATTAGTTTAAACCCCCCCAAAGAGCACTAACAAATCTCCCCCCCAGGATATTTGTGCCCCTCAGGTTCAGATGTAGACCATCCTGTCTGTAGAGGTCCCACCTTCCCCAGAAAGAGCCCCAGTTATCCAAAAATCTGAAACCCTCCCGCCTGCACCATCCCTGTAGCCACGTGTTTAAATGCTCTCTCTCCCTATTCCTCATCTCACTATCACGTGGCACGGGCAACAACCCAGAGATAACAACTCTGTTTGTTCTAGTTCTGAGCTTCCATCCTAGCTCCCTGAAAGCCTGCCTGACATCCTTGTCCCCTTTCCTACCTATGTCGTTGGTGCCAATGTGGACCACGACTTGGGGCTGCTCCCCCTCCCCCCTAAGGACCCGGAAAACACGATCCGAGACATCACGTACCCTTGCACCTGGGAGGCAACATACCAAACGTGAGTCTCTCACGCTCCCACAAAATCTCCTATCTGTGCCCCTGACTATAGAGTCCCCAATTACTAATGCTCTGCTCCTCTCCCCCCTTCCCTTCTGAGCAACAGGGACAGACTCCGTGCCAGAGGCCCGTACCCCATGGCTTACCCCTGGTAAGTCGTCCCCCCCACAAGTATCCAAAGCGGTATACTTGTTTCTCAGGGGAACGACCGCAGGGGATCCCTGCACTGACTGTTTTTTCCCAGTCCCTCTTACAGTTACCCACCTATCTCCAATCTTTGGTGTAACTAATTCCCTGAAGCTGCTATCTATGACCCCTTCTGCCTCCCGAATGATCCGAAGTTCTTCCAACTCCAGCTCCAGTTCCCTAACTCGGTCTTGGAGGAGCTGGAGATGGCAGCACTTCCTGCAGGTAAAATCAGCAGGGACACTAACTGCATCCCTCACCTCAAACATCCTGCAGGAGGAACATTGTACTCCCTTCCCTGCCATTCCTCCAACTTTCTACCAAGATCTGGCTAACAACTAAATTAAATTTTTATAAAAAATAATAATAATATAATAAAAATATGGTACTTACCTCAGACCAATGGGTTTTATTATTAGGTTAGAGGAGGAGGGCGGGTGGGAGACACTACACGTGTAGTGTCTCGGGTTATTCAAACCACCAGTTTTCCCCTGACAGATGAGGCCCGCTCGGCCTTCAGCCGCATCAAGGCCGACATCACCAAGGCCGCAATGATCGCGGTGGACGAGTCCATCCCTTTCAGGTAGAGAGCGATGTGTCAGACGTCGCACTGGCCGCCACACTCAACCAGGCGGTTGAGAAGGCAGCACAAGCCATAGTGGAAGCCGTGCGGCACTGGAGGAGTTTCACCCTCGTCACCGACCAGTGGTCGGTTGCCTTCATGTTTGACAACGCACAACGGGGCAAAATAAAAAATGACAAAACCTTGAGGTGGAGGATCGAACTCTCCACCTACAATTATGATATCAAGTATCGTCCTGGGAAGCCCAACGAGCCCCCAGATGCCCTGTCCCGCGGCACATGCGCCAGCGCGCAAGATGACCGACTTCGGGCTATCCACAATGACCTCTGTCACCCGGGGGTCACCCGGTTTACCCACTTCATTAAGGCCAGAAATCTGCCCTTCTCCACTGAGGAGGTCAAGGCAATGACCAGGGACTGCCAAGTGCAAACCGCATTTCTACCGGCCAGACAAGGCCCGCCTGATAAAGGCCTCCCGGCCCTTTGAGCGCCTAAGCATTGACTTCAAAGGGCCTCTCCCCTCCACCAACCGTAATATATACTTCCTCACCGTCATCGACGAGTACTCCCGCTTCCCCTTCGCCGTCCCCTGCCCCGACATGACCTCGGCCACTGTAATAAAGACACTGCACAGCATCTTCACACTGTTCGGTTTCCCTGTCTACGTCCACAGCGACCGGGGCACATCGTTCATGAGCGATGATCTACGTCAGTAGCTGCTCTGCAAAGGCATCGCCTCGAGCAGGACTACGAGCTATAACCCGCAGAGAAACGGGCAGGTGGAGAGGGAGAACGCGACGGTATAGAAGGCCGTCCTTCTGACCCTCAGGTCTAGAGGTCTCCCAATCCCCCGCTGGCAGGAGGTCCTCCCCAACGCCCTCCACTCCATCAGGTCGCTCCTCTGCACAGCCATGATCGAGACCCCTCACGATCGTTTGTTTATCTTCCCCAGGAAGTCCATCTCTGGGGTCTCACTTCCATCTTGGCTGACAACTCCAGGACCAGTCCTTCTCCGGAGGCACATGAGGAGCCATAAGACCGATCCCCTGGTCGAGAGGGTCCAGCTGCTCCACGCCAACCCCCAGTAGGCCTACATCGTGCACCAGGACGGACGGCAAGATATGGTCTCCCTACGGGACCTGGCACCAGCTGGTTCCCCTGCCAACGTGCCCCCCTCCCCACTGCCCGCCACCACCCCCAGCGCCCTGTACGCTCCCCTGGGTCTCCTGTATTGTCCTGCGCTGACACTGCCGCCACCCATCACCCTCCTGCCTACCACCCCTACCCCAACCGTCTCTGACACGCCGGACTGAGGCTCAAGCTCCAGACACAACGCCCCTGGAGTCACCACCTGCGACAACTGTGCCCGCCGCACCACCAGAGCTGAGGAGGTCAAAGAGAATGATCCAGCCTCCAGATAGACTGAATATGTAATGACCCCACGTCAGCCCCGCTGGACTTTATTTTTTTAACAGGGGGTGAATGTGGTGAATGTATTCATCTAATGCATGTATGATACTGTAACCTATGACCTATGACCTGGAAGTGGTGATACGAGCTGCTTCCAGGTACTGTACTGTAACCCCAGTGGGATCCGCCCTCACCGGGGCCATATATAGACCGGCCGCCTGCGGGCAGCATTCATCTGTACAACCGACTCTGGCTAGGCAAGTTCATGATTAATAAAGTCTAATGTTCACTCGCTCTCTCTGCCTCTCAGTGAATTGAAGGTATATCAGGCGCCATTTTGGCACTGGAACTTATTCTCCGCCCAATCATGATTTGCAATTTTGGCGTCGGCAAAGGGAGAACCCCGCCCATCAACTCCATACTTCCAGACGCCTTGATCCACCTCAATTCGCATACCGCTACAACCAGTCCACAGTTGACGCCATCTCACTGGCCCTACACTCACCCCTGGAGCATCTCGACACAAAGACTCCTTCGTCAGACTACATTCATTGACTAGAGCTCCACCTTCAACACAATAATCCCAGTCAAGCTCATATCCAAACTCCAAAACCTGGGGCTTGGCTCCTCCCTCTGCAACTGGATCCTCAACTTCCTGACCCATATCCCACAATCAGTAAGGATAAACAACAACACCTCCTCCACGATACTGGGGGTTGAGTGTAATAGTTCCAGGAGTTCGGACAGAAGCTCAATGTGCTCTTCCTTGGTGTCTGTCTGCAGTAGTAGGTCATCTACGTACTGAACCAGACATTCGGGGCAAGAGAATTTGGCTAAACCATTTGCCCGCTGTCGGTGGAAACTGGAGGGGGAGTTGTGGAAGCCTTGTGGCAGGCATGTCCACATGTACTGCTGTGCTTTAAAGGTGAAGGCAAATTTGTACTGGCACGCCTTTGCCAATGGAATGGACCAGAATCCATTACTGACGTCCAAAACCGTAAAGAATCGGGAATTGAGTCCCTGCTTGAGCATGGTCTCGGGACTTGTTGCAACTGTGGGGGCTGCTGCAGGGGTGACTTTGTTGAGTTCCCGGTAATCGATGGTCAGTCGCCATGATCCATCGGGCTTTCTCACTGGCCAAATCGGGGCATTATTAGTGGAGGCTACTGATCTAAGTACGCCCTGCTCTAATAAGCTTTCTATTACCTTGGAGATTTCTCCCTCTGCCTCTTGGGGAAATCCATACTGTTTTTGGGGTCTAGGGTCAGGTCCTGTTATTTGTACGGATCCAGTCACCCGTCCACAGTCGTGCTTGTGGGTCGCGAATGCTGCCCTGTTCTTTTGCAGAACTGCCCTAACCTGCTTGTCCGTACTAAGCGTGGTCGGGTTGAACCAAAATTTGCCTACGGCGCTAATTTTGTTCATGTACTCTCCTATGTTGAGTGTTGCGGGGGCTCTTGCGGATTTTGCTATCTTCCAGACACACTGGTTGACTGGATCGCATGAAAGATTGTGGGAATTCATGAAATCGATTCCCAGAATGTGTTCTGCTGTGTGGGGCAGGTCAACTAAAACTACGGGGTGCTTGGTGGTGATGGTACCGATTTGAATGGGTACAGGGGCTGTGATGTGTCCTTGCTGTGAGTGGCCTGTAAAGTCGCTGAGGGTGATAGTGGCTGTAGTGGGCCACGTATCTTTTTGAAACAGGGTGGAGGAATTTATTGTGGTGCGGGACCCTCCTGTGTCCCAGAGAAATTCGATGGGCTGTCTCCGAATTTTTGCTGCAACTACCGGTCGTCCGGACCTATCCCAAAGGGTGTCGCAGACCGAACTGGGGGAGCCCGTACACCGTCAGTCCGTTCCGGTCAAGTCCGTCTGATCCGAACGGGCGCTAACGTTATGAATGGGCTCTGTCTTTTTCTTACTCAGAGTGCCCGTCTGCTGGGCTCTCTGTGGCTTTTTAGGGGCATTGCACTCGCTTGTGAAGTGTCCCAACTGTCCGCAGTTGTAACACTCCTGTGACTTGGGTGGGGGGCTGTTCTTTCCCTCATTTACCCATGCGGGGTTCTGGTGTGTTGTCTTTACTGCCTGCATATCTGCGCCGGCCTGCTTTTCCTCGGTATTCTTAACTGAGGGTTTACTTTGAACAGATTGCTCCCAAGTGCGGGACAATCTTTTCACTACCCACTTCTCGTTATGGGCCTCCTCTGAGGGATCATAACTCGCGCAGGCTTTCTGTCCTGTTTTTGTGGCATGGGAGATAAGGGTGCGGGTCCATTTGGCCATGTTGTCTGGCCAAAGTCTCCAAAGACTGCTGCAAAGTGGATCCACAGGCGTCCAGCAAACGCTGTGGTGTGCTCGGATTTCTTTTGCCTACATTTGTTGAGGCTATCTACGGGGTCACCCCGGTTATACCCGATCGCATCCAGGATCGCGGTATGCATTTCTGCAAGGATGCCTCCTCCTACATTCTGTGGGTCGGGAAGGGCTGCTGCTACTGACGGATCTAAACTTAAAACTGTGAGCTTTACATGCTCTCGCTCATCCAGGCCGTACATGGTCACCTGATGCTTGACTGTGGCAAATAAATGGTGGGGGTCTGAGGTGGGGAGGAACAGTGTGACCTTATCGCACGCGTCCCGTAATTGGATCACTGTTAAGGGGGTGGAATATAGAAATTCCGCATCGTCTGATGTGGCTGTGCGGTGGGTGGTTACTGGGTTCATTGGAGCCTGAACTATCTGCTCTGTGGGGGGTTGGGGCGCTTTTCTCTTTTGTGGCTTTCCCTGCGCACATATTCCCTGAACATATCTCTGCGCTGTTTCATTCAATTCTTCCCAATCAGGGCCATCTTCCTGATCTAATCTTTCTCCAAAAGTTTCCTGGAAACTTTTCTGAACAGAAAGCAGTGATTGCAGCTCTGCAATCTGCTTCCGGCACTTTGCGTGATCTAACGTGCTTTGTCTTTGTTCTGTGGTGGCAGCATGGAGTGCTCTTAATGCTGCCTTGAGGTCACTACACTGTTTCTGTAATGCCTCTACCTGTTTTTCCGTTTCTTCTCGTACCAGGACTGCACATTGCATGGCCTGATAGGCCTTTTCGTATTGAGACTGGAAGCTGCTTAAATGCGCCAGACAAGACTGGTGAGCCCTTTTGGCATCATCCACCTCTCCGTCTTTTGTTGCCAACTTCCTTCTCAATTCCAAATTCTCCTTTTCTACCTCGCTTACATCGACCTTACTCATTCGATGTATGTCCTCAACTTCTTTCCGGAGCGTCCTGACTACCTCCTCTGTGCCTCGCAATTGTGCCAAGCAGGACACGATTGCCATCGGCTTGCGAGCTTTCCCTAAGCTCTTTTTGTGGATCTCGCTCAGGTTCTCCCACCAAGTATGACCTATACTCCCGGGACCTGATTCCTCGTTATCACAGAATTCATTCCAAAGGGGCCATCCTTTCCCTTTGAGATATTTCCTGATCTCTTCCTCCCAAATGGGACATTGTCCCACTCTACTGCTGTTGGTCGCTGCAACCGCAAATTCCTCGGGGTTCATTAGGCGCTGCATTGCCTGCATTGCCATCTTTCCTATCCGAATGCTTCTTTTAAATTTGGAACAGCGGAGCTAAGGCGGTGCTGTAAATACGGGTACGGCTTTCGCTACTTTCTGATATGCAAACTTCCGACAGTTTTGACGCAACAAAAAATCTATCAGTTTTACCTTATCGCCCTGTTAGTTACACACTTCCGAATTATGAGTATTGATCAGAACCGCTTGAACACTTGTGGTTTTCTGTTTCCAATTGGATCTCTAATTCAAATTCTGGGGTTCTCCCGGAGTGGTTTTCCACTTCTAGATCGGGTCCCATCAGGATGCCGCCAAATAATGTTGCTAACTTTTGCCTTAGTTTAATTGCTCTGTTTTATTACCTTTGCTCTTGAGTAACCAGGTATCCTTATGATACCGCCACGTGGTTCAAGTCCGAGTAATGATCAATAATCCAATACACCGCTTAGTAAGGTTTAAATCAAAGCACATTTATTATGCACAGTAATCACTACTCATGCATAAATTCTACGTCTAAGCTACTTCTACAGCTAACAGGCCAATACTTAACTTGGAACTGGCCCACCAGGTCAGGGAAACGAATGGCCTTTCATTCGGGTTCTGAGCCTGCGGGATTCGAAGTTGGTACAGATTGGTAGCTAGGAGCGCCTATCTCGTAGCGAGCGTTGAAGTAAGACTTACTGGATATCAGCGGCGGCTGGACCGGTCACTGTCAAGGGTTGGTTCGCGTTGCTGAGTGACCCGGTCAAGAAGAACGATTTGAACTTGGGCTTAATTCTTATAGACCCCAGGGGCTTCCCGCCTTTCGAGGCGGACCCTGTACCTGGTCCCAAGTGATTGGACTTTGTCCCAATCACTTGGTTCGATTTTCTCCAATGCTGGAGCGGTTCCCTGATCGATGGGCGGTCCTGAGGTGGTCGTTCACCTCCCATTGTGTAGGCTTCTGCTGGCGCCAAAGAGTCTGGTTTTGCTTTTTGTGTCTAAATGTTGCTCATTGTTCCCGGGGATTGCTCATTAGTATGCAAATGGCTGGTGTTTTGTTATGCTGATGGTTGCTGGTATCGATCTTGTCTGGCCTTTCCAGAGGTAAATACACACTCAACCTGCAGCTGCTCGTTTGTGTCCTGTTGGCTGACTTTCCCATCAGCCTTTGCCGTTCGCCATTTTAAATCGGGAGTTAGCCATTTTAAATGGCCACACCTCTTCCAGCATCTTTGGCCTATTCACTTGTCTCATTCCTTTCAGACATTTTGTGTCAAGATTTGCGCACAATCTAGGACAGTGATCTTCAAAGTCGGGGCGCATCCCCGCGGGTGGATCATGGGCGGGTGTCAGGAGGGTCGCGGAACCGTCCGTCGCGGCGCTCCCAATTACACAAATGTGCGCGCAGCAGCCAGCTTTTAACAATGCCAGCTGCGAGCGGCCTTTTTACCTTATAAAAAAATGTGGACACACTGCGCGTGCCGCTCGTCGGTGCACATGTGCAGAGTTTGTCGTCGGGCATGCATGCACAGTTTGGTCGCATTTCTTTTATATGGTAAAAAGGCTGCTCGCAGCCGGCATAGTTAAAAGCCGGCTGCTGCTCGCTCTGCCCGGTTCGGAACTGCTCGGTTCTTTTGAACGGAGCTAAGGCCGAGTTTCCCCCCGGTGATTAGCACCATCGGACCCACCCGCAGAGATCCAGCGCCATGGCCTCCACCTGGGAACTCGCCTGTACCTACAGTGTGCTCATCCTGCACGACGACGAGGTCACTGCCACCGAAGACAAACGCAATGCCCTGATTAAAGCAGCTGGTGTGACCATTGAGCCTTTCTGGCTGTGGTAGTATGCATTAGGGGTCATGTGGGACTGTGAAGCCGTGATGTCATTAGCTGACAGATCCCGGGTCCTGGTTGGTTGTTGACCTCTAGCTCCGCCCTGAAGGCGGAGTATAAGAACCAGGAGTTCTCCCCCGCAGGCCAGTCTGTTACTGAACTGCGGGGAACCAAGTCACGCTTAATAAAGCCTCATCGACTTCATCTCTATTCGTCTCTCGTGAGTCTTTGTGCGCTACAATTTATTAAGCGCGCTTAAAGGACTATGGAGCTCAGGAATGCCTGAGGATCAGCCCCCACGCAGTGAACTCAGCAGCAGTTTTCAAACACTGGCAGACTTGTTTCGAGGCCTACCTCAGAACGGCCCCCGGCCGGGTCACAGAAGACCAGAAACTACAGGTCCTGCAATCGAGGGTAAGCCCGGAAATTTTCCCTCTCATCGAAGACGCAGAGGATTTCCAGACGCCGTTCGCAGCACTAAAGAGCATCTATGTTCGCCCAGTGAACCAGATCTACGCACGCTACCAACTCGCAATGAGACGGCAAAGTCCCGGAGAATCGCTGGACGAATTCTACGCCGCGCTGCTAATTTTGGGACGGGCCTGCAGCTGCCCGCCGGTAAACGCGATTGAACACAGGGACATGTTGATGCGCGATGCTTTTGTGGCAGGTATGAACTCTCCCCAAATCCGCCAAAGACTTTTGGGAAAAGAGTCGCTGGGACTCTCAGAGGCATGGGCCCTTGCAGCCTCCCTGGATGTAGCCGCGCGAAACGCCCATACGTACGTCCCCGACCGCGCGGCAGCCCCTTGGGCTCCGTGGACCCCCGTCGCGACAAACCCCCCCCCACCCCACCCCACAGGCTTGCGCGGTTCAGACTCCACGTCGTCCCGGGGGAGCCCGCTGCTATTTCTGCGGCCAGGCGAAACACCCCCGGCAGCGCTGCCCGGCCCGCGCAGTGATTTGCAAGAGCTGCGGAAAAAAGGGCCATTTCGCGGCTGTGTGCCGGTCCCGGGAGGTCGCCGCTGTCCCAGGAGAAGAAGCAGTCCTGCGCGTTTCTAACGCTCTCCAACCCCCCCAGTGCCCTATGTACGACCCGCAAGCGCAGCAATTTTGGGTCCCGGCCACCGCTGTCCCCGGAGCACAAGGAGTCCTGCGCGTTTCAAACGCTCCCCAACCCCCCCAGCGCCCCATGTGCGACCCGCAGGCGCCGCCATTTTGGGTCCCGGCCACCATGAGGGGAGGAGGGGCGCCGCCATCTTGGGACCCCCCAGCCCTGTGCGATGCATGGGGGCGGCCATTTTGTTCACCACCGCCGCCATCTTGGACGGCAACAACGGACCCCAGTGACGACGGCTCCACGGGGTTCGAGGAAGACGCTCAAGCACTACGATCACGTCTGGCCTCAATGACGCTGGACCAAGCACGGCCCCGGACGCTCCAGACGACGACAACAACGGTGCTGATAAACAGGACCACGACGCCAACCTCTAAAAATTCCTCCAGACCACTAAAGCCTTGAACCTCACATATAACGAGGACAAGTGCATTTTCAGCACAAACCGGCTTGCCATCTTGGGATATGTAGTGCGCAATGGGATAATAGGCCCCGACCCCGAACGCATGAGCCCCCTCATGGAATTTCCCCTCCCTCACTGCTCAAAAGCCCTAAAACGCTGCCCGGGGTTCTTTTCATATTACGCCCAGTGGGTCCCCCAGTACGCAGACAAGGCCCGCCCCCTAATACAGACCACGACCTTCCCTCTGTCGACAGAGGCTTGCCAGGCCTTCAGCCGCATCAAAGCGGACATCGCAAAGGCCACGATGCGCGCCATCGACGAGTCCCTCCCCTTCCAGGTCGAGAGCGACGCCTCCGATGTAGCTCTAGCGGCCACCCTTAACCAAGCGGGCAGACCCGTGGCCTTTTTCTCCCGAACCCTCCACGCCTCAGAAATCCGCCACTCCTCAGTGGAAAAGGAAGCCCAAGCCATAGTGGAAGCTGTGCGACATTGGAGGCATTACCTGGCCGGCAGGAGATTCACTCTCCTCACGGACCAACGGTCGGTAGCCTTCATGTTCGATAATGCACAGCGGGGCAAAATTAAAAACGACAAGATCTTAAGGTGGAGGTTCGAGCTCTCCACCTTCAACTATGAGACCCTGTACCGTCCCGGAAAGCTGAACGAGCCGTCCGATGCCCTATCCCACGGCACATGTGCCAACGCACAAATTAACCGCCTCCAAACCCTCCACGAGGACCTCTGCCACCCGGGGGTCACTCGGTTCTACCACTTTATAAAGTCCCGCAACCTCCCCTACTCTGTGGAGGAGGTCCGTACAGTCACCAGGAACTGCCACATCTGCGCAGAGTGCAAACCGCACTTTTTCAGGCCGGATGGTGCGCACCTGATCAAGGCTTCCCGTCCCTTTGAACGCCTTAGTCTGGATTTCAAAGGGCCCCTCCCCTCCACCGACCGCAACACATACTTCCTGAATGTGGTGGACGAGTACTCCCGTTTCCCCTTCGCCATCCCCTGCCCTGATATGACAGCGGCCACAGTCATCAAAGCCCTTAACACCATATTCACACTGTTCGGTTGCCCCGCATACGTCCACAGCGACAGGGGGTCCTCCTTCATGAGTGACGAGCTGCGCCAGTTCCTGCTCAGCAACGGTATAGCCTCGAGCAGGACGACCAGCTACAACCCCCGGGGTAACGGGCAAGTAGAGAGGGAGAACGGCACGGTCTGGAAGACCGTCCTACTGGCCCTACGGTCCAGGGACCTCCCAGTTTCACGGTGGCAGGAGGTCCTCCCGGACGCTCTCCACTCCATCCGGTCGCTACTGTGTACTAGCACTAACCAAACGCCTCATGAGCGCCTCCTTGTCTTCCCCAGGAAGTCCTCCTCTGGAACGTCGCTGTCGACCTGGCTGGCGGCCCCAGGACCCATCTTGCTCCGAAAACATGTGCGGGCGCACAAGTCGGACCCGTTGGTCGAGAGGGTTCACCTCCTCCACGCCAACCCGCAGTACGCTTACGTGGAGTACCCCGACGGCCGACAGGACACGGTCTCCCTGCGAGATCTGGCGCCCGCCGGCAACACGCACACCCCCCCGACACCAATCACCCCCTCCCTGCCACCGGCGCACCCCGCCACCGCCCCCTTCCCGGGAGGATCGGTCCTCCTCCCAGGTCCGACCAGAAGTGAAGCTGACGCAGAAACCGTAAGGCTCCCGGAGACGACAACACGGGAAAAAGCACCACCACCGGGGCCGAGGCGATCGACAAGGACGACCAGACTGCCCGACCGACTCGTGGCATGGATGTAACACTACAATGTTGTGGACTTTAACGAGAACTTTTTTTTCTTTTCCCCCTTACGACTACTGTAAATAGTGCAAAACAAAAAAAACCCTGTACATACTGTGATGACATGCAAAAGTTTTCCTCCCAGGACCAGCCTTGTAAACCCCTACCACCATGCGAAGCACCACCCCGCCGGGTTCATTTTTAACAAGGGGTGAATGTGGTAGTATGCATTAGGGGTCATGTGGGACTGTGAAGCCATGATGTCATTGGCTGACAGATCCCGGGTCCTGGTTGACTGTTGACCTCTAGCTCCGCCCTGAAGGTGGAGTATAAGAACCAGGAGTTCTCCCCCGCAGGCCAGTCTGTTACTGAACTGCGGGGAACCAAGTCACGCTTAATAAAGCCTCATCAACTTCATCTCTATTCGTCTCTGTGAGTCTTTGTGCGCTACACTGGCCTAGTCTGTTTGTCAAGGCATTGGCTAATATTGACGTCAATAGTCTGATCTACAACGTTGGTGCTGGTAGCAGTGCCCCAGCTGCTGCAGCAGTTGTTTCCACCGCTGCCCCTGTTGCTGCTGAAGAGAAAAAGGAAGAGAAGAAACAGGAAGAATCTGAAGAGTCTGATGCTGACATGGGCTTTGATCTCTTTGATTAAGCATGCCGTGCAACAACATTGTTACAATTTTCAAAAAATAAATCAAAGTTGAATATAAAAGGCGCTGCTGCGGCTGAAGACAGCGAATTTGCACAATCGGAGACGCAGAAGATTTTTTAAAAAATTCTATGTAACCTTCCTGCCTGAGGGATGCAGAGAGCAGGTTACGGCCCCCGAACGTCGCCATCAAGTGCTTTGGGCGCGATTGCGATTCCTCCATTTTGTCAGAAGCAAACAAGGTAAGAGAAAATGGTGGGTCGCCAAGGTTAGTCGGCGTGGGTCCCGAAGTTCGACCGGCGTGGGTCCCGAAGGTTGGCAAGTTGGTAAAAATGGGTCCCTGAAAAAAAAGTTTGAAAAACACTGATCTAGGAAGTATTAAACACATGCAGTTAAACATGAATATTGGAAGTTGCTGTCCGAGAGCACTGCTCCTCCAGTGCATCAGGAAAAGGACATCTTGCCCTGTTTCATCTTGTTCAGACTCTGTGCTGCTCACTCACAGTTTTTCAATCTGATTGGTTTAGGAGAATACAAAAATACTTGCCCAGTTCGCACACATGCCAGGTGCCCTGGAAAGGGCAATGTGCTGTCTGGATGTCACGCTCATGGCAACTTGCAGCAACGCGTAACCCCAAGGGAAGTCTGGGGGAAGTGCAAGTACAACAAATCCTAGCACCACTTGTTTGTTGTCCATGACAAAATGTGGCCCATTTAGCAAGTTCCTGTTGGGAATGTGGCACCTAAACCCAATCCACCTGAAAATTCCAGCTTGCTGCTGGAATATTTGTTCACATTGAAAAATGAACAATTTCTTGATAAACCGTATGTGGTGGAGTACAATCTCCCCAGGGATATCCTCGCTGACAACCTTCCATGGAGGACAAAGAGGACTGGAGGAGGTAAGAGGTGGAGGTATGTTTACACGTGATGCACAATCAATAACTCTCGAGACAAGGTGAGTCATATCTAATCGGCTTTAATCAGCTAGAACTGTACCCAGCAGCTTCGATACAGAAAGTGAAGGCTGCTGGGACGGCATGGGTTCTTATACCCTGCCTCTCAGGGCGGGGCTATGTACGTTAGCCAATGGTAGACTCCTAGGTCTAGCCAATGGTCATTCACCTCTCAGGTACTGCAATACCTGGTATTACCACAACATGTAAGACTGCCCTGTAACCATTCCCTTTATTCAACCACTTGTGCCTAGAGATCAAGGTGAGCCAAAGTCACAAAGAGAGAATTAGCATTTTGGGGGCACTTACAAATGAATGGCCTGCAGAGATATTAATCAAGGTCGAACATTGTTCTCTGCTGCAAGTGGGCTTTATATTCTTTATGACCTGGAGTTAACCTGGGTTACCCAATATCTCATAGTTTAATGTGGAGATGCCGGCGTTGGACTGGGGTGAGCACAGTACGAAGTCTAACAACACCAGGTTAAAGTCCAACAGGTTTGTTTCGATCGAAACAAACCTGTTGGACTTTAACCTGGTGTTGTTAGACTTCGTACTGTGCTCATAGTTTAATAGCATTACCTGTGCAGGGAGCCATAATTATGAAATGTCTTCTAGAAATTGGATACTGTAATCCCGCAAATGTCATTGTCTGCCCTTCTCCACCAATCGAAAAGGTAGTCTGACCAGCCCTTGGTGAGTGGAAATCGAGCATAAATCATCAAGGTGACTTATTGTGCAAACATTAAGTGAACAAACAGAATAATGTTTATACTAAATTAGACTTCAATTTGTTTTCATAACATACCCCATAACACAAAAAATAAAGCACACCAAACTGTTCTTATTAGCTACCTCAATGCACTCTTCTGGCTACCAAATACTCTGAACTGCCAGTCCCACAGGCTCCAGGCCTTGTTGCTACGTGGGCCCGAACCTTCTCATGTCCTTGGCAACGTGGTCCCTGTGCTCCCTTAGTTCGCAGCCTGACTGAAAGCCTAGGGTTTCACCTCTAACCTCTTGCAGCTCTGCGTATTGGCCAGTTGAGCTGCCAATCACCCCAGCCACGGCCTTCCGAGGAGAGGGTTCCTTTGCTGGCCAGAGGAATGGGACACCATGATGTATGAATGTTTTCTGAGATGTTATTAATAAATCTCTATTGCCTCAAGCAATTTTGATAGATGCTGGACAGGATTCTCCGTCGGCTGACGCCGGAATTGGGAAACGCGATTGGGCGGAGAATCGGTTCAAACGCAAGATCGAGCACAAAAGGATTGACTCGATTGCTAAATTGCCCCTTCCCCAGAATGTTTCAGCCCTCCGGTCGTTTTTAGGACTGGTTGGCCACTGCCGAAACCACATTGACGGTTTCGCCAGCAAGGCGGCACCCCTCTCAGACCTCCTAAAGAAAGGAGCCCCCTGGGAATGGCTTCCGCAGCATACGGATGCTGTGGACTCTTTAAAACAGGCACTCCTAGCCGCCCCCGCACTACAAGTTCCAGACCCGCTTTCCCCTTACGCCATAGAGGTAGCGACCGCAGACCGCACCCTTTCGGCCGTGCTCCTCCAGGAACGGCACGACCAGTTAAGGCCCGTAGCTTATGCCTCCAGAATTTTAGATGCTGTGGAGCAGGGATTTTCAGCCTGTGAGAGGCACCTGCTCGCAGTATTTTGGGCAGTGCAGTATTTTTCATATATTACCGGACTGAACCCCATCACAATTCTCACCGAACACCCCACCCAACTGTTACTGGAAGGACGACTCAAGGACGGTACAGTAAGCCAGATTAGAGCAGCGAGATGGACCCTTCTCTTGCAGGGACGGGACATCACTGTGAAAAGGACAAAGACGCACACCTTTTAAGCCGACAACTTACAGTACCCCGGAACCCCCCATGAATGTGAGATTATCTCTCCACACCACAACACAGGCCCCTTTATTGCTAAAATACCCCCCAGAAAGTTAGATAGTTCAACCCAGAGCCCCCAGCACACAGACATGTGTGAGCCCATAAAGATCTATGTGGATGGATCTTCCACAGCCTTGGATGGGAAGCGCGTAACAGGTTGCGGTATCTATATCGAGGACGCGCAGGGACGCGCCCTTGAGGAAATATCGTTAAAACTGCCAGGCCACTTAGGCGCGCAAGCAGCAGAGCTCGCGGCCATCGCATATATAGTGGAACAACCAGATTCCTTCCCCAGCCCAGCGGACATATACTCGGACAGCCTCTATGTCTGCAACAGCCTCACAGAATTCCTGCCCCTGTGAAAAGCAAGAGGATTTGTTTCCGCAGACGGAAAACCCCTCCCCTCAGCCCCATTGCTCCGTCATATTTTAGAGAGAGCCCAGAACAGGACTTATGGGATAATCAAAGTTCGCAGTCACCATCGTTCCTCCCCCCCTGGAAATGTGAAAGCCGACGCACTGGCTAAAGCAGGTTCCAGATGTGGATATTGTTGGACACCCCCCGAAAGTGCACCAGTGAATGCAGTTCACGTCTCGCAGACTAATATCGAGGAGCTAGTGGAGGCCCATAAGCAGGACAGCAATCTCAAGGAGATTGTAAAAGGAAAATATCCAGCACCCTATGAGAGGTACAAAAATGCACTGACCACACATGACGGTGTGGTGGCAAAAGACACCCTTTATGTGGTTCTTGAACAGGACAGGAATCAACTGATTTGTTTGTTCCATGACGGTCATGGACATCAGGGAATCGATCCCACTACAGCACATCTCAAGCAGCTTTGTTGGTGGCCAAATTTAAAGGAAGATGTAAACCATTTCATCGAAAATTGTCTTATCTGTGCCCAGAATAATCCGGACAGATTTGCCAAAAAGGCTCAACTCAGCCACACCCGACCCGTTAATGGCCCCTGGACTAACCTCCAGATCGATTTTATAGGACCATTGCCCCCTTGCAGGAATGGCTATAAATATGTACTTGTGGTAATTGACACATTTACAAAATGGGTGGAAACATTCCCAGCCCGCACAAACACGGCAAAAACCACAGCCAAGATTTTGACCCACCAGATCTTTACAAGATGGGGACTCCCCCGCAGCATTGAATCCGACCAAGGCTCCCATTTTACGGGACGTGTCATGCAGAACGTCCTCACGATATTTGGCATCACCCAAAAATTCCACATAGCATACCACCCACAGTGGTATCGTGGAGCGCATGAATCGGACCCTAAAATCCACCCTCAGAAAAATGGTCCAGCAAAACAACACCACTTGGGACTCAGTCCTCCCTTTTGCGCTGATGTTTTTGCGTAACACAGTCTTTACTTCCACAGGTTACACCCCACACACTCTCATGACCGGACGCCCCACGAAAGGCACAGAGTATTTGTTAGGTTTAGACTTGACCAGCCCCGAAGTGACGGCCCTCACGCACGAGAAAGCAGTAGAACAATTAGTGAAAGATGTTAAAACGGCTCAGCTAGCAGCTGCAGTAAAATTGGGCACCAGAAAGAAACAGAGCAAGGCTTGTTTCGACAAGACAGTGCATGCGACGGAGTACAGTATAGGACAGCAAGTTATGCTCTCTGTATATAGCCCCAGCACATTCCTGTCACCAAAATACTCGGGTCCGTACTCCATTGCGGATAAAGTAAGCCCTTCCATGTATAAAATAAAGTACCCCAACGGTAAGACTGCGTGGTTCCATATAAACCAGCTGAAGGCATATGGAACACAGTGGAACCACGCACACCACGTCATGCTCGACGCAGCACATCACGCCCCGCCCACAGCCAACGTGCCCCTACCATCCCCCAACACGTCCAGCCCAGCCACGGACTCGACCTCGACTCCACCCCCGAAATATACACTCCGCCCCGGAACGCCCACAGACTGCAGCAGCAGAGACAGCGACTGTGACTCGGACGATAGCCACAGCACGCCTCCCTACTATCCCCATGCAACAGGCCCCACACCCAGCGATTCCGACTATGATCCGAGTGATCCCTTCATGATCACTTTCCTAAATAAACCCACCACCGACCATCGAACCACACTGACGACCCCGATTTTCTCCCCACACAGCTAGACACCAATTATTGGCACCAAGACAACTCGTTCAGACTCGTCCGCAACGACGAGGGCGACCCCACCTCACACCATGCAGCCCTTTCAGCCCTGATACACTCAAGAGTTTGGCACCCGGGAGAAGAGGACGACCTTGGGTCTGACTCCCAAACCGAGAACCCCTTTGCGACCCTGTTCGCAACCGAGAACTGAGGTGTCCAGATGATGTTTTAAAAGAACCGCTTGGGAGAAGTGGTGTCCTTTCTGATGGAACCTGCAGAATGTTTTATGTTGTGTGTAAGTTTGTTAAATATTGTATGTCCGACAGGAGAATTCTTTTTCTCACTGCCCCACGCCTATTCGGCCGAAACCTCTGAGGACTTGCCTACAGAGACTGGTTAAGGAACCAGACGCCCGTTCGTAATTGCCCTTCTGGTTCGAAGGAAAGAACCACTACGGCAGCCCCACCACGATGACTACATTTCTTGCCCGTTCTTGTTGGTTGCTCAGGCAGTGGAGAAACGGCTTGGGACCCGCCCTGCCTGGGAACCCCCCTCTGGTCAACTACGCTCGGGTAGGAGAGACACGGCATTGGTAGCCGTCCTACCCGGGGACTCCATCCAACTCTTACCCGTCACGGCCCATACGCACCTCATTTTTTGTTCAAAAAGATTTGTTTTGTTTTAGGTAACCTTTAGGTTGCCAACCACTTGCTATTTACATCCTGAAACATTTGGATGGTAATTTGCTCAGTCTGCGAGACGGCTCGCACTGGTTCATTATTGGGAAGTGTATCTTGTCCTAAAATTCGATTTTTGAAAAAAAATGAGGGAGTCACACATAGTGACCAACTATAAAGGGAGTAATTGGCACTACAGGACAGACACACTATCGTACAAGATATTAAACCAAGATAGTTACAGACACTATGCTTGTTTCCACAGAACTCCAGAATTTCCAGGACCGGAGAAGAGAAGAAAGAAAAGGAAAGAGAAGAGCCATGAGGACTTCCTTCTCATGGATCAGCATCATATTTATGGACATTTGGTTGCACGTGAACGCGAACCCCATGACTTCCAGCCCCCCAGCCGTTAATATTTCACTTCCCCTCAGTACCCAGAACCCAGTCACCAGCGACACCACATCATCTTGGTGTGCCAGGTTTATAACCTGGTACTCTCTGTCCTATGTAATAGAAACATTACTGGTATTAGCGATACTCTGCTGCATAGTGCAGACTATGCGTCTACGGAAATGGAGAAGGAGAGCCTACCGCGCTCGAACCCCGGTATATAGGATCAGATCCCCTATTTTCAGATATGACCAGACCCCCGATCCCCGAAAGTGCATTCACTTGCATTTATTGTAAACAAAGAAATGTAAAGAACTGTTCATGAGCAAATTGTACGATCCTGAGCTTGACTGCGAAGCCCGGAAGACTGATGTATAAACTGCTATGATTTTGTTTGTATGGAGGAAGTTAGGATAATGAAATGTTTAAGTGAGTGTAGTGTATTAAGAATAGTTAGAGGTTCCCAGTTTATTGTTTTGTAATGCATGTCCCTGTTTGACATAGCGCCCTTAGAATTGTTAGTTAAAAATTTGTTGCATAACTATGGTCAGTGCAGAGGCCATGAAGGAAGTGTCCCCCGCAGGTCAGGGAATGGAAAGCAACATAGTTATGTGATCCTTCACGCTTTGCGTTAGGATCACAAGGAGGGAATGTAGCCATTTAAAATGGCTAACTCCCGAGTCAAAATGGCGAACGGCAAAGGCTGATGGGAAAGTCAGCCAACAGGACACAAACGAGCAGCTGCAGGTTGAGTGTGTATTTACCTCTGGAAAGGCCAGACAAGATCGATACCAGCAACCATCAGCATAACAAAACACCAGCCATCTGCATATTAATGAGCAATCCCCGGGAACAATGAGCAACATTTAGACACACAAAGCAAAACCAGACTCTTTGGCGCCAGCAGAAGCCTACACAATGGGAGGTGAACGACCACCTCAGGACCGCCCATCGATCAGGGAACCGCTCCAGCATTGGAGAAAATCAAACCAAGTGATTGGGACAAAGTCCAATCACTTGGGACCAGGTACAGGGTCTGCCCCGAAAGGCGGGAAGCCCCTGGGGAGTATAAGAATTAAGCCCAAGTTCAAATCGTTCTTCTTGACCGGGTCACTCAGCAACGCAAACCAACCCTTGACAGTGACCGGTTCAGCCGCCGCCGATATCCAGTAAGTCTTACTTCAACGCTCGCTACGAGATAGGCGCTCCTAGCTACCAATCTGTACCAACTTCGAATCCCGCAGGCTCAGAACCCGAACGAAAGGCCATTCGTTTCCCTGACCTGGTGGGCCAGTTCCAAGTTAAGTATTGGCCTGTTAGCTGTAGAAGTAGCTTAGACGTAGAATTTTTGCATGAGTAGTGATTACTGTGTATAATAAATGTGCTTTGATTTAAATCGTACTAAGCGGTGTATTGGATTATTGATCATTACTCGGACTTGAACCACGTGGCGGTATCATAAAGATACCTGGCGACTCGAGAGCAAAGGTGATGAAACAGAGCAATTAAAGTAAGGCAAAAGTTAGCAACAGAGGAAAGGTTGAGGAGAGGGGTGAAATTTAACAGAAACATTTCTAAGTTGATTTGTGGCAGGTTTTGCAGGAAGTTTCCCGCCAGCTATCAAATGACACTGAGGGCGTCATTCAACTAATTGGGAACAAAGTCCCATAGCAAGCACATTTAGCCATGTGTTACCTGGCGCTTGCAGCACTGAGAAACCACATGGCTATACTAGGCGACTCGCATTGTATAAGGGGCCTCAGCGGGGTACGCGCGGCCAAGACCGCACATCGGCCCATTTTGTACACTGAGGATGTCCGCTCGCCGGACCTCCCCAGTGTAACGAGAGATGGGGCCGAGATATTTAAATGGTGTCCAAATCTCCAGGTCTCCGAAACGGCCCCGATCCCTCCCAGATCGAACGCACTATGGGAGGGTCCGCGGCCCCCCCGCACTCTCCCCAACACCTACCCGAGCACACGCAAGCAAAATTGCCAGCTTGACACCTGGGCTGCCATCGATGGGAGGGGCGGGGGGCAGCAGGGGTGAATGGCCGCCCATGGCCTGGGCTGGGAGAGGGGATATGGGTGTCTCAGTGCAGGCAAGTCCACCATGCCAACCCCAGGATTGTGTGACCTTGTTCCAGGGGCAACCCCAGCCCTTGCCCGCCAGCCCCACCAACCACTCATAACTCCCACTACCATGGAGATCTCTGGCCGCACGGCTGAAGGCGATTGCTATTTGGGAATTGGCAATCATTGTGAAGTGAGCACTTCACACCTCCCAAATGGATCCCCGTGGGTAGGCGTGACATGTAGCATGTGGGAGTTATTGCCTAGCATCCCAATTGTGTAGTTCTCTGCTTTGCTTGACCTGGATGGCTTGGATGTGTAGTGTTGAACAAAGAACCACAAGCTTTGTTAACGATCAAAACTAATTTATCAACACTACTAAATAAGATTTGTATTCCTGAAGTATAGGTTTACTGAATTAAACTATGCTCTCTCTAACTACAGAACTCTTAAATACACAACTGATCTTTCTGATGCCTCACCATCTTCTACCCAAAATCCAAGAATTAGCATAATATATAATTTAGACATTCTGAATTCTCCCTCTGTGTACCCGAACAGGTGCGGGAATGTGGCGACGAGGGGCTTTTCACAGTAACTTCAATGCAGTGTTAATGTAAGCCTACTTGTGGCAATAAAGATTATTATTATTATATATATATGACTGTTCTGTGGTTCCCTCTAGTGGTAAGAAGCATTATCATTAACTTGGTAACTCTTTACATCCCAGTCAATATACATATCATGACATCCCCTTTTTTTTAAGCTGATATTTGGCGATTGCTGCAACCATATATATAGTCAGAGCATTGTATGTTCTTTACATGTAATTGATTATTGATATTTTACAGTAGTTAACAATTTTTTAAAACTTCCTACAGTCCACAAATTCAGTCTTCACTGTGGTAGTGTGGTACATAACCAACAAGTCATCAGTTCAATCAATCAGGTGATCAATGTTGCCTGATGTGGGGGGTTTTCAGTGCTTGTGGTGTCCATTTCATGTCTCCTTTGCCCTAAAAAACGGTTTGCTTTCTGTTTTTTTTAGCAAGGACCAACTCTTCTCGACTGTTGAAATGACGCTTTTATCTTCCTAAACAATGTCCTGTTCTTCCTGGTATTTGTGCCATCATGCGTGAGCTTGGTATGATCTACACATGCATCTTTCTCTGGCAACACGAATGGTAGATGTTTTTCACGCACTGTCCTGCAGTCCCTTGCTCGGTTGCCCTCTGGATTGCTTTCCATACTGTATGGGTCAAGTGTGACTGCAAGTCCAAACACATTGGCCGGGATTCTCCAACCTGGCGCCGGGTCGGAGAATCCCTGCGGCAGGGGGGAGGGGACGACGACACGCGAGAATCGCCCCGCAGCCCTGGCGCTGGCTTCCCCATTCTCCGGCACCATTTTTCGGACGTCGGCAGGATCCCCGCCACGCCGGTCAGAGTCCATAGACAGCGATCCCCCCCTCCCGGCGATTCTCCGAGCCCCGATGTGCCGAGTGGCCGACGAGTTTGGCTGAGTCCCGCCAGTGTGGATTACTCATCTCCAACAAGGCGGGATCTGGAAGGTGAGTGTGCGGGGGCTATCCTGGAGGGGGGGGGGGGATCCGACTCCGGGGGTTGGGCCCCACGGTGGCCTGGCCCGCGATCGGGGCCTACCGCACCGGGCCCCTGTAGGGTTGTGCCATATTGCCCGGGGGCTGGCACGGAGAAGCGAACCCCCGCGCATGTGCGGAAATACGGCAGCCATTCCGTGCATGCGCGGGAATACACCGTCCGTTCCGCGGGAATACACCGTCCGTTCCGCGCATGCGCGGACTCACGCGGGCCATTCCCTGCCGGCTGGAACTGCGGGGACCACTCTGGCGGCAACCTAGCCCCCTGGAAAGTTGAGAAATCCCCACTTTCGGGGGCCGTTGACGCCAGAGTCGTTGGTGCCGGTTTTCACGCCAGCGTGGGGACATAGCCCCATTATTAGAGAATCCCGCCCATTGTTTCCATTGAATTGCAATGCATTGGTTAGTTGTCCTGTGGTTTCAAAGTCTAACCTTTGTGTAAATTCAGTTGTTCTGTACTTACTCTGTGTTCTCAAAATCAGTTCCTTTTGGCTTATCGGATTCATATTTCGTGGCCAGTTACAATGATCCTCAGTCTTCACGCTGTCTGGAACGTATAGTTGTTTAACGAGGTTCAGGGCTTCAAACACATTTGCAGCCAATAGGGATTCTCACTTGGTGTCCACAATTGCGAACTGCACAATGCGATTTTGATTGTGCACTCATGTTTCTAGGTCACGGGTGGCACGTGGCACAGTGGTTAGCATTGCTGTTTACGGCGCTGAGGTCCCAGGTTCGAATCCCATCCCTGGGTCACTGTCCATGTGGAGTTTGCACATTCTCCCCGTGTCTACGTGGGTTTCACCCCCACAACCCAAAGACGTGCAGGTTAGGTGGATTGGCCATGCTAAATTGCCGCTTAATTGGAAAAAGAAGTAATTGGATACTCTAAATTTATATTTTAAAAAATGATTCTAGGTCACATACACCGAGCGTTACAATTGCATTCTTATTGTAGTCAATCAGCTGTTTCCTAAGAACTTAAGAACTAGGAGCAGGAGTAGGCCATCTGGCCCCTCGAGCCTGCTCTGCTATTCAATGAGATCATGGCTGATCTTTTGTGGGCTCAGCTCCACTTTCCGGCCCGAACACCATAACCCTTAATCCCTTTATTCTTCAAAAAACTATCTATCTTTATCTTAAAAACATTTAATGAAGGAGCCTCTACTGTTTCACTGGGCAAGGAATTCCATAGATTCATAACCCTTTGGGTGAAGAAGTTCCTCCTAAACTCAGTCCTAAATCTACTTCCCCTTATTTTGAGTCTATGCCCCCTATGCTTTCACCCGCCAGTGGAAGCAACCTGCCCGCATCTATCCTATCTATTCCCTTCATAATTTTATATGTTTCTATAAGATCCCCCCTCATCCTTCTAAATTCCAATGAGTACAGTCCCAGTCTACTCAACCTCTCCTTGTAATCCAACCCCTTCAGCTCTGGGATTAACCTAGTGAATCTCCTCTGCACACCCTCCAGTGCCAGTACATCCTTCCTCAAATAAAGAGACCAAAACTCAACACAATACTCCAGGTGTGGCCTCATTAACACCTTATACAATTGCAGCATAACCTCCCTAGTCTTAAACTCCATCCCACTAGCAATGAAGGACAAAATTCTCCTTTTTTAAAAAAATAATTTTTATTAAAGGTTTTCATAAAATATCAATAACAAAATGAGAAAGAAAAAAGAACCCAACAGGGTTAAGTACAAAACACAATCTAAAAAAGCAACCCCCCAAACCCCTCCCCCCGTACATAAATAATAAATTAACATTAACACCCCGACTTAACGCAACAGGTGTATACACCCCTCAGACCCTCCAGTGTAAATAACATAAACAAAAATAAAGTAAACCCCCCCCCCCGAGCTGCTGCTGCCATTGACCAATGTCTATCGTTCTGCCAGAAAGTCTAAGAACGGTTGCCACCGCCTAAAGAACCCTTGTACCAACCCTGTCAAGGCGAATTTCACCCTCTGCAATTTAATGAACCCTACCATATCGCTGATCCAGGATTCCACGCTTGGGGGCCTCGCATCTTTCCACTGAAGGAGAATCCTTCGCCGGGCTACCAGGGACGCAAAGGCCAGAATTCCGGCCTCTTTCGCCTCCTGCACTCCCGGCTCCTCTGCCACCCCAAATATTGCGAGCCCCCAGCCCGGTCTGACCCTGGATCCTACCACCCTCGACACCGTTCTCGCTACGCCCTTCCAAAATTCCTCCAGCGCTGGGCACACCCAGAACATATGGGTGTGATTTACTGGGCTCCCCAAGCACCAAACACACCTGTCCTCACCCCCAAAGAACCGGCTCATCCTTGTCCCGGTCATGTGTGCCCTGTGCAGCACCTTAAACTGTATGAGACTGAGCCTCGCGCACGAAGAGGAAGAATTCACCCTCCCTAGGGCATCTGCCCACGTCCCTTCCTCAATCTCCTCTCCCAACTCCTCCTCCCACTTACCTTTCAACTCCACCACCGAGGCCTCCTCCTCCTGCATCACCTGGTAAGTTTCCGAGATCATCCCCACTCCAACCCACCCCCCCGAGAGCAGTCTGTCCTGTACTGTGTGTGGCAGTAGCCGCGGGAATTCCACCACCTGACGTCTGGCAAACGCCCTTACCTGTAAGTACCCGAAGGTGTTCCCTGGGGTGAGCTCGTATTTCTCCTCCAGCTCACCCAAGCTCGTGAACTTCCCGTCCACAAACAGATCCCCCAACTTTCGTATCCCTGCCCTGTGCCACCCCGAAAGCCCTCCACCTGTTCTTCCTGGGGCGAACCGGTGGTTCCCCCGTAATGGGGTCCACGCCGAGGCCCCAACTTCCCCCCTATGCCGCCTCCACTGCCCCCAAATTTTGAGGGCCGCCACCACCACCGGGCTCGTGGTATACCTCCTTGGAGGGAGCGGCAGCAGCGCCGTTGCCAGCGCCCCCAGACTCGTACCCACACACGACGCCGTCTCCAGCCTTTTCCATGCAGCCCCCTCCCCCTCCATCACCCACTTGCGCACCATTGTCGCATTGGCGGCCCAGTAGTACCCACAGAGGTTGGGCAGCGCCAGCCCCCCCTATCTCTACTCCGCTCCAGGAACACCCTTCTCACCCTCGGAGTCCCTCGCGCCCACACAAACCCCATTATACTCCTGTTAACCCGCCTGAAAAAAGCCTTCGGGATAAACACGGGGAGGCACTGGAACAGGAACAAAAACCTTGGGAGCACCGTCATTTTGATTGACTGCACCCTACCCGCCAAGGACAGCGGCAACGCGTCCCACCTCTTGAACGCCTCCTCCATTTGCTCCACCAGCCTTGTAAAGTTAAGCCTATGCAGGGCCCCCCAGCTCCTGGCCACCTGGACCCCCAAATATCTGAAGCCCCTCTCCGCCCTTTTTAGTGGGAGCTCGCCAATCCCCCTCTCCTGGTCCCCGAGCTGAACTACGAACAGCTCGCTCTTCCCCATATTGAGCTTGTACCCCGAAAAGTCCCCGAATTCCCGAAGGATCCTCATTACCTCTGGCATTCCTCCCACCGGGTCCGCCACATACAACAGCAGGTCGTCCGCATAAAGCGACACCCTATGCTCCTCCCCACCCCGCACCAACCCCCTCCAGTTCCTCGACTCTCTCAGTGCCATAGCCAGGGGTTCAATCGCCAGTGCGATGAGCAGGGGGGACGGGGACACCCCTGTCTCGTCCCTCGGCGCAACCGAAAGTACGCAGACCTCCTCCTATTTGTGGCCACACTCGCCATCGGGACCTCATACAACAGCCTAACCCACCTGACAAACCCCTCCCCAAACCCGAACCTCTTCAGCACCTCCCACAGGTACCCCCACTCTACCCTATCGAAGGCTTTCTCAGCGTCCATCGCCACCACTATCTCCGCCTCCCCCTCCCTCGCCGGCATCATGATAACGTTCAAAAGCCTCCGCGCATTCACGTTCAACTGTCTCCCCTTCACAAACCCCGTCTGGTCTTCATGGATGATCTGCGGCACACAATCCTCAATCCTCGTGGCTAAGACCTTCGCCAGCACCTTGGCATCTGCATTTAGCAAGGAAATCGGTCTGTAAGACCCACATTGCAGGGGATCCTTGTCCCGCTTCAGGATCAAGGAGATCAGTGGCCGGGACATCGTCGGGGGTAAAGCCCCCCCTCCCTTGCCTCATTAAAGGTCCTAACTAACAGTGGGCCCAACAGCTATATATACTTTTTATAGAACTCGACCTTGAAACCGTCCGGCCCCGGTGCCTTCCCCGCCTGCATGCTTCCTATCCCTTTGATCAGCTCCTCCAGCCCAATCGGGGCCCCCAGTCCCGCCACCAGACCCTCTTCCACCTTTGGAAACCTCAATTGGTCCAGGAAACGGCCCATCCCTCCCTCCTCCCGTGGGGGCTCGGATCGGTACAATTCCTCGTAGAAGTCCCTGAAGACCCCATTGATGCCAACCCCACTCCGCACCACGCTCCCGCCCCTGTCCTTAACTCCCCCGATCTCCCTAGCTGCGTCCCGCTTCCGAAGCTGATGCGCAGCATCCGGCTTGCCTTTTCCCCATACTCGTAAACCGCCCCCTGAGCCTTCCTCCACTGCACCTCCGCCTTCCTTGTGGTCACCAGGTCGAATTCGGCCTGGAGGCTGCGCTTCTTCCTCAACAATCCTTCCTCGGGCTCTTCCGTATACCTCCTGTCTACCCTCACCATCTCCCCCACCAGCCTCTCCCTCTCCCCCCGCTCCCTCCGCTCCTTGTGGGCCCTAATGGAGATCAGCTCTCCCCTCACCACCGCCTTCAGTGCCTCCCATACCATCCCCCCCTCGGACCTCCCCGTTGTCGTTGGTCTCCAAGTAACTCTCTATACTTCCTTGGACCCGCTCGCTCACCTCCTCGTCCGCCAACAGCCCCACCT
Source organism: Scyliorhinus torazame (assembly GCF_047496885.1). Lineage (NCBI taxonomy): Eukaryota > Metazoa > Chordata > Chondrichthyes > Carcharhiniformes > Scyliorhinidae > Scyliorhinus > Scyliorhinus torazame. The sequence goes on along the minus strand of NC_092714.1, from coordinate 144,587,404 downwards.
CCAAGCGCCACAGCGTGTGCCAGTCCCTCTCCTCCCCCATCTCCAAGTCCACCCAATGCGGGGCGTGGTCCAAAATGGCTATTGCCGAATATTCGGTATCCTCTACTCTCGCTATCAGCACCCTACTCAAAATGAAAAAGTCGATTCGAGAATAAGCCTTATGGACATGTGAGAAGAATGAAAATTCCCTAGCCCCCGGCCTTGCAAATCTCCAAGGGTCCACCCCTCCCATTTGGTCCATAAATCCCCTCAACATTCTAGCCGCCGCCAGCTTCGTACCCGTCCTAGACCTGGAGCGATCCAGTGCCGGATCCAACACCGTGTAAAAATCTCCCCCCATTATCAGGCCCCCCACTTCCAAGTCTGGGATCCGACCCAACATACGCCGCATAAAACCCGCATCATCCCAGTTCGGAGCATACACATTGACCAGTACCACCCTCTCTCCCTGAAACTTACCACTTACCATTATGTACCTACCGCCATTATCTGCCACAATGCTCGACACCTCGAATTACACCTTCTTTCCCACCAAGATCGCCACCCCTCGATTTTTGGCATCTAGCCCCGAGTGAAACACCTGACCTACCCACCCTTTCCTCAGTCTTACCTGGTCTGCCACCTTCAGGTGTGTCTCCTGGAGCATAACCACATCCGCCTTGAGCCCCTTCAGGTGCGCGAACACGCGGGCCCGCTTAACCGGCCCATTCAGTCCCCTTACATTCCAGGTTATCAGCCGGATCAGGGGGCTACCCGCCCCCTTCCCCCGCCGACTAACCATGACCCATCCTCGGCCAGCCACGCGCCCGCACCCCACACCCGGCCCGTTCCCCACAGCGGCATACCCCCGTCTCAACCCTCCCCACTTGCTCCAGCTCCTCCTTGACCTTAGCAGCAGCAACTCGATTCCCCCGCCCCCCCCCCCCCCCTCCCCCCCCCCACCCCCCGGCTAGGACCCATCCTAGCTGGTTTACTCCCCCATTGCACTTCCGCAAGTCAGCTGACTCCTGCTGACCCCGGCTACTCCCGCCTCCCCTTCGACTCCTCCCATTGTGTGGCACACCCTCCTCTCCCGCTCCCCATCCACAGGCTGTCCCCCTCCCGCCTCCGTTCTAAGCGCGGGAAACAATCCTCGCTTCCCCGCCCCGGCCCCGCCCCCCCAGACTTCGGCACGGGAAAAAAACCCGCGCTCTCCACCCACCAGGCCCCGCCGCCAACCAAAACAGTGCCCAACCCGCCCCATCCACCCTCCCCAACCTGAAAGAGAAAAACACAGAGAAAAAGAAACCCATCAAAAATATGCATAACATATCCACCGCAGTCCCCAATCGCCCATCCCTACCCTCAGTCTGTGTCCAGCTTCTCGGCCTGAACAAAGGCCCATGCCTCCTCTGGAGACTCAAAATTATGGTGCCGGTCCTTGTAGGTGACCCACAGTCGCGCTGGCTGCAACATGCCAAACTTCACCCCCTTCCTGTGCAGCACCGCCTTCGCTCGATTGTACCCGACCCTCCTCTTCGCCACCTCCGCACTCCAGTCCTGATATATCCGAACCTCCGCGTTCTCCCACCTGCTGCTCCTCTCCTTCTTGGCCCACCTCAGCACACACTCCCAATCGACGAACCGATGGAACCGCACCAGAACCGCCCGCGGAGGCTCGTTAGCCTTGGGCCTCCTCGCCATCACTCTATGGACCCCTTCCAGCTCCAGGGGCCCCTGGAAGGACTCCGCTCCCATCAGCGAGTTCAACATGGTGACCACATAGGCCCCCACGTCCGGCCCCTCCAGCCCCTCCGGGAGGCCCAGAATCCGCAGATTCTTCTGCCTCGACCGATTCTCCATCTCCTCGAACCGCTCCTGCCATTTCTTGTGGAGCGCCTCGTGCGCCTCCACCTTTACCGCCAGGCCTAAGATCTCATCCTCATTGTCAGAGATCTTTTGTCGAGCCTCTCGAATCGCCACCTCCTGGGCCGTCTGTGTCTCCAGCAGCTTATCAATAGAAGCTTTCATCGGCTCTAGCAGGTCCGTTTTAATCTCCCTGAGGCAGCGCTGGATACCCTCCTGTTGCTCCTCCGCCCACTGCCTCCACGCTGCCTGGTCTCCGCCCGCCGCCATTTTGTCCTTCTTCCCTCCCTTCTTCTGGTCCACCACCACCTTTTCTGTCGCCCCGCTCCTAGTTAAAGCCATATACTGACGGGGAGCTATTATTAACTCTTCCCACACCAGGAAACGTCGAAAAGGTGCCCTTGGGGGCCCTGAAAAGAGCCCCAAAGTCCGCCGAATGTGCGACTTAGCTCCGCATAGCCGCAACCGGACGTCTCGAGAGGGAATCCTTTTGGCAGTGTTCTCTTCACCAATCTGCCCCAAAAAGTCTGTGGAAACTCCTGAAAAAGGTCTGAGAGTCCGTTCCAGACCGGAGCTGCTGGCTGCGCGACCTACTCCTCCATGGCCGCCACCGGAAGCCTCGTCCCCGCTTCTTCAATGTCCTTGGTAGATCTTTTCACAGTTGTTCCCTCTGCTGCTAGAATTCACCTTTAATAAAGGCCCTCAAGTCAGCTTGCAGCTTTAAGCTTGCCCCTCCCCCGCCTGCATGGTGGAAGAGGCTTTGTTTATCCTGCAGTTAAAGCCAAATCTTTTACTGTTTCTGCCGAGTCTGGTAACTGCACCCGGAAGTCCCCATTTGCCTTCTTAATCACCTGTTGCACCTGATAACCAACTTTTCATGTACTTAATGATCTGTTTGAGCTGCTCGCAGAAAAATACTTTTCACTGTACCAAACTTTTTGCGACTCATGCACATCCAGGTCTCTCTGCACAGCAGCATGTTTTAATATTTTATCATTTAAATAATAATCCCTTTTGCTGTTGTTCCTACCAAAATGGATAACCTCACATTTGTCAACATTGTATTCCATCTGCCAGACCCTAGCCCATTCACTTAGCCTATCCAAATCCCTCTGCAGACTTCTAGTATCCTCTGCACTTTTTGCTTCACCACTCATCTTAGTGTCGTCTGCAAACTTGGACACATTGCCCTTGGTCCCCAACTCCAAATCATCTATGTAAATTGTGAACAGTTGTGGGCCCAACACTGATCCCTGAGGGACACCACTAGCTACTGATTGCGGTCGATCAAAAGCTGTGGGTTGAACTCTAAGGCAATTCAAATCAAAGAGGCTGAGAAAATTGGCACTTGTACCCATGACGAGCTTGCATTTGATTAACGTGGCATTCAGCATCACTGGAATTGTCCATTCGTCGAGATTTGGAACAATTGTGATTGGGTTTATTTTTTCAGATTCTGAATTTTCCTGTGTACCTTTGTCTACACTTTCAATTATATCCATAGAGAATATATCTTCCCAATCTCATTCATCTTCTGTGATGTTACATTTAACTTCTTCATTTTAGATTTGCGCAAATGTTCTTCTTGTTTCGTGCTGAAAACTGCTTGTTCGATGCTGCAAACGTCTTGTTCAGCTGTTGGTTGAAATTTAATCCCTGCTATGCATTCCGAGGCAAAATGGTTTAACTAGTCACACTTTAAACACATTCTTCCAAAGGCTGGGCATTCATTCTTTAATGGGCGTTGCCATACCACGTGTACGTAATCACGCTCGTGACGTCATGCGCAAACTTGCCACATGCATGCGCAGAACGGTCAACTTCCTGATCGCGTTGTTTTTTTCAAGCGCACATGCACAAACTGGTCTCCATCCGGATAGGGCTGTCTTTTCAAGTGCGCCTGCTCAAACCGGTCTTCTTCTATAGCGCTGATATTTTAGCTGCGCCACAGTTTCAATGGCGTTAACCACGTTATGCACTTTTGTGCAACTTTCCCGAGAGAATTTTTCCGAGCATCTATTTTTAGTTACTTTGCTTGCACGGCACATTTTAATAGAAGCTTCTAGCATTACTTTTTGTTGTCTTTGCAATCGTTCACACAGCTTTTAATTTCCTTTAAGCTCCTAATGACTATCAAATTTTTCAATTACCACATTAAATTTATGTTTCAGCAAATTCATTCTCAAAGTGGAATGAGTAATACAATTCTATAGCCTGCGGTCCAGCCAATTTTAGTAACAGTGCAATCTCTTGCTTCTCACTGGCCACTTTGAAGTTTAAGGCTGAGAGGTACTGTTCAAACTTTTGTTTAAGATTTTCCAGTTCACATCTACTTTACCCGATGTCCCGAATGGCTTTGGACCCTCCATGAAGCTTCGACTGGGTATTTCTTTTTCAACACTGCTGGTTGTTGTGATCGAAGTCTGGTTGAGATTTTTCTTTCACAAGTTTTTTTTCTTTCTTTGAACTGAGATTTTTTTCTTTCTCCCTCAACCTTACTATTCTACTTTAGAAACCACTCCTGTTACCATGCGGTGTTCTCTGCATTGCTTTACCTTGATGGCTTGGGTGCGTATTGTTGAGCAAAGAACAACAAGCTTTGTGAACGAACAAAACTAATTTATTAACACTACTAAATAGATTTGTACGTATTCCTAAAGTATAAGGTTACTGAGTTAAACTATGCTATTTCTAACTGCAGAACTCTCAAATACACAATTGATCTTTCTAATGCCTAACCATCTTCTATCCAGAATCCCAGAAGTCACATGATATATATATGACTGTTCCGTGATTCCATCTAGTGGTAAGAAGCATTATCATTGACTTGTTAACTTGTTAACTCTTTACATCCTAGTCAATATACATATCATGACTCCAATCAGACCATGATCCCTGGACACTGTGCCTGAACACTGTGGCAACACCACGGATGCAGCGGCCAACATCCAAACACCCAGGGGCTGGGCCCCAGCACAGGGGACATTCCGACAACCAGATAGCAGGTATGTGCACCGGGGAGGGGATCAGCACCTGGTCCAGGTAACATTACGTGCGGGTGTCTGGGGTACAGGGTGTGGGGCCCTGTGAGCACGGGCCCCTGATGAGACCGTGGGTGCGTGGGCAGGGCCTGCCGGGTGGGGTGGGGGGATGGCTGGGAGGGTGGGGGAGAGGCATCCAGGACCTCTGTTTCCGGGGAGATGGGGAATGGGATTGGTGCCCGGCCCACATTACAGAAGAAAGTGCCAGAGGCGTCCTGCTGATCGAGGTCAACGATTTCTATTATAAAACAAATGTGTCCCCAACTGCCCCAATCCCCGTCCCCCACCCCTCCCTGACCCTCCCCCACCCTTTCCTCACCACACAATGCACCCAATAACTCTCTTACCCCCTCCCCACTCCCCTCCACCCCAGTGCCCTTTCAGTGATCCTAGATCTGCTTAGCCTTCCATGCACTACCGCTGTGTCTAGGTGTGTCCCCAGGATGTATAACAGAGGTGGAAGCAGCCTGCTGCTTACTGTGGCTATGTCTTACGATGCCCCTGGTAGGTGTCCTCTGGGGGCCCTGCGTGCTTGCCACCGGCACATCCACTGCCATGCCACTCTGTTTCAAGTATTGACTCCGAGACGAATCGCTATCAGCGGGGTGGGTCTCGGGGGACTGGATGGCCACTGTCACCATCCCGTGGGGTGGCTCCAGGTTCGAACCCAGCGTCCCCTCCTCCTGGGCGGTGCCTATAGGGCCCTGGGGTTCACCTCGGGACAGAGGGGCAGCTGAATTGAGCCCCAGCTGCCCCTGCATCGTCTGGCGCTGCCAGCCCTCGGTGGTTGACAGTAGTCATCAGGCTTCCAGCACACATTCTGGCGAGCATCACACAGCTGCTGATGCTCAACAGGAACGCTGAGGCGAAACATCAGTCGGAGGTCTGGATCCCAGTCCGATGCTGAGCCTCTGGACCAGGCTGATGCAGCTGCTAGGGTGCAGCCGTGACGTTCAGAGGGGGATGTCAGCGACCATCCAGCAGTTCCATTGCCGAATAGAGGAGTCCCAGAGGCTGCAGGTGCAGGAGATGGTGCCGGAGATGTGTAGCACCGAGGCCAACACTGCCAGTGTGGCGACCAGGAGAGCTTGGTGCATGACGTCGGCAGCATGAGCGGAGATGTTCAACGAGTGCCTCAGTCAGTGACGGCCGTGACTGAGCACCTCGGCAGCATGTTCCAGTCGCTGGAGGACGTGACCCAGTACCAGTTGGGTCTTGACGAAGCGCTGCGGAGCATGTCCCAGTCTCAGGTGGGCAGAGCTGAGGTGTTCCAGAGCATGTCCTGGTCATTGGGGGACATGTCCCAGTCTCAGGTGGGCATTCCCAAGGTGCTCCAGAGTATGTCCCAGTCACTGAGGAGCATCGCCAAGGGCGTCAACATCATGCTGCAGATATTGGGGGACCACCAGGGTTGGCAGAGCCAGATCGCATTGGATTGGATTGGATTTGTTTATTGTCACGTGTACCGAGGTAGAGTGAAAAGTATTTTTCTGCGAGCAGCTCAAACAGATCATTAAGTACATGAAAAGAAAATACATAATACAGCAACACAAGGTACACAATGTAAATACATAACACCGGTGTTAATGAAGTCAGTCCATAAGAGGGTCGTTTAGGAGTCTGGTGACAGTGGGGAAGAAGCTGTTTTTGAGTCTGTTCGTGCGTGTTCTCAGACTTTTGTATCTCCTGCCCGATGGAAGAAGTTGGAAGAGTGAGTAAGCCGGGTGGGAGGGGTCTTTGATTATGCTTCCCGCTTTCCCCAGGCAGCTGGAGGTGTAGATGGAGTCAATGGATGGGAGGCAGGTTCGTGTGATGGACTGGGCGGTGTTCACGACTCTCTGAAGTTTCTTGCGGTCCTGGGCTGAGCAGTTTCCATACCAGGCTGTGATGCAGCCAGTTAGGATGCTTTCTATGGTGCACCTGTAAAAGTTGGTAAGAGTTAATATGAACATGCCGAATTTCCTTAGTTTCCCGAGGAAGTATAGGCGCTGTTGTGCTTTCTTGGTGGTAGCGTCGACGTGGGTGGACCAGGACAGATTTTTGGAGATGTGCACCCCTAGGAATTTGAAACTACTAACCATCTCCACCTCGGCCCCGTTGATGCTGACTGGGGGGGGGGGGGGGGGGGGGGGGGGGTACTTTGCTTCCTGAAGTCAATGACAGCTCTTTGGTTTTGTTGGCATTGAGGGAGAGATTGTTGTCGCTACACCACTCCACTAGGTTCTCTATCTCCCTCCTGTATTCTGACTCGTCGTTATTCGAGATCCGGCCCACTATGGTCGTATCATCAGCAAACTTGTAGATGGAGTTAGAACCAAGTTTTGCCACGCAGTCGTGTGTGTACAGGGAGTAGAGTAGGGGGCTAAGTACGCAGCCTTGCGGGGCGCCGGTGTTGAGGACTATTGTGGAGGAGGTGTTGTTGTTCATTCTTACTGATTGTGGTCTGTGGGTCAGAAAGTCGAGGATCCAGTTGCAGAGTGGGGAGCCAAGTCCTCGGTTCTGGATGCAGCGGCAACCGAGGCTCAAAACAGCTGCCCCTCCATCACGAGGTGAACCCCAGGCCCTATGTGTACCGACCTGGAGGAGGGGTTGCTGGGCGCAAACCCGGATCCACCCTATGGAGTGGCGACGGGGGCTACCAACCCCCCCCCCCCCCCCCTGCCGAGAGTCACCCCTCTGACAACGGTGGGTCTCTGGGTCAGCACCCAGTACAGCAGGTCCGCCAGGGCCCTTAGCCCAGGGCCCCGGAGGACAGCTGCCAGGGGCATCGAAGGCCACGGAACAGGCAGCAGGTTACCTCCACCTCTGATGTACATCCTGGGAACACACCTAGACCTAGGGGTAGAGCACGGAAGGCTCAACTGATCACAGCTCACTGAGAGGGCACTGGGTGGTAGGGGGTGGGTATGGAGTAAAGGGGAAGGGTGTGTCAAGGAGTGGGGGGAAGGGGTGAGGGGAGGATTTGGTAGTGATGGGGAGAGTGGGGTGGCTCCAGCGGGGGACTAGGGGAGGTGGGGGCACATATGATCACTGATAAAAACTGTTGACCTTGAACACTATGACGCCTCTGCCACCTTCTTCCGCAGTGCGGGCTGGGTGGCAATCCCATGCCCCAGCTCCCCCGACATGGAGGACCTGGGTGTGGGAGGGGGGAAATGAAGGCTGAGGCCACATCCTTTGTGAAGCGGATGAGGATGAGGGCCTCCGGGCCTGCTGGACCCTCGCCACTGCTGCTTGCCGTCTATCCTCTGGCCAATCCTGTGGGTCCTCCACGGGGTTGTCCTCCAGCCCCTCCTGATGCGGCGCGTCCTCTTCTTCATCCTCACCCTCCTCCTCATCCTTGTCCTCGTTATCCTCCTTGGAGGTAGTCACATGTTTCACCCCTTCCATCTCCAACACGTCGCCCTGCTGCTGTGCCAGATTGTGGAGGACACAGCAGACCACCACAAAGCAGGAGACCCTCTGCAGGGTGTACTGCAGTGCACCACCAGAACGGTCGAGGCATCGGAACCATACCTCATAGAATCCCTACAGTCTAAAAGTGCAGTGCACTGCTCAATGACAGCCTGGGTGGCCTTCTGGGCTTCATTGTATCGGGTCTCCACTTTGGTCATCGGCCTCCACACTGGCATCATTAGCCTGGTCCTCAGCATCTACCCCTTTTCTCCCAAGAGCCATCATGGGATGGACCTGGGATGTCCGACTGCCCCAGGGTGTAGTTGTTGTGCACACTCCCCAGGAAGTGTGAACACACGTGCATGATCTTCATGTGGAGGTCGCACACGAGCTGGATGTTCATGTAGAGCACTCCCAGGCGGCCCCATGAGCGCAAGGCGACATGCATGCCATGTCAAAGTGTATATGGTTCGCTGCCTGACAACATGGCACCCGTTACTTCATGGATGCCCTTGTGTGCTCTAGGTTGTGAGATGCCACAGATGTCCCCGCTCGAGCCCTGGAATGATCCTGAGGCGTAGATGTTCAGGGTCGCTGTGACCTTGACGGCCACCGGGAGCGGGTATCCTCCTCCTCTACGTGGTGCTAAGTCTGCAAAACATGGCATAGATGCTGCACCGTCACCTTGTTGAGGCAGAGCCATCTGCGGCCACAGTGTCCGTCATCTGTTCGAAAGACCAGCAACGCTCGTACACCTTGGGCCTTTACCATCCTCCCCTCTGGGTTCCTCCCTGGCCTGATGAACGGCCTGGTCCTCAGGGTGTGGGGTGGGGCCCTGCACATGGGCCGCCACCTCCAGCCTCTGTCAACGCTTCTGCCACCGCCTTCTCTGCCGCCCGGACTGCCAGCAGCACCACAAGGGCAGCTGCCACAATACCAATCATTCTGTGTAATATCTGTAAGGGATTTGAGAGGTTGTGAGACTGCCAACCAACGGTGTCTTCCACCCCAGGACCCCCCATTCCCCCACTGCGCCCCCCATCCAACCTCCTGCTATCTGACACCTCCTGCCCACGCACCCCTGGCTGCAGTGGGGGCCCCTGGTGACCGGACCCCGGATCCTGTACCCCAGACACCCGCACGTAGTGTTACCTGGACCAAGCGCTGGTCCCTTCCTCGGTGGTACATACCCACCCTCTGGTCGCCGATATGTCCCCGGTGCTGGGGTCCAGCCCCTCTGTGTTCAGATGTTGGCCGCTGAGTCCGTGGTATTGCCTCCTGTGTTCAGGCATCACAGTCTCATTGGGATGCTGGGCAATAATTCCCACATGCTACATGGCACGCCTACCCACGGGGATCCACTTGGGAGGTAAGTGGTCATTTAACTATGATTGCCAATTCCCTACTGGTAATCGCATTCAGCCGCGCGGCCAGAGGCCTCTGTGGTCAGTGGGTGGTCGGTGGGGCAGGCTGGGGTTGCACCTGGCACGGGAGCACATGGTCCAGAGGTTGGCATGGTAGACTCGCGGGCGCTGAGAGATCTATTCCCACCCCCCACCCTCAGCCCAGCCCAGGTTCGGCCACTTCCCCTGCTCCGCTACCGCTCCCACCCCCCCCCTACTGATGGTCGACCACCCTGCCCGAGACCGGCCCCACTCACCCTGCACCACTCCCCCCTCCCAGCAGCAGCCCCAGTGTCCCCGGGCTCTGTGCATGGGAGTGAAGATGGCTGCTCACCTCCTTGGGTCCCCCCAGCAGCACTTGTCCCTGCTTCACGGTTATAAAATGATGCGCTAATCGGAACCCGCGTGACCACGCCGGTGCCCGGCACGGTTCTTGATTCTGGCCTCTCCCACCGTGTAACGGCATCATCACACTCTCACTAAAGCGCAACGCGGCCACACTCACCCTAAGTGTGGGCTAAACCAGAGAGAAACTCCCCAGGACCCAAAGTGCCGTTTGATAGCGATGGGGAACTGGCCGGCAGATTTATTTTTGCTATTCCTGTTTCTTCGGGCCCACTCAAACTCGTACCTTTGGTTCTGTCGCCAGTGGAACTGGTCAGACTGTGCGTGGAGCACTTTCTGGCCAGTTCTGATCTAAAATGGCAATTGCCATACTTCTTACATGATAGGAGCCCACCTTGCATATAGCAAGGGGCTCATTGTCACATACGGAAGGGTGCTTTGGACACCCAGAGTTAGGCCCCTTTCAAAATGTTGCCAGCCAAGGATGGCATGGTGGCCCAGTGGTTAGCATTGCTGCCTCATGGCGCTGTGGGCCCATATTCGATCCCGGTCCCGGGTCACTGACTGTGTGGAGTTTGCACATTCCGTGTCTGCAACCCAAATGTGTGCAGGGTAGGTGGATTGGCCGCATTAAATTGCCCCTTAATTGGAAAAAACGTGTTTCCTTTTTTTTATTGATGCCAGCCGCATTGCCCGTGTTAATGGAGCAGTAAAACTACCAACTCCATTTTGATGCTATTGCTGCCCCTGAAAACCGGGCGCGGGACAGTGAAAATCAACCATGGACATCTGAAATCATTTGAATTCAGGCGGAAGATCTCCAATCAACTTCATATTCTCACCCAGTTGGCCGAATTCCTCCACCCATCCACAGCCCTGTTTCCCCCCACATATTTCCCACCCCACTCCCCCGACCCATTCCCCACCCTGCTCCCCCCACCAATCTCCCACCCCGCTCCCCCCACCTATTCCCCACCCCGCTCCCCCCCACCAATCTCCCACCCCGCTCCCCACACCTATTCCCCACCCCGCTCCCCCCACCATCTCCCACCCCGCTCCCCCCACCTATTCCCCACCCCGCTCCCCACACATATTCCTCACCCCGCTCCCCCACCAATCTCCCACCCCGCTCCCCCCACCATCTCCCACCCCGCTCCCCCCCACCATCTCCCACCCCGCTCCCCCACCAATCTCCCACCCCGCTCCCCCCACCTATTCCTCACCCCGCTCCCCCCACCAATCTCCCACCCCGCTCCCCCCCACCTATTCCCCACCCCGCTCCCCCCACCAATCTCCCACCCCGCTCCCCCCACCAATTCCCCACCCCGCTCCCCCCACCAATCTCCCACCCCGCTCCCCCCACCTATTCCCCACCCCGCTCCCCCCACCATCTCCCACCCCGCCCCCCCCCACCTATTCCACACCCCGCTCCCCCCACCAATCTCCCACCCCGCTCCCCCCACCTATTCCCCACCCCGCTCCCCCCACCAATCTCCCACCCCGCTCCCCCCACCTATTCCCCACCCCGCTCCCCCCACCATCTCCCACCCCGCTCCCCCCACCTATTCCCCACCCCGCTCCCCCCACCAATCTCCCACCCCTCTCCCCCCACCTATTCCCCACCCCGCTCCCCCCACCAATCTCCCACCCCGCTCCCCCACCTATTCCCCACCCCGCTCCCCCCACCAATCTCTCACCCCACTCCCCCCACCTATTCCCCACCCCGCTCCCCCACCAATCTCCCACCACTCTCCCCCCACCTATTCCCCACCCCGCTCCCCCCACCAATCTCCCACCCCGCTCCCCCACCAATCTCCCACCCCGCTCCCCCCACCTATTCCCCACCCCGCTCCCCCCCACCAATCTCCCACCCCGCTCCCCCCACCAATCTCCCACCCCGCTCCCCCACCAATCTCCCACCCCGCTCCCCCCACCTATTCCCCACCCCGCTCCCCCCACCAATCTCCCACCCCGCTCCCCCCACCAATTCCCCACCCCGCTCCCCCCACCAATCTCCCACCCCGCTCCCCCCACCTATTCCCCACCCCGCTCCCCCCACCATCTCCCACCCCGCCCCCCCCCACCTATTCCACACCCCGCTCCCCCCACCAATCTCCCACCCCGCTCCCCCCACCTATTCCCCACCCCGCTCCCCCCACCAATCTCCCACCCCGCTCCCCCCACCTATTCCCCACCCCGCTCCCCCCACCATCTCCCACCCCGCTCCCCCCACCTATTCCCCACCCCGCTCCCCCCACCAATCTCCCACCCCTCTCCCCCCACCTATTCCCCACCCCGCTCCCCCCACCAATCTCCCACCCCGCTCCCCCACCTATTCCCCACCCCGCTCCCCCCACCAATCTCTCACCCCACTCCCCCCACCTATTCCCCACCCCGCTCCCCCACCAATCTCCCACCACTCTCCCCCCACCTATTCCCCACCCCGCTCCCCCCACCAATCTCCCACCCCGCTCCCCACACCTATTCCTCACCCCGCTCCCCCCACCAATCTCCCACCCCGCTCCCCCCACCTATTCCACACCCCGCTCCCCCCCACCAATCTCCCACCCCGCTCCCCCCACCTATTCCCCACCCCGCTCCCCCCACCAATCTCCCACCCCGCTCCCCCCACCTATTCCCCACCCCGCTCCCCCCACCATCTCCCACCCCGCTCCCCCCACCTATTCCCCACCCTGCTCCCCCCACCAATCTCCCACCCCTCTCCCCCCACCTATTCCCCACCCCGCTCCCCCCACCAATCTCCCACCCCGCTCCCCCACCTATTCCCCACCCCGCTCCCCCCACCAATCTCTCACCCCACTCCCCCCACCTATTCCCCACCCCGCTCCCCCACCAATCTCCCACCACTCTCCCCCCACCTATTCCCCACCCCGCTCCCCCCACCAATCTCCCACCACGCTCCCCACACCTATTCCTCACCCCGCTCCCCCCACCAATCTCCCACCCCGCTCCCCCCACCTATTCCTCACCCCGCTCCCCCCACCAATCTCCCACCCCGCTCCCCCCACCTATTCCCCACCCCGCTCCCCCCACCAATCTCCCACCCCGCTCCCCCCACCTATTCCCCACCCCGCTCCCCCCACCAATCTCCCACCCCGCTCCCCCCACCTATTCCCCACCCCGCTCCCCCCACCATCTCCCACCCCGCTCCCCCCACCTATTCCCCACCCCGCTCCCCCCACCAATCTCCCACCCCGCTCCCCCCACCTATTCCCCACCCCGCTCCCCCCACCAATCTCCCACCCCGCTCCCCCCACCTATTCCCCACCCCGCTCCCCCCACCATCTCCCACCCCGCTCCCCCCACCTATTCCCCACCCCGCTCCCCCCACCAGTCCCCCACCCCTCTCCCCCCACCTATTCCCCACCCCGCTCCCCCCCACCAATCTCCCACCCCGCTCCCCCACCTATTCCCCACCCCGCTCCCCCCACCAATCTCTCACCCCACTCCCCCCACCTATTCCCCACCCCGCTCCCCCACCAATCTCCCACCACTCTCCCCCCACCTATTCCCCACCCCGCTCCCCCCCACCAATCTCTCACCCCACACCCCCCACCTATTCCCCACTCCGCTCCCCCACCAATCTCCCACCACTCTCCCCCCACCTATTCCCCACCCCGCTCCCCCCACCAATCTTTCACCCCACACCCCCCACCTATTCCCCACCCCGCTCCCCCCACCATCTCCCACCCCGCTCCCCCCACCTATTCCCCACCCCGCTCCCCCCACCAATCTCCCACCCCGCTCCCCCACCTATTCCCCACCCCGCTCCCCCCACCAATCTCTCACCCCACTCCCCCCACCTATTCCCCACCCCCGCTCCCCCACCAATCTCCCACCACTCTCCCCCCCACCTATTCCCCACCCCGCTCCCCCCCACCAATCTCTCACCCCACACCCCCCACCTATTCCCCACCCCGCTCCCCCACCAATCTCCCACCACTCTCCCCCCACCTATTCCCACTCCCCCCACCTGTTCCCCACCCCGCTCCCCCCACCTATTCCCCACCCCGCTCCCCCCACCTATTCCCCACCCCGCTCCCCCCACACATCTCCCACCCCGCTCTCCCGCCCCACCCCCCCACCCATCTCCCGCCCCACTGCCTACACCCATCTCACACCCTGCTCCCTCCAACCCATCCCCAGCTTCGCTCCCCCGCACCCATCTCCCACCCCATTCCCTCACCCCACTCCCCCCCACCCATCTCACACCCCGCTCCCCCCATCCATTCCCCGTCCCAGTCCACCCTACCTATCTCCCACCCCGCTCCCCCGCCGAACTCACCCCCCCACCCATCTCCCACCCCGCTCCCCTGCCCCATTCCCCCCACCCATCTCACACCCTGCTCCCCCCATCCATTCCCCGTCCCACTCCACCCCACCCATCTCCCACCCCGCTCCCCCGCCCCACTCCCCCCACCCATCTCCCGCCCCACTCCCTACACCCATCTCACACCCTGCTCCCTACAACCCATCCACCGCTTCGCTCTCCCGCACCCACCTCTCACCCCGCTCTCCCGCCCCACTCCCCCCCTCCCTCGGGGGGTGGGGGGGGGGGGGGGGCACGCTCGACCTCACGGCAGCCAAAAAACTAGTGATTTCACTTACGGTCGCATCACGCAACATTCAGGCCAATGCCCCCGACTGCGCGGCCCACCCCCCCGTGCATCGTGGACTCCGCAGACGGCCGCCCCATCATGGACCCCGTCAGCGACCGCCCTCAGCCAATCCCACATCTGTGCCGGGCGGCAGCCAACCAAACGCGGGGGGCCCAAATGCTACTTCTGTGGGCAGTCAAAACACCCCCAACAGCGCCTCCCAGCGCGGAGCGCCCTCTGCAAGGCCTGTGGCAAGAAGGGATATTTCGCTGCAGTGTGCCAGGCCCGCTCAATCGCCGCTATTGTACCGGCACCCCCAGCGTGCGGTCAGTGGACGCCGCCATCTTGCCCGACTCGCAACACGTGCGGCCAGTGGGTGCCGCCACCTTGTTCCTCCCAGGACCAACGGGCGCCGCCATCTTGCTTCCCCCAAGACATGTGCGGCCCGTGGGCGCCGCCATCTTACCCGACTCAGGACCCATGCCCGTCGGGCACCTCATCCGGCTGCTCATCACCTGCAACCGCCAACGACCAGCCACGTCTCGCCTCGGTCACGATTGACCAGTCTCGACCACACAATCTCGCGACTGCTTCAACTAAAGTGAAGGTCAACGGGCACGAGAGCTCCTGCCTGCTGGACTCTGGGAGCACTGAGAGCTTCATTCACCCCGATAGTGCCCCAGCAGCCCATAATTCACCCATACCCACCATCACAGCTTCCAAAGTCAAATTGGCCTTCCTGAAAGTGAACCCTCGGAAGGCGACGGGCCGAGACGGGATCCCTGGTCGTGCACTCAGAGCCTGCGCGGACCAGCTGGCAGAGGTATTCACGGACATCTTTAACCTGTCCCTACTCCACTCCGAGGTCCCCACCTGCTTCAAGAAGACCACCATCATACCGGTACCAAAGAAGAACCAGGCAACATGCCTGAATGACTACCGACCAGTGGCCCTGACTTCAGTCGTAATGAAGTGCTTCGAGAGGTTGATCATGAAGCGCATCACCTCCATACTCCCAGAACGCCTTGATCCACTGCAATTCGCATACCGCTGCAACCGGTCCACATCAGACACCATTTCCCTGGCCCTACACTCATCCCGAGAGCATCTCGAAAACAACGACTCCTACATTAGACTCCTATTTATTGACTACAGCTCCGCCTTCAACACCATAATCCCAGCCAAGCTCATATCAAAGCTCCAGAACCTAGGACTTGGCTCCCCACTCTGCAACTGGATCCTCGACTTTCTGACCAACAGACCGCAATCAGTAAGAATGAACAACAACACCTCCTCCACAATAGTCCTCAACACCGGCGCCGTGCAAGGTTGCGTACTTAGCCCCCTACTCTACTCCCTCTACACACACGATTGCGTGGCAAAACCTGGTTCCAACTCCATCTACAAGTTTGCTGACAATACGACCATCGTGGGCCGGATCTCGAACAACGATGAGTCCGAATACAGGAGGGAGATAGAGAACCTAGTGGAGTGGTGTAGCGACAACAATCTCTCCCTCAATGCCAGCAAAACTAAAGAGCTGGTAATTGACCTCAGGAAGCAAAGTACTGTACACACCCTTGTCAGCATCAACGGGGCTGAGGTGGAGATGGTTAGCAGTTTCAATTCCTAGGGGTGCACATCTCCAAAAATCTGTCCTGGTCCACCCACGTCGACGCTACCACCAAGAAAGCACAACAGCGCCTATACTACCTCAGGAAACTAAGGAAATTCGGCATGTCCACATTGACTCTTACCAACTTTTACAGATGCACCATAGAAAGCATCCTATCAGGCTGCATCACAGCCTGGTATGGCAACTGCTCGGCCCAGGACTGCAAGAACCTTCAGAGAGTCGTGAACACCGCCCAGTCCATCACACAAAACTGCCTCCCATCCATTGACTCCATCTACACCTCCCGCTGCCTGGGGAAAGCGGGCAGTATAATCAAAGATCCCTCCCACCCGGCTTATTCACTCTTCCAACTTCTTCCATCGGGCAGGAGATACAGAAGTCTGACAACACGCACAAACAGACTCAAAAACAGCTTCTTCCCCACTGTTACCAGACTCCTAAATGACCCTCTTATGGACTGACTTCATTAACACTACACCCTGTATGCTTCATCCGATGCCAATGCTTATGTAGTTACATAGATAGATAGAACAATACAGCGCAGTACAGGCCCTTCGGCCCACGATGTTGCACCGAAACAAAAGCCATCTAACCTACACTATGCCATTATCATCCATATGTTTATCCAATAAACTTTTAAATGCCCTCAATGTTGGCGAGTTCACTACTGTAGCAGGTAGGGCATTCCACGGCCTCACTACTCTTTGCGTAAAGAACCTACCTCCGACCTCTGTCCTATATCTATTACCCCTCAGTTTAAAGTTATGTCCCCTCGTGCCAGCCATATCCATCCGCGGGAGAAGGCTCTCACTGTCCACCCTATCCAACCCCCTGATCATTTTGTATGCCTCTATTAAGTCTCCTCTTAACCTTCTTCTCTCCAACGAAAACAACCTCAAGTCCATCAGCCTTTCCTCATAAGATTTTCCCTCCATACCAGGCAACATCCTGGTAAATCTCCTCTGCACCCGCTCCAAAGCCTCCATGTCCTTCCTATAATGTGGTGACCAGAACTGTACGCAATACTCCAAATGCGGCCGTACCAGAGTTCTGTACAGCTGCAACATGACCTCCCGACTCCGGAACTCAATCCCTCTACCAATAAAGGCCAACACTCCATAGGCCTTCTTCACAACCCTATCAACCTGGGTGGCAACTTTCAGGGATCTATGTACATGGACACCTAGATCCCTCTGCTCATCCACACTTTCAAGAACTTTACCATTAGCCAAATATTCCGCATTCCTGTTATTCCTTCCAAAGTGAATCACCTCACACTTCTCTACATTAAACTCCATTTGCCACCTCTCAGCCCAGCTCTGCAGCTTATCTATATCCCTCTGTAACCTGCTACATCCTTCCACACTATCGACAACACCACCGACTTTAGTATCGTCTGCAAATTTACTCACCCACCCTTCTGCGCCTTCCTCTAGGTCATTGATAAAAATGACAAACAGCAACGGCCCCAGAACAGGTCCTTGTGGTACTCCACTTGTGACTGTACTCCATTCTGAACATTTCCCATCAACCACCACCCTCTGTCTTCTTTCAGCTAGCCAATTTCTGATCCACATCTCTAAATCACCCTCAATCCCCAGCCTCCGTATTTTTTGCAATAGCCTACCGTGGGGAACCTTATCAAACGCTTTGCTGAAATCCATATACACCACATCAACTGCTCTACCCTCGTCTACCTGTTCAGTCAACTTCTCAAAGAACTCAATAAGGTTTGTGAGGCATGACCTACCCTTCACAAAGCCATGCTGACTATCCCTGATCATATTATTCCTATCTAGATGATTATAAATCTTGTCTCTTATAATCCCCTCCAAGACTTTACCCACTACAGACGTGAGGCTCACCGGTCTATAGTTGCCGGGGTTGTCTCTGCTCCCCTTTTTGAACAAAGGGACCACATTTGCTGTCCTCCAGTCCTCTGGCACTATTCCTGTAGCCAATGATGACATAAAAATCAAAGCCAAAGGTCCAGCAATCTCTTCCCTGGCCTCCCAGAGAATCCTAGGATAAATCCCATCAGGTCCCGGGGACTTATCTATTTTCAGCCTGTCCAGAATTGCCAACACCTCTTCCCTACGTACCTCAATGCCATCTATTCTATTAGCCTGGGGCTCAGCATTCTCCTCCACAACATTATCTTTTTCCTGAGTGAATACTGACGAAAAATATTCATTTAGTATCTCGCCTATCTCTTCAGACTCCACACACAATTTCCCATCCCTGTCCTTGACTGGTCCTACTCTTTCCCTAGTCATTCGCTTATTCCTGACATACCTATAGAAAGCTTTTGGGTTTTCCTTGATCCTTCCTGCCAAATACTTCTCATGTCCCCTCCTTGCTCGTCTTAGCTCTCTCTTTAGATCCTTCCTCGCTACCTTGTAACTATCCATCGCCCCAACCGAAACTTCACACTTCATCTTCACATCGGCCTCCTTCTTCCTCTTAACAAGAGATTCCACTTCCTTGGTAAACCACGGTTCCCTCGCTCGACGCCTTCCTCCCTGTCTGACCGGTACATACTTATCAAGAACACGCAGTAGCTGATCCTTGAACAAGCCCCACTTATCCAGTGTGCCCAACACTTGCAGCCTACTTCTCCACCTTATCCCCCCCAAGTCACGTCTAATGGCATCATAATTGCCCTTCCCCCAGCTATAACTCTTGCCCTGCGGTGTATACTTATCCCTTTCCATCATTAACGTAAACGTCACCGAATTGTGGTCACTGTCCCAAAAGTGCTCTCCTACCTCCAAATCCAACACCTGGCCTGGTTCATTACCCAAAACCAAATCCAACGTGGCCTCGCCTCTTGTTGGCCTGTCAACATATTGTTTCAGGAAACCCTCCTGCACACACTGTACAAAAAACGACCCATCTATTGTACTCGAACTATATCTTTTCCAGTCAATATTTGGAAAGTTAAAGTCTCCCATAATAACTACCCTGTTATTTTCGCTCATATCCAGGATCATCTTCGCCATCCTTTCCTCTACATCCCTAGAACTATTAGGAGGCCTATAAAAAACTCCCAACAGGGTGACCTCTCCTTTCCTGTTTCTAACTTCAGCCCATACTACCTCGGAAGAAGAGTCCCCATCTAGCATCCTCTCCGCCACCGTAATACTGCTCTTGACTAGCAGCGCCACACCTCCCCCTCTTTTGCCTCCTTCTCTGAGCTTACTAAAACACCTAAACCCCGGAACCTGCAACATCCATTCCTGTCCCTGCTCTATCCATGTCTCCGAAATGGCCACAACATCGAAGTCCCAGGTACCAACCCATGCTGCCAGTTCCCCTACCTTGTTTCGTATACTCCTGGCATTGAAGTAGACACACTTCAAAACCACCTACCTGAACACTGGCCCCCTCCTGCGACGTCAAATCTGTGCTCCTGACCTCTATACTCTCATTCTCCCTTACCCTAAAACTACAATCCAGGTTCCCATGCCCCTGCTGCATTAGTTTAAACCCCCCCAAAGAGCACTAACAAATCTCCCCCCCAGGATATTTGTGCCCCTCAGGTTCAGATGTAGACCATCCTGTCTGTAGAGGTCCCACCTTCCCCAGAAAGAGCCCCAGTTATCCAGAAATCTGAATCCCTCCCGCCTGCACCATCCCTGTAGCCACGTGTTTAAATGCTCTCTCTCCCTACTCCTCATTTCACTATCACGTGGCACGGGCAACAACCCAGAGATAACAACTCTGTTTGTTCTAGTTCTGAGCTTCCATCCTAGCTCCCTGAAAGCCTGCCTGACATCCTTGTCCCCTTTCCTACCTATGTCGTTAGTGCCAATGTGGACCACGACTTGGGGCTGCTCCCCCTCCCCCCTAAGGACCCGGAAAACACGATCCGAGACATCACGTACCCTTGCACCTGGGAGGCAACATACCAAACGTGAGTCTCTCACGCTCCCACAAAATCTCCTATCTGTGCCCCTGACTATAGAGTCCCCAATTACTAATGCTCTGCTCCTCTCCCCCCTTCCCTTCTGAGCAACAGGGACAGACTCCGTGCCAGAGGCCCATACCCCATGGCTTACCCCTGGTAAGTCGTCCCCCCCACAAGTATCCAAAGCGGTATACTTGTTTCTCAGGGGAACGACCGCAGGGGATCCCTGCACTGACTGCTTTTTCCCAGTCCCTCTTACAGTTACCCACCTATCTCCAATCTTTGGTGTAACTAATTCCCTGAAGCTGCTATCTATGACCCCTTCTGCCTCCCGAATGATCCAAAGTTCTTCCAACTCCAGCTCCAGTTCCCTAACTCGGCCTTGGAGGAGCTGGAGATGGCAGCACTTCCTGCAGGTAAAATCAGCAGGGACACTAACTGCATCCCTCACCTCAAACATCCTGCAGGAGGAACATTGCACTCCCTTCCCTGCCATTCCTCTAACTTTCTACCAATATACCATATTACATTGCATATGTTGTGTTGCCCTATTGTGTATTTTCTTTTATTCCCTTTTCTTCTCATGTACTTAATGATCTGTTGAGCTGCTCGCTGAAAAATACTTTTCACTGTACCTCGGTACACGTGACAATAAACAAATCCAATCCAATACGGTAAGGCGCTGCTCCCTCGCGGTATACCCCGCTAACCAGAGAATCTCCCTGGCCTCGGGGTCCCACTCTGTGGCAATCCGGGGTTACTGCATAGCCACTCTCACTGTCCAGGGCGTGGAGTTCAGCGGCTTCCGCCTCTACGTCCTCCCCAATCTTTGCGCTGCCTTGCTACTCGGCCTGGACTTCCAGTGCCATCTCCAGAGCCTAACCCTGAAATTCAGCGGGCCCCTACCACCCCTCACTGTGTGCGGCCTCGCGACCCTTAAGGTCGACCCACCTTCCCTTTTTGCAAACCTAACCCCGGATTGCAAACCCGTCGCCACCAGGAGCAGACGGTACAGCGCCCAGGACAGGACCTTCATCAGGTCTGACGTCGAGCGGCTGCTTCGGGAAGGCATTATCGAGGCCAGCAACAGACCCTGGAGAGCCCAAGTGGTCGTGGTCAAAACTGGGGAGAAAAACAGGATGGTCGTTGACTACAGCCAGACCATCAATCAGTACACGCAGCCCGATGCGTACCCCCTCCCACGCAACTCTGATATGGTCAATCAGATTGCACAGTACCGGGTATTCTCGACAGTAGACCTGAAATCTGCCTACCACCAGCTCCCCATCCGCAAGGCGGACCGCCAATTCACTGCGTTCGCGGCAGACGGCCGCCTTTACCACTTCCTTAGGGTTCCCTTCGGTGTCACGAACGGGGTCTCGGTCTTCCAACGGGAGATGGACCGAATGGTTGACCGGCACGGGCTGCGGGCCACTTTCCCGTACCTGGATAACGTCATCATCTGCGGCCACGACCAGCAGGACCATGACGCCAACCTTGCCAAATTTCTCCACACCGCCACTCTCCTCAACCTAACATAACAAGGAGAAGTGCGTGTTCAGCACAAACCGATTAGCCATCCTCGGCGATGTGGTCCAGAACGGAGTTCTGGGGCCCGGTCCCGATCGCATGCACCCCCTCATGGAACTCCCCCTCCCCCACTGCCCCAAAGCCCTCAAACGTTTCATGGGGTTCCTTTCGTATTACGCCCAGTGAGTCCCAAACTATGCGGACAAGGCCCGCCCACTCATTCAATCCACTGTTTTTCCTCTGACAGCCGAGGCTCACCAGGCCTTTAACCGTATCAAGGCTGAAATTGCCAAGGCCGCGATGCAAGCAGTCGGCGAGACGCTCCCCTTCCAAGTCGAGAGCGATGCATCAGACGTTGCTCTGGCCGCCACCCTCAACCAGGCAGGCAGGCCCGTGGCATTCTTTTCCCGCACCCTCCATGCCTCCGAAATTTGGCACTCCTCTGCCGAAAAAGAGGCCCAAGCGATCGTTGAAGCTGTGCGACATTGGAGGCATTACCTGGCCGGCAGGAGATTCACTCTCCTCACAGACCAAAGGTCGGTTGCCTTTATGTTCAATAACACACATCGGGGCAAGATCAAAAACGATAAAATCTTGAGGTGGAGGATCGAGCTCTCCACCTATAATTACAAGATTTTATATCGCCCCAGTAAGCTCAACGAGCCCCCCGATGCCCTATCCCGAGGTACATGTGCCAGCGCACAGGTGGACCGACTCCGGACTCTGCACAACAACCTTTGTCACCCGGGAGTCACACGTTTTTACCATTTCATCAAGGCCCGCAATCTGCCCTATTCCGTCGAGGAAGTCAGGGCAATCACCAGAGACTGCCAGGTCTGCGCGGAGTGTAAACCGCACTTCTTTTTTAAAAAAATATATTTATTAAAGTTTTTTAACACAATTTTTCACCCTTACAAACAAACCCCCCCCCCCCGTAACAAAATAGAAAGAAAACGCACATAGCAAGATATAAACATGGTAAAACGATATGTTACAGAGCTTTGTACACTGGATTCCTCCCATACATGCCAGTTTTCCAGATCTTTCATGTGTTCTCTTGCTCAAAAACCCCCTAGGCAGACCCCCCTTCCCCCCTCCCTCCCCCCCCTTCACAAGACATCCCCTCCCCCCGGGTTGCTGCTGCTGCTGACCGACCTTCATCTAACGCACCGCGAGATAGTCTAGGAACGGTTGCCACTGCCTGTAGAACCCCTGCGCAGACCCTCTCAAGTCAAACTTTATCCTCTCCAGCTTAATGAACCCAGCCATCTCGTTTATCCAGGCCTCCACGCTGGGGGGCTTCGCCTCCTTCCACATTAGCAAAATCCTTCGCCGGGCTACTAGGGACGCAAAGGCCGTAAACCGCACTTCTACCGGCCAGACCATGCTCGCATGGTGAAGGCTTCCCACCCCTTTGAACGCCTGAGTGTGGACTTCAAAGGGCCCCTTCCCTCCGCCGACCGCAACACGTACTTTCTCAGTGTGGTCGACGAATATTCCCGATTCCCCTTCGCCGTCCCATGCCCCGACATGACGCCTGCCACCGTCATCAAAACCCTCAACACCATCTTCGCTCAGTTCGGCTTCCCCGCCTACGTCCACAGCTACCGGGGATCCTCATTCATGAGCGATGAGCTGCGCAAGTACCTGCTCAACAGGGGCATTGCCTTGAGCAGGACGACCAGCTACAACCCCAGGGGAAACGGGCAGGTGGAGAGGGAGAATGGGGCGGTCTGGAGGGCTGTCCAGCTGGCCCTATGGTTCAGAAATCTCCCGGCCTCCCGCTGGAAGGAGGTCCTCCCCGACACACTTCACTCCATTCGGTCGCTCCTGTGCACCGCGACTAATGAAACCCCCCATGAACGTCTCTTTGCCTTCCCCAGGAAGTCCACCTCCAGGGTTCCGCTCCCAACATGGCTGGCAGCTCGAGGACCCATTCTCCTCCGTAGACACGTTCGACTCCACAAGGCGGACCCGTTGGTTGAGAGGGTACAGTTACTTCACGCTAACCCGCAGTACGCTTATGTTGCGTACCCCGACTGGCACCAAGACACAGTCTCCCTCATGGACCTGGCACCAGCTGGTTCCACACGCACACCCCCCTCCGACCCCGCGCCACCCCCCCACCCCCACCCCCACCCCCCACCCGGCGCACCCCACCACAGCCCCCGCTCTGGGACAATCCGTCCTCCCCTTGCTCACACCCGGGGATGAAGAGGATTTCGATACGCTCCCGGAGTCACTGAAGACCAAGCCGCCGCCGGAGTCGCCACCAGCTCTGCGACGCTCTCAACGATAGATCAAGGCACCGGACCGCCTGAATTTGTAATATTATCTGTACTTTAAAACACAACTTTCTGTATATAGTTCTCCACCACCCCCGCCGGACTCATTTTTAACAGGGGGTGAATGCGGTAGTCACCACTGATGTATATATTGTATATATAGGATGTTGATATAGGTGCTTTACGGTAAGGCCCCTGTACTACAGGTACGGGGGTAGATCCCCGCCTGCTGGCTCCGCCCAGTAGGCGGAGTACAAATATGTGTGCTCCCAGTACAGCAGCCGTTTCGTCAGCTGCTGTAGGAGGCCACACATCTCAGTGTAATAAAGCCTCGATTACATCCTACTCTCGTCTTTATGTAATTGATCGTGCATCACACCTTAAAACCAAGCTCTTTGACCAGCATTTTGGATACCAGTTCTAATGTCATTATGTGGCTCAGTGTCAAATTACGTTTGGTAACATCTCTTTCACTATAAAGACACTGGGCTGGATTCTCCGATTTGAAGACTAAGTGCTGACGCCGGCGTGGGAACAGTGGCGTTTTACGCCAGAAAAAACAACACAAAAACTGCACTGATCCTCCGTCTGGTGGAGGGCTAGCAGCCCCCCCCCCCCCCCCCCCCCCCCCGGCTTTACTCGCAGATACAGACGGGGAATTTCCGGGTCCGTGGCCACACATGCGCACGGTGGCGGCCTGCAGAGGCCGCACTGTGCAACATGGCGCCAGCCACGTGCGAACCCGGGCTGCCAAAAAACTGCCCCCCCCGTAATCAGCCTCGCCGCCCCCGGACCACCCGCTACCAGTGCCCCCAGCCCCCGCCACAGCCCCCTCTGCCCGCGGAACAGCTCCATTCCCCAACCGTGGCAGCGCTGGACTTAGTCCGCAGCCACCACGCCGGGTTCATGAAAATAAAAAGGATAAGTGTTCCATGCCGTTGGGAACTCAGCCCATCGGGGGCGGAGAGTTGGGGGGGGGCCTTAGATGACGTCCTGAGGGCGTCCCGATTACGTGCGGAGTACGCCGCTTTTGAGGGGGCGAAGCATTGCAACAGCGGCACCGTCCCCGATTTAGGCGCAAACGAGGATTCTCCAGCCTATCAGCGAACACGATTTCGACAGGTCACATACTGGGGACAAGCCAAGCAGTGCGCACAGGACGAGCATTAGAGAGGAGATCCAAGCAGGGGCTAACACCGTTAGCCCGCGGACGCATGTCAGTCCCAGCCCCCACCCCCCCACACGTGCGCAGTGACCAGCACACAGCCCAGCCTCACGCCACCTGCCCCCTTAAATGCCGCAACTAATCGAGGACTTCCCGCGGCCGGCAATCTTAACTACCAGTCGCAGCCCTTGGGGACTTGTTCCCGCGATCTGGAACGCACAACCGATCACTCCGCCACCCTCCCAACACCCGCCTGTGACCTACTCGCGGGTCGCGACCCTAAAGTTGAAAAACCCTGCACTACACACACCATGGAGTCCCAGCATGGAAGATATCCTTTGAGACTGCACTGGCTCTTTGAAAGAACTATCCAATTATTCCCCACTTCCTGCTGCTTTCCCATTGTCTTGCAAATATATTTATTTATATGTTGTGTTGTGGGCCAGGGTTTAGAGAACACCAAAATATATCATGGAGTTCACCTGACCCACAACGTCTAATAGATTTTGGTTATGGTGAGCACAAGGGCCCACTTTACAGGTGTGATGCAACAGAGATCTAAAGAATTTTAAAAACAAAACAATGCTTATTCTATGAATCCAGTTAACATTTTATAAACCCACAGTAAACATCTTACCAACTACCAACACTAATAACCCCCCAAAAAGATACAGTACTCTATAGGTAACCCTTAGTAACTTTCCTAACAACATCCATAAGCCAAAACATTTTTTAACAAAGACAGCAGGTTTGAATTCTCTACAGAGAACGGTTATCACTTTTCATTTTCAAGTGATCTAACACCTTGTTTAATATACAGAGAGACTAGTATACATCTACTTGGTTTGAATGCAGCTCTCCAACTGAAAGTAAAACTAAAACACAGAGCAAAAACAGCTTCTAGCTCAAAAGGAAAGTAAAAAGCAGAATCACATTCCTGCTCCTCCCACACAATGATATCACTGCAGCCAGTTGATAAAACACACTTTTCTTAAAGGGACTCTCACATGACAGTTGTAAAAGTACTTACTGAATTTTCTTTGTATATTCCAATTGAATCTTTCAGGTACTGCATTTCAGATCATAACAACTCACTGTATAAAACAAAAAGGTTTCCTCATGTCGTCTCTGACAATTACTTTAAATCACCCCCCTGGTTAGCTGAAACAGTTTTTCCTTATTTACTCTATCAAAACTCTTCATGATTTTGCACACCTCGATTCAATCTCCCATTTACCTTCAATGCTCGAAGGGGAACAACTCCAATTTCTCGATTCTCTCTTTGAAACTGAGGTTCTTCATCCCTGGTAATAAGGGCGTGACATCCTTCCTCAGGTGAGGTGCCCAAAATAGAACACTTCTCCTTCAGGGGCCTAACCAATGTTTTATAAAGGTTTTGTAACTTAGTTGTCTTTATATTCAATTTATGATGCCATGAATCCCTGTGCTTTTTTAAAAATATCCTTCTCTAATTGTCCTGTCATCTTCAAAGACTTGCATTGTATACTGCAGGTCTCTGTATTCCTGCACCCCCTTTAGAATTGTGCAAGTTATTTTCTATTGCCTCTACTCATTCTTCCTCCCAAAATGTGTCACTTCACACTTCTCTGCACCACCTTTCATCTGCCATGTGTCTGCCCAGTTCACCAGCCTGTCTATGTCCTATGTCTGTTATTATCCTCCAGGTAAATTCTGTCATTTCTCAAATGATTTCAGAGAAAATATTAAAAGGAAGTTAATTAAAGCTTTGGATTGTGCACAATTTATTGTATCAAAACATAATGAGCCAGATGTTGCCGTGCTAATGACGGTGTTATGTTCCCCAGGGAGACAGATCTTTTTTGTAACAGAGATGATTTTCCCAGTGACCAACAGAAATAACCAAAGGCCAAGATTTCACATTTTAAGACTTATACTGTAAAAAAAACTAACATTGATCAAACATTGTGGGGGGCGATTTAACTAAAAGGGAACAAAGTACCAAAGCGAGCACGTTTAGCCGCATGTTTTCCGGCACGCACAGCACCAAGAAACACATCGCTATAAAACACAACTCACATTAGACAAGGGGTCTCAGGGGCAGCATGGTGGCACAGTGGTTAGCACTGCTGCCTCACGGCGCCAAGGTCCCAGGTTCAATCCTGGCTCAGGATCACTGTCCGTGTGGAGTTTGCACATTCTCCCCATGTTGGCATGGGTTTCGCCCCCACAACCCAAAGGTGTGCAGGCTAGGTGGATTGGCCACACTAAATTGCCCCTTAATTGGAAAAAATTAATTGTGTACTCTAAATTTATATAACAAAAAGATAAGGGGCCTCAGCGGGGAACGCGCATCCGAGGCAGCACATAGCCCCGTTTTCTACACTGAGGAGCTCCACTCGCCGGAACTCCTCAGTGTCGCGCGAGATTGGGCCTTTGCACAGTTTAATAATTTAACATCCTAAACAACCGAGCAGACCAACACACGCAACCACATCACAATAACATACCCAGCTACCCTCCCGCCCTAGCTCCTAACTACCCGTATATTAGATTCCCTGTCCTTATTTTACCCTCCATGCCTCCCATGCTTGCTTGGCACTTTAGCAGTGCCAACCTAGCACCACGGAAGTGCCCCTTCCAGCTGGCACTGCCACCCAGGCATCTTGGCAGTGTCAGGCTGGTACACAAATTGCACTGCTGGGGTGCCAGGCTGGCAGTCCCATTCTGTCTGGGTGGCACCAGCAATGTCACCACCATGCCCAGAGGGCATGTACCTGGGGGCCCCCTGATCCCCTGGGAGACTCCCACAAGTGCCATTCCGCCTGGTCCACATTTGTGAAGACCAGTACCGAATGGCACTCGCCCGATGTCTCCGAGGCGAAGGAAATTGATCCCACGCCTCGGGTAATTCGGGAATCTACACATTAAAGACAACTCACTTTAATATGCAGGTTTGTCTAAAAGTGATCCCGCCCACAATGAGCGGGGTTTACACACAATGTTTCATGAGATCACGTTAGATCTCGCAAGGCGTTGCGAAACGGGTAGATCCCGGGAGCAGAGTCTCCCGGTTTCTAACAGTCACGCTGCACGGCGGTGAGCTGCTTTTCAGTCGCAGCATGGTTGTTCAATCACACCCTATGTAACAGGCAACTAAGGAATCAACTTAAAGAAAAGGTAAATTCATATTAACTAATTAACTAACCATGATTCTTCTTTCAACTACTTTTGTTGTGGATCACACTTCTGGCAAATGAGTAGCAATACAAGATTAAGTTCCAAAGCACTCCAAGTAGGCGTACTTCTCCCTGTTACATCTTCCATTGTCCTTCGAAAAACGTTCCACTCATCTGGAATTTCCCAGCACCATCTTTCCTTTAATCTTGAAATATCCCATCAGTCCTGTTCCCTTCTTTTTTTTGATAAATTTAAAGTACCCAATTAATTTTTTGCCAAATAAAGGGCAATTTAGCGTGGCCATTTTACCTACTGCACATCTTTTTGGGTTGTGGGGGTGAGACCCACGGAGACACAGGGAGAATGTGCAAACTCCACATGGGCAGTGACCCAGGGCCCGGATCGAACCCGGGTCCTCAGCGCCATGAAGCAGCAGTGATAACCACTGTGCCACCGTGCTCCCCTGTTCCTTTCCTTTCAAACAGAAAATTAACCTTTACAGGCATTCTACTTCGTTGTGAACAAAAAGGCAATTGTCAAGATGTGAAAGTAGGTTTCAATTTGGATCACAAGGGCCTTTTTCCGAGCAGAATTAGTATGATTACCACCCTCTCCCATATAGTACATTCTGTTTTACCTTAAATTTAAAGAGACATTTTAAAACATAACCATTTTGAAAAGTCCCACATTCGTAACAACAGCAAAATTAACTTTTTCCATCATCGCGCCACTGAAACTGACAGCAATTTCAGCAGTCTACACATGCAAAAAATAATCTGGAGATCCAAAAATTGCTGTCTAGGATCTAACACTCCTCCATAGGGGGTGCCGTTGAGGACTGCCGTTGAGGACTGCCCAGACTACAATCTCCAAACAGTCGATGGATTCATGAAAACATTCACTTTTCGCTGTTAGTCTTGTTGTAAAAACCTTGAAAAAATGTCACCATTTTGCATGAGGTGTAACTGTTTTTAATGGCATTCTAACATCATAATTATGGTACAGTACCTTTGTTGACCCCAGGAAGCTAATTTTATATTTGTGGAATATAACATTTCTACATTATGATGAAATAAAAATATTTGATATCAATTTTAAAGCCTTTTTATATTGTTATTCTAAATCTAAATATAATAATTTGCTTTGCTCCCTGAAAATTTTAATTAAAAGTGAAGGATAAACCTTTTGACTGCCTGTGAGAATAGTTTAATAGCTGTGGCTGGATGTGTGGAACTCCTTTGATTTGGTATCAAATTTAAATTGCTGTCGGGAAAATGGAAAATCTAAGCTTTAAGGGATTGATTAATGTTTAAGGGTAGCTTTGTTTGAGGTCAGTAGCGAGAGCCAGCCAGCCATTGCTTCACCAGTGATTGCAAAATCTAGCCCATCATGTAACGCCTCCCAATATTTACCATGTGATCAACTTGGAGCTTCGGTTTAATCATAGAATCCCTACAGTGATTAAGGAGGCCATTCGGCCCATCAAATTCACATCCATCCTCTGAAAGAGCACCGTACCTAGGCCCACTCCCCCCGTCCTAACCCCGTAACCCTGGACACTAAGAGGCAATTTAGCATGACCAATCCCCCTAACCTGCACATCTTTGGACTGTGGGAGGAAACCGGAGCACCCGGAGGAAACCCACGCAGGTTGGAATCGAACCTGGATCCCTTGCGCTGTGAGGCAGGAGTGCTAACCACTGTACCACCGTGCTGCCTAGCAAGTGAGTGTGCAAAACTGACTATATTCCTTGTGATTAGCTTTTGGTACCCATACCACTGGAGCAGTTCAGTTTCTTGGGGCTGAGAGCATATCGGCAACATTCTCACTGGCTCGGTGTCAGGGCACAAGAGTAAGTTGCTTACGTTTGAATGTGTTGGGTTGCGGCTATGCGGAGCTAAGTCGCACATTCGGCACTCCCGCAAAAAACAGACTTTTGGGCTCTTTTCAGGACCCCCAACGGCATTATTTCGACGTTTCCCGCTGTGGGAAGGAGAGTACAATAGTTCCCCGACAGTATATGGCTTTTACCAGGAGCGGGGCGACTACAAAAGTGGTGGTGGACCCGAAGAAGGTGCGAGGGAAGAAGAACAAAATGGCGGCGGGCGGGGACCAGGCAGTGTAGATGCAGTGGGCGCAGGAGCAACAGGAGTTTATCTAACGCTGCTTCAGGAAGATTAAAGCGGACCTGCTTGAGCCGATGAAGGCTTCTATCGATAAGCTGCTGGAGACACAGACGGCCCAGGGGGTGGCGATCCGTGAGGCCCGACAAAAGATCTCCGACAACGAGGACGAGATCTTAGGCCTGGCGGTAAAGGTGGAGGCGCACGAGGCGCTCCACAAGAAATGGCAGGAGCAGTTCGAGGAGATGGATAATCGGTCGAGGCGGAAGAATTTGCGGATTCTGGGCCTCCCGGAGGGGTTGGAGGGGGCGGATGTGGGGGCCTATGTGGTCACCATGGTGAACTCGCTGATGGGAGCGGGGTCCTTCCAGGGGCCCCTGGAGCTGGAAGGGGCCCATAGAGTGCTGGCGAGGAGGCCCAAGGCTAACAAGCCTCCGTGGGCGGTGCTGGTGCGGTTCCATCGATTCACTGATCGGGAGTGTGTGCTCAGGTGGGCCAAGAAGGAGAGGAGCAGCAGGTGGGAGAACGCGGAGGTTCGAATATACCAGGACTGGAGTGCGGAGGTGGCGAAGAGGAGGACCGGGTACAATCGAGCGAAGGCGGTGCTGCACAGGAAGGGGGTGAAGTTTGGCATGTTGCAGCCGGCGCGACTGTGGGTCACCTACAAGGACCGGCACCATTGTTTTGAGTCTCTGGAGGCGGCGTGGGCCTTTGTTCAGGCCGAGAAGTTGGACACAGACTGAGGGTCGGGATGGGCGTTTGGGGACTGCGGTGGATATGATACTTTTTGAGGGGGGGTCCTTTGCTCTTGTTTTTTTTTCTTTCTGGTTCGGTGAGGGTGGTTAGGGCGGGTTGGGCACTGTTTTGGTTGGGTTGGTCGGGGGGGGCTCTTGGAGGGGGGTAAGGAAAATGAACAGGGGTGTATGGCCAGCAGTGAGATGGGGCCCCGCAGGGGAGGGGGAGGCCCGAGTTGGGGGTGAGGGAACTGGGCCTGTCAAAGGAGCTGTGTCAGAGGTGGCGGGGCCGGGTAGGTGGAAAGCACGGGCTTTTTCCCGCGCTGAGGACTGGCGGGGCCGGGGCGGGGAAGCGAGGGCTGTTTCCCGCGCTTGGGATGGAAGGGGGAGGTGGAGAGCCTGCGGATGGGGAATGGAAGAGGAGGGTGTGTCACACAATGGGAGGAGTCGAAGGAGAGGCGGGAGTGGCCGGGGTCAGCAGGAGTCAACTGACTTGCGGAAGGGCAATGGGGGGAATAAAGCAGCTAGGATGGGTCCTAGCCGGGGGGTGGGGGGGGGGGTGGGGGGGGGGGGGGTGGCGGGGGAATCGAGTTGCTGCTGCTAAGGTCAAGGGGGAGCTGGAGCGAGTGGGGGGGGGGTCGAGACGGAGTTTTGCCGCCATGGAGAATGGGCCGGGCGTGGGGAGCGGGCGCGTGGCTGGCCGAGGAGGGGTTATGGCTAGTCGGCGGGGGAGGTGGGCGGGTAGCCCCCTGATCCGGCTGATAACCTGGAATGTAAGGGGACTGAACGGGCCGGTCAAGCGGGCCCGCGTGTTCGCGCACCTGAAGAGGCTCAAGGCGGATGTGGTTATGCTCCAGGAGACACACCTGAAGGTGGCAGACCAGGTAAGATTGAGGACGGGGTGGATCGGTCAGGTGTTTCATTTGAGGCTGGATGCCAAAAATCGGGGGTGGCGATCTTGGTGGGAAAGAATGTGTCGTTCGAGGCGTCGAGCATTGTGGCAGATAATGGCGGTAGGTACGTAATGGTAAGTGGTAAGCTGCAGGGAGAGAGGGTGGTACTGGTCAATGTGTATGCTCCGAACTGGGACGATGCGGGTTTTATGCGGCGCATGTTGGATCGGATCCCAGACTTGGAAGTGGGGGGCCTGATAATGGGGGGAGACTTTAACATGGTGTTGGATCCGGCACTGGATCACTCCAGGTCTAGGATGGGTAGGAGGCCGGTGGCGGCTAAGGTGCTGAGGGGGTTTATGGACCCGATGGGAGGGGTGGACCCATGGAGATTTGCAAGGCCGGGGGCTAGGGAATTTTCATTCTTCTCACACGCCCATAAGGCTTATTCTCGAATCGACTTTTTCATTTTGAGCAGGGCGCTGATAGCGAGAGTAGAGGATACCGAGTACTCGGCGATAGCCATTTCGGATCACGCCCCGCATTGGTGGACTTAGAGCTGGGGGAGGAGACGGACCAGCGCCCATTGTGGCGTTTGGAGGTGGGGCTGTTGGCGGACAAGGAGGTGAGTGAGCGTGTCCGAGGAAGCATAGAGAGGTACCTGGAGGCCAATGACAACGGGGTGGTCTGAGTGGGGATGGTATGGGAGGCGATGAAGGCAGTGGTTAGGGGAGAGCAGATCTCCATTAGGGCCCACAAGGAGAGGAGGGAGCAGAGGGAGAGGGAGAGGCTGGTGGGGGAGATGGTGAGGGTAGACAGGAGGTATGCGGAGGTGCCTGAGGAAGGACTGTTGAGGAAAAGGCGCAGCCTCCAGGCCGAATTCAACCTGGTGACCACCAGGAAGACGGAGGTGCAGTGGAGGAAGGCTCAGGGGGCGATTTATGAATATGGGGAAAAGGCAAGCCGTATGGTGGCGCATCAGCTTCGGAAGAGGGACGCAGCTAAGGAGATCGGGGGAGTTAAGGACAGGGGAGGGAGTGTGGTGCGGAGTGGGATTGGCATCAATGGGGTCTTCAGGGACTTTTATGAGGAATTGTATCGGTCCGAGCCCCCACTGGAGGAGGGAGGGATGGGCCGCTATCTGGACCAATTGAGGTTTCCGAAGGTGGAGGAGGGACTGGTGGCGGGATTGGGGGGCCCGATTGGGCTGGAGGAGCTGGCCAAAGGGATAGGGAGCATGCAGGCGGGGAAGGCACTGGGGCTGGACAGTTTCCCGGTCGAATTCTATAAAAAATATATGGACCTGTTGGGCCCGTTGCTAGTTAGGACCTTCAATGAGGCAAGGGAGGGGGGGGCTTTGCCCCTGACGATGTCCCGGGCACTGATCTCCTTGATCCTGAAGCGGGACAAGGATCCCCTGCAGTGTGGGTCTTACAGGCCGATTTCGCTGCTAAACGTAGATGCCAAGGTGCTGGCGAAGGTCTTAGCCATGAGGATTGAGGATTGTGTGCCGCAGGTCATCCATGAAGACCAGACGGGGTATGTGAAGGGGAGGCAGTTGAACGCGAATGTGCGGAGGCTTCTGAACGTTATCATGATGCCGGCGTGGGAGGGGGAGGCGGAGATAGTGGTGGCGATGGACGCTGAGAAAACCTTCGATTGGGTAGAGTGGGGGTACCTGTGGGAGGTGCTGAAGAGGTTTGGGTTTGGGGAGGGGTTTGTCAGGTGGGTTAGGCTGTTGTACGAGGTCCCGATGGCGAGTGTGGCCACAAACAGGAGGAGGTCTGAGTACTTTTGGTTGCACCGAGGGACGAGGCAGGGTTGGCCCCTGTCCCCCCTACTCTTCGAACTGGCGATTGAATCCCTGGCTATGGCACTGAGGAAGTCAAGGAACTGGAGGGGGTGGGTGCAGGGTGGGGAGGAGCATAGGGTGTCGCTCTATGCGGGTGACTTGCTGCTATATGTGGCGGACACGGTGGGGGGAATGCCGGAGGTAATGAGGATCCTCAGGGAATTTGGGGATTTCTCAGGGTACAAGCTCAACATGGGGAAGAGCGAGCTGTTCGTTGTTCATCCAGGGGACCAGGAGAGGGGGATTGGCGAGCTCTCACTAAAAAGGGTGGAGAGGAGCTTCAGGTATTTGGGTGTCCAGGTGGCCAGGAGCTGGGAGGCCCTGCATAGGCTTAATTTCACAAGGCTGGTGGAGCAAATAGAGGAGGAGTTCAAGAGGTGGGACGCGTTGCCGCTGTCCCTGGCGGGTAGGGTGCAGTCAGTCAAAATGACGGTGCTCCCAAGGTTTTTGTTCCTGTTCCAGTGCCTCCCCTTGTTTATCCCGAAGGCCTTTTTTAGGCAGGTCAACAGAAGCATAATGGGGTTTGTGTGGGTGCGAGGGACTCCGAGGGTGAGAAGGGTGTTCCTGGAGCGGAGTAGAGATGGGGGGGCTGGCACTGCCCAACCTCTGTGGGTACTACTGGGCCGCCAATGTGACGATGGTGCGCAAGTGGGTGATGGAGGGGGTGGGGGCTGCATGGAAGAGGTGGAGACGACGTCTTGTGTGGGTACAAGTCTGGGGGCGCTGGAAACGGCGCCGCTGCCGTTCCATCCAAGGAGGTATACCGCGAGCCCGGTAGTTGCGGCTGCCCTCAAAATCTGGGGGCAGTGGAGGCGGCACAGGGGGGAAAGTTGAGGCCTCGGTGTGGACCCCAATACGGTGAACCACCGGTTCGTCCCAGGGAGAACAGGTGGAGGGTTTTCGGGGTGGCACAGGGCAGGGATAAGAAGGTTGGGGGACCTGTTTGTGGACGGGAAGTTTGCGAGCCTGGGTGAGCTGGAGGAGAAGTACGGGCTCCCCCCGGGGAACACCTTCAGGTACTTACAGGTAAGGGCGTTTGCCAGGCGGCAGGTGGTGGAATTCCCACGGCTGCTGCCACGCACAGTACAGGACAGGGTGCTCTCGGGGGGGTGGGAGGGAGTGGGGAAGATCTCGGAAACTTACCAGGTGATGCAGGAGGAGGAGGAGGCCTCGGTGGTGGAGGTGAAAGGTAAATGGGAGGAGGAGTTGGGAGAGGAGATCGAGGAAGGTACGTGGGCAGATGCCCTAGGGAGGGTGAACTCTTCCTCATCATGCGCGAGGCTCAGCCTCATACAGTTTAAGGTGCTGCATAGGGCACACATGACCGGGACAAGGATGAGCTGGTTCTTTGGGGGTGAGGACAGGTGTGTTAGGTGCTTGGGGAGCCCAGCAAACCACACCCATATGTTCTGGGCATGCCCAGCGCTGGAGGAATTTTGGAGGGGTGTAGTGAGGACGGTGTCGAGGGTGGTAGGTTCCAGGGTCAAGCCAGGCTGGGGGCTCGCAATATTTGGGGTGGCAGAGGGGCCGGGAGTGCAGGAGGCGAAAGAGGCCGGTATTCTGGCCTTTGCGTCCCTCGTAGCCTGACGGAGGATTCTTCTTCAGTGGAAGGATGCGAGGCCCCCAAGCGTGGAATCCTGGATCAACGATATGGCGGGGTTTATTAAGTTGGAGAGGGTGAAATTCGCCTTGAGAGGGTCGGTACAAGGGTTCTTTAGGCGGTGGCAACCGTTCTTAGACTTCCTGGCAGAACGGTAGACATTGGTCAACGGCAGCAGCAACTTGCGGGGGAGGGGGTTTACTTTATTTTTGTTTTTGTTTATTTACACTGGGGGGTCTGAGGGGGTGTATATATTTGCTATGTTTGCTTTGTGTTAAGTCGGGGTGTTAATTTATTATTTATGTACAGGGGGGAGGGGGGTATGGACTGTGTTTTGTACTTAACCCTATTGGGTTCCTTTTTCATTTTGTTACTGATATTTTATGAAAACCTTAATAAAAATTATTTTTTTATAAAAATGTTTGACTGTGTTGAAAGGCCAAGGCAAAGAGATGGTGCTTGTGATCACTGAGACATTCTGCTGGTGTGCAGCCAAGATACCTATCGTGTTGCTGACTCGATCTGCTGGTGTATCACTCAAGCTGAATGTTTCCACTAATTTGTCTGAGAATAGATTGAATGACGTCCCTCACCTTTTGCCAAACTTGTCTTGCTGCAAGAGCCGCTCTCAGGAGTGCTGAGAGAATTGACCCATGTCAGGTGCAACAACAGGGGGAAACACTGGTCAGTGACCCATGTGAAGGAATCTTTGTTGTCCAACATGATCTGTAACTCAGAACCTACACATTGGCAATTGTCCAATCCCTGGCCTGCAACAGCACAGAATGCAACGTTAACAGTGTACATCTACTTCTCCAGGTTTTGCATATTAATTACACACCTACATTCCCCTCCACAGGCATCAGGCAAGCGAGAAAACATCAATCGCCCCAATTTGTTTCTCTCCTCGCTAGAGGAGTTACATTTTATAGGGGCTGGTTTAGCACAGTGGGCTAAACAGCTGGCTTGTAATGCAGAACTAGGCCAATAGCACAGGTTCAATTCCCATACCGGCCTCCCTGAACAGGCGCCGGAATGTGGCGACTAGGGGCTTTTCACAGTAACTTCATTGAAGCCTACTTGTGACAATAAGCAATTATTTTTATTATTCTCATCCAGATATTGTCTGTTTTGCAGTGCCTTTTGACGCCCCACTTTAAAAAGGGCAGGATGGACCTGACTTTGGAATTCCTGCTCCCATTGCCAGTGACAGCAATTGACATCAGTCTGGGATAAGGGTGGGGTCAGCAGCCCAGACGCTGCTGTCCTGATGTAACCAGAGTATTGGAAGTGGGCAGTTCTGAGCTTACGCAGCTTTGATGGAATCAGGTCAGTTTTGGAAAGCAACATGACACCAGCACAGTGGTCTGTCTCATCATGGTTCCAAGTAGGGAATTACATGAAAGGTAAGTTCAAAAGGTGCTGCCAACTTCACTTGCCACAATGATGTTCTGTATCATAAGTTATATATGATTTTAATACAGTGAGTCATGATAGAACTTTGTTTTGAAAAGATAAGTGACCATTAAATAATGTGATTGCCAGGTTGTCACTTCTGCCATCTGGCAAACTGCCAAGGGACTGAACAGCATGATGAAAGTGGGAAGTCTTCAGATGCTTCAGAGTATTATCAACTGGATAAAGCACTTTTCGGCATTGTACAATAGTGAAATTCAGAGATGATGGTGTGAAATGAATGCATAGATCTTTTTTCCCTTGACAGTCAGCTCAGACATCTGTTTGGCTGTTTCAAAGTTTTAACAGATGGCTGTGTTTTCACTATCTTTGAATTCAGCTCAGCCATCTCCATGGCTGCTTCCAAGCTTTAACAGATGGTTGAGCTTCTAATTGTCTTCAAAGGTTTTTTAAAATAAATTTAGAGTACCCAATTCATTTTTCCAATTAAGGGGCAATTTAGCATGTTCAATTAACCTACCTTGCACATCTTTGGGTTGTGGGGGCAAAACCCACGCAAACACGGGGAGAATGTGCAAACTCCACACGGACAGTGACCCAGAGCCGGGATCAAACCTGGGACCTCAGCGCCATGAGACGGCAGTGCCACCGTGCTGCCCCGTCTTCAAAGGTTTCAATGGATTTGGTTTGTTGACGCAATTGTTCAACGGAATCCCATTACGAATACTGGGAGAAGGCAGCACGGTAGCGCAGTGGTTAGCACTGCTGCCACACTCCGTCGAGGACCTGGGTTTGAACCCGGCTCCGGGTCACTGTCTGTGTGGAGTTGCCACATTTTCCCTGTGTCTGCGTGGGTCTCACCCCCACAATCCAAAGATGTGTAGGGTAGGTGGATTGGCCACGCTAAATTGGAGAATTTAAAAAAAAATTAATGCCGGGTGACAAACTTAACATTAAAATCATTCCTTACCCTTGCATAACTTATCTGTATGATCTGTGATCTTCCCTAACTTCTCTTGTTCAAATAACCTTTCAGGAGGAACACAATCAAGCCCTTTAACAATTTTGTATACCTCTGTTAATTCGCCCTAAAATCTATGCCTTTCAAAAATGAAGTAATTCCAGCCAATCACAGAATTGTTACGGTGCAGAAGAAGACCATTTGGCCGAGCGTATCTGCACTGGCTCTCCAAACAAGCATGGTGACTCTTGAAGCCCTCTTGAATGCCTCGATTGAAGCTGCCTCCACCACACTTCCAGGCAGTGCATTCCAGACCCCAACCCCTCATTGTGTGAAAAAGTTTTTTTTCACATCGCATTTGCTTCTTTTGCAAATCACTTTAATCTGCGCCCTCTTGTTCTCGATCCTTTTACAAGTGAGAATAGTTTCTTCCAATCTACTCTGTCCAGCCTTCTCATGATTTTGAGAAACCCTATCAAACCTTTGCTTAGCCTTCTAGGGGCTGGTTTAGCACAGGGCTAAATCGCTGGCTTTTAAAGCAGATCAAGGCAGGCCAGCAGCACGGTTCCAATTCCCATTCCAGCCTCCCCGAACAGGCGCCGGAATGTGGAGACTAGGGGCTTTTCACAGTAACTTCATTTGAAGCTGACTTGTGACAATAAGCGATTTTCATTTCATTTCTCTCCAAAAAGAACAGCCCTAACTTCTCCAATCTATAATAATAATAACCTTTATTATTGTCACAAGTAGGCTTACATTAACATTCTTCCTATAGTGTGGCACTCAGAACTGTACACAATATTCCAACTGAGGTCTAACTGGTGATTGTATAAGTTCAGCATAGCTTCCTTGCTCTTGCACTCTTTGTCCCTATTATTAAATCCCAGAATACTATATACTTTATTAACTGCTCTCTCCACCGGTCCTGCCACCTTCAATGATCTGTGCACATGTACACCCAGGTCCCTCTGCTCCTGTACCCCTTTTAAAATGTTGCTCCATATTTTATATTGCCTCTCCATATTCGTCCTACCAAAATGCATCACCTCACACTTCTCTACATTGAACTTCATCTGCCACCTATCTGCCCTCTCCACCAACTTGTCTGTGTCCTTTTGAAGTTCTACATTGTCCTCTTCACACTTTATAATATTCCACGTTTTGGGGTGGCACAGTGGCACAGTGGTTAGCACTGCTGCCTCACAGCGCTGAGGACCCAGGTTCAATCCCGGCCCTGGATCACAGTCCGTGTGGAGTTTGCACATTCGCTCCGTGTTGGCGTGGGTCTCACCTCACAAGCCAAAGATGTGAAACGTAGGTGAATTGGACATTCTGAATTCTCTATCAGTGTACCTGAACAGGCGCCGTAGTGTGGTGACTAGGGACTTTCACAGTAACTTCATTGCGGTGTTTATGTAAGCCTACCTATGACACTAATAAAGATTATTATTATGTAAACCAGGTTACGGGTGGAATGATGGCAGAGTGGTTAGCACTGCTGCCTCACAGTGCCTGGGACCTGGGTTCAATTCTGGCTTTGAGACACCTGTCTGTGTAGAGTTTGTACATTCTCCCTGTGCCTGCGTGGATCTCTTCCGGGTGGTCCAATTTCCTCCCATAGTTAAAAGATGTCCAAACATTGTCCCTTAGTGTCAAGGGATGTGCAGGTTAGGTTATGGTTTCGGGTATAGGGCTGGGTGGACGGGGTGTGGACATGGTAAGAATGCCTGTTCGAAGGGTCAGGGCAGACTCGATGGGCCAAATGGCCTCATTCTGCACTGTCAGGATTCTATGAAGTGAGTGGGCAAAGACTTGACAGACTGAGTATAACATGGGTCAATGTAAACCTGTTCACTTTGACAGCAAGTACAGAAAAACAGTATATTATTTAAATGGGTCACTATCTGTGTGGAGCCTGCATATTCTTCCCGTGTTTGCGTGGGTTTCGCCCCCACAACCCAAAGATGTGCAGGGTAGGTGGATTGGCCAAGTTAAATTGTCCCTTAATTGGAAAAAAAAATTGGGTACTCTAAATTTTTTTTTTTTAACTTTGTCCAGACTGGCGTCTATGCGCCTCCCTTCTTTCTCGACCAAATACGGTAGGATCCCATCATATCCCACCTACATTTCCTCTTATTACAGGCCAAGGTTTAGAGAACCTCAAAGTGTATCATGGAGTTCACCTGACCCGTAACTTTTAATAGATTTTGGCTATGGGGAGCACAAGGGCCCACTTACAGGTGTGGTGCAACAGAGAGCTAAAGTACTTTTAAATTATAACAATGTTTATTCTATGAATCCAGTTAACATTTTCAAACACACACAGTAGACATCTTAGCAACTATCAACTCAAATACTTCCCCCAAAGAATACAGTACTCTATAAGTAACCCTTAATCTTTCCTTGCAACATCCATAAGACAAATACCCTCTTCAACACAGACATCAGGGGCGGCATCAACACTTAGCCTCAGGATCAGCAATACTGGCCCCTACAGGGGGCCAGCATGGCACTGGAGCGGTTCATGCTGCTCCAGCTGCTGATCCCGGTGCGAACTGGGAGCCGTGGGATCCACGCATGCGCAGTGGCTTCCTTCAACGCGCCAGCCCCAATGCAACATGGTGCAGGACTCCAGGGGCCGGCGCGGAAGAAAGGAGGCAGCCATCCAAAGAGGCCGGCCCGCCGATTGGTGGGTCCCGATCGCGGGCCAGGCCACATCGGAGCCCCCCCCCCCCCCCCCCCCCGGGGTTGGAGACCCCTCCCCCGCCCCTCACCACAGGCCGCCCCCAACCCTTCCATGCCAAGTTCTCGCCGGCTGAGAGCAGTTGTGGACGGCGCCGGCGGGACTAACCGTTTTTACGACGGCCCTCGGCCCATCCCGGACCGAGAATCGGCGCGCCAGCCGAGTAGAGCGGCCCCCAACCGGCGGCCGCCAACCACGCCAGTGCCAACGGCGCCGGTTCTCTGCCCTGCGGAGAA
Organism: Scyliorhinus torazame; assembly: GCF_047496885.1. NCBI lineage: Eukaryota > Metazoa > Chordata > Chondrichthyes > Carcharhiniformes > Scyliorhinidae > Scyliorhinus > Scyliorhinus torazame. Next base: position 144,546,511 of record NC_092714.1, on the reverse strand, counting down.
TTGCGTGCCGGCGTCGGGGCGGCATGCCGCGATTCACGCCGGTCGCGGGGATTCTCTGGCCCGGCCCCGGGCTGAGAAAATCCCGCCCCAGGTTTAAATTCTCTACTGAGAGCAGTTTTCACTTTTAAATTAGCAAGTGATTTGAAGACATTCCTTTCATGTAGAAAGTAATCAGAATTACACCTGGTTTTGCTGGATGCAGCTCCCCATCTGCAAAACAAAACTAAAAACACCCTGTCGCTGCTAGCTCAAAGCGAAAGTAAAACAGTCAGCTCAGCTCCACCCACACTCTGACATCACTGCAGCTATTTGATAAATACCCATTTCTTAAAGGTACTCTCACATGACACTCTTGTATGACTCCTGTATTTTCTGCTTCAAAGACTCTCAACCCAACTTTGTTATTTAAGATCACAGGGATCCCTAACACCTTAATAAAGATTATTATTATCATCACTACTATTATTCTTCTTCTTCACCCTCCCCTTGACAATCTGATTGATGGTTTGGGCGTTCCCTTCTAGTACAGCAACCATGAGCCTGCTGGCCTTCCTCCCAGCCAAATCTCCCTCGGCGTCCTGCCGAGTGTTCTCATTTAAACTTTCCAAGGTCTGTTTAACTTGTTGGGTCAAAATTCTGAGCTTATTCTCCAGATCAGCCAAATCAAGCCTGTTAATTGTGGATCCCCCTGCACCATACGCAGTTGCTAAGTCATTCAGAATCTCCCTCCTCTTGCGCCCCTCCGGCCGGGTCTATTCTCACCTTCGTCTGTTCCTGTTTTTTTACCCAGCAGACTCCGGGTCAAGTGAAGGTGTAGTTTCCTGAATGGAGAAGGACAGCAGTCTGGTCGCTTTGTCCCAGCTAGATCCACCACGACTGGACCGATTTGTAGTGTGTGTTGTTGTATACTATTTTCCCTGTTCATTTTAATACCAACCCATTTTGGGGCCCTGGTAGTTTCAGGACACATGGGGGTGGGTGCAGCAGCAGTTGGCCTTAACCCATTCCTAATTTTGTAATATATGTATCCTTTGTCTAAGGTCTTACTGGAGTACCTCTGCCCTAACTCTAGACCTTTCTCTGGGCCGTGGGCTAGACATTCTAGCTCCATACACCCAAGGTTAGTGAATCCCCATCAATCACTAGTGAAAGTCATCCTTAGGGAACAGTAATTAGAGCTCCCATTATCCTTCCTGGCACTCTATGGTTGTTGGTTTTATTGGGATGGACTGATAGGATACCATCCTCACGCTCGCCTGCGTCTGGTAGGGTAAACGACATGTATCAAGGGTTTGGTCACTGGTCAAAAGTCCTTCCATAGCGCTGGGCACTTACGTCCATTCTAGGGTGAGGAATCCCACGTAGCACATGACGAGCGTGTAGTACATTTTGCAAAGAGACCAAGGTAGCATCTGTTGTTATTTCTCAATATCTGATCCCTTTTTCCTTTATCCTTTGTCCTTCCCACTAGATATTGGCACAGGCAATTACCGAGCCTCCCCTTTTGAATATCATCCCAGAATCTGAGGTTCCGGTGTAATTTTGCACCTCCTGGGGACGATGAGTTTGTGGCTAATATCACAAGGCATGGTTGTCTAGACACCGTGTTTTTTTTTTTTTTAAAAAAAATTTGTTGTAAATTTTGTGTACCCAATTCATTTTTTCCAATTAAGGGGCAATTTACTGTGGCCAATCCACCTACCCTGCACATCTTTGGGTTGTGAGGACGAAACCCACGCAGACACAGGGAGAATGTGCAAACTCCACACGGGCAGTGACCCAGAGCCGGGATTGAACCTGAGACCTCGGCGCCGTGAGGCAGCAGTGCTAACCACTGCACCACTGTGCTGCCCCTAGACATCCGTGTTTAACGGGTTTGCTTCCCGGTATTGATGAGTTGGGGCTTTTGCCACAAGGCAGAGTTGCACAAGCGGATGTGAAGATATGCTGAAGAAGATGAAATGGTGAAAAATATGAGAAGATATGGCGAAGCGTGTTTGTCGAATCATGGAGACGGCGTTTCTGTATGATCAAGATTGGTATGCATGACAATGATGGATACCAATCATATTGCACTGGAGGGGCAGAATATTCTGGTACTGAGCCCCAGCTAATTAATAAGTAAGGCACAGAGTCACGCAGGCGGAAGCCGTGTGAATGACGAGATGAGAAACGATGGGGAAGTGAAGGCCCGCCCACCTCAGGAGATATATATAACCAGGATGGATACCAGTCCTTTTGCATCGGACGTGGTGGTTCCAGGATCGGATCCCTCACAGTATGTGTCGAGAATGTCTTCCGTGAAACTAGAGGAAGAAGGAAATGTGGGGAGTGTCAGGTGGCATGGGGCTAGTCGCAGAGCCTAAAATTCATACATTCTCAATGAATACTGTATATTTATTCACAATTGGGGACGGCAGAGTCCCTGTATTCCCTTTGAGATGGTGATTTATGTGGGTGAGTCCTGGCTACCTGGAACCTGGAACATGTTCTTCCACTGGCTCCCAGTTGGAGCATTGTACCAGGTGCTTCTGAGAGTCCTGGTGCCAGATGTCTTCGAGTCTGTACGGTTTAATTGCGACTCATTTCCTTGTCCGCCACAACATCAGATAGAGCCTTGCGCTGGGGGTTTCTTTCAGTGGGACTGAAAACAAGGCATCAAGGTCCGGATCCCAGGGTTAGGGGTCAGGGTCTACTGCCTCACTTTGAGTGTGAGGTGATACTGGTGGTAGGTCTTCTGGGAACCAAATGCCTTCATTTGGTTCACATGGTAACATCTGGCTTTTCCAGAATCCATCAGCATCCGATAAACGGATGGTAGATCAGGCTTGCCTGATCTACCACCGGGTAGGGTCCCGCATATCTGGGGGAAAGGAATGTGCCGGGCTGGAAGACTTGGAGAATTACCTTCTGCCCAACTTCATACTCGATGGGGTTCACCATGCCATCAATGTATACCTTACTTTGTTTCCTTCTTTTCCCCATTTTAACAGCTGTTGCCAGTTGTTCAGTTTGAACGTTCTCCAGCAGTGTTTTGACTGTGGCCTCATGGCCAAGAGCTGCGAGCTCGGGTATAGATAAGTCCAGCCCTAGCAAGAGTTTGATCCCTCTCATGGGTCGCCCTGCCATGAGCACACAGGGGTGAACCTGGTGGAACTGGAAATTGAGTTCTGCACTATCAAAAGGACAAAGGGCAGGACTTTGTGATTGTTCTGCTGGATGGTCTTACGGGTCATTTCTTTGAGGGTGCGGTTCATCCTTTCCACTATCCTGCTGGATTGAGGAGGAAACGCAATGTGGCAATTTTGTTGGATAGCAAATAACCTCATTACCTGCTGCATCACCTGGGCGGTGAAGTGAGGGCCTTGGTCTGAATCTATACCACGAGAGAGACCCCACCTAGTGAAGACTTGCTGCACTAGAATATCTGCCGTGACCTTGTCTGTATTGGTTCGAGTGGGAATGCTTCTACTCACAGACGAAAAATGTCAATGACGGTCAGGGTGTATTTGTAACCTCCCTCGTCGGCTGGTAGGGGACCAATGTAGCCAATTTGTAAATTAGTCCAGGGCCTTCCAGGGTTGGGTGTGCCTCAGTTCTCTCTTGTGAGCATATTAGTTGAGATTGTTTTGGGCACAGACGATGCGGTTTACATGTAATGGCGCTCGTCTTGGTCTAGGTGTAGCATAATCCTTTAATGCACTCACCCGTGGTTCCTGCCCCTTTGTGGCCCTGGACATTGTGGTTTTAGTGTATGATTTGGTTGCAGCCCTTGGTCAGGACCAAGTACAGGCAATCTTTAAGGACTAGCCCATCCTGTATGGTGAGTGTGTCCCGCCAATTGTGGAAGAAGGCAGGATAAGCCTCTTCCTGAATTTGTTGCAGGTCCTGGTCACTGCACTGGGCCTATTTACGCCTTCGACCTCAGTCCGGCAGACAGTCACGGCATCGATTCGTTCGGTATTGGGGGTTGCCATGGTTCTCCCTCCCGGGCACCCTGTGTGGTAGTCACCACTAAGTAGTATTACATGTATTACGGTAAGGCCGTATAGTAGAGGTACATGGGTAAATCCCTGCCTGCTGGCTCCGCCCAGTAGGCGGTGTATAAATGTGTGTGCTCTCCGGTGCTGCAGCCATTCTGGTTCCAGCTACAGGAGGCACAACATCTTGTTCAATAAAACCTTGATTATTCCACTAGTCTCGTCTTTGTGGTAATTGATGGTGCATCAATTTATTGAGCAAAGAATTTTTAAAACGATGGATCCCCGCATCAAGCCTGATCGCCTGCAGCTGAGCCCTCAAGCAGCCAACGTTACATCCGCCTTTGAGCACTGGCTAGCCTGCTTCGAAAGCTACCTCCGAACATCCACTGAGGAACCCTCGGACGCGCAGAATATCCAAGTCCTTTATTCACGGGTGAGACCTGACATTTTTCCTCTCATCCGGGATGCGCCCACTTACTCCGAAGCAATGGAGCTCCTGAAGGGACATTACGTTCAACCAGTAAATCAACTATATGCCAGGCACCTCCTGGCCACGAGACAGCAACACCCCAGGGGGGAGTCTCTGGACGATTTCTGGCATGTCCTGCACATCCTGGTAGGAACTGTGACTGCCAGGCAGTTTCGGAAGTCCAGTATGCAGAACTTTTAATTCAAGACGCGTACGTCCACCAGCAGCTACTGGAAGGGGGTACGCTTGATCTTGCGGGAACTAGGCAGCTGCTAACTCGTTAGAAGTAGCCTCCCGTAACGTCCAGTCATACGCCCCCGACCGCGCGACACCCTCGTGGGCATCGTGGGCCCCACCAGCTGCCGACTCCAGCTCACCGCTGGGGGGCCCCAAGTGCTATTTTTGCGGGCAGAACAAACACCCCTGGCAGCGCTGCCTGGCGCGGAGCGCGACCTGCAACGGATGTGGGAAGAAGGGTTTAAACTAGTATGGCAGGGGGGTGGGCACGGGAGCAATAGGTCAGAAGGTGAGAGCATTGAGGGAGAACTAGGGAATAGGGACAGTATGGCTCTGAGGCAGAGCAGACAGGGTGAAGTTGCTGAACACAGCGGGTCTGGTGGCCTGAAGTGCATATGTTTTAATGCAAGAAGTATTACTGGTAAGGCAGATGAACTTAGAACTTGGATTAGTACTTGGAACTAAGATGTTGTTGCCATTACAGAGACCTGGTTGAGGGAAGGGCAGAATTGGCAGCTAAATGTTCCAGGATTTAGATGTTTCAGGTGGGATAGAGGGGGATGTAAAAGGGGTGGTGGAGTTGTGCTACTGGTTAGGGAGAATATCACAGCTGTTCTGCGGGAGGACACCTCAGAGGGCAGTGAGGCTATATGGGTAGAGATCAGGAATAGAAAGGGCGCAGTCACAATGTTGGGGGTTTACTACAGGCCTCCCAACAGCCAGTGGGAGATAGAGGAGCAGATAGGTAGACAGATTTTGGAAAAGAGTCAAAACAACAGGGTTGTGGTGATGGGAGACTTCAACTTCCCCAATATTGACTGGGACTCACTTAGTGCCAGGGGCTTAGACGGGGCAGAGTTGTAAGGAGCATCCAGGAGGGCTTCTTAAAACAATACGCAGACAGTCCAACTAGGGAAGGGGCTGTACTGGACCTGGTATTGGGGAATGAGCCCGGCCAGGTGGTAGAAGTTTCAGTAGGGGAGCATTTCGGGAACAGTGACCACAATTCAGTAAGTTTTAAAGTGCTGGTGGACAAGGATAAGAGTGAATGTGCTAAATTGGGGGAAGGCTAATTATAACAATATTTGGCGGGAACTGAAGAACATAGATTGGGGGCGGATGCTTGAGGGTAAATCAACATCTGACATTTGGGAGGCTTTCAAGTGTCAGTTGAAAGGAATTCAGGACCGGCATGTTCCTGTGAGGAAGAAAGATAAATACGGCAATTTTCGGGAACCTTGGATAACGAGAGATATTGTAGGCCTCGTCAAAAAAAGGAGGCATTTGTCAGGGCTAAAAGGCTGGGAATAGACAAAGCCTGTGTGGAATATAAGGAAAGTAGGAAGGAACTTAAGCAAGGAGTCAGGAGGGCTAGAAGGGGTCACGAAAAGTCATTGGCAAATAGGGTTAAGGAAAATCCCAAGGCTTTTTACACGTACATAAAAAGCAAGAGGGTAGCCAGGGAAAGGGTTGGCCCACTGAAGGATAGGCAAGGGAATCTATGTGTGGAGCCAGAGGAAATGGGCGAGGTATTAAATGAATACTTTGCATCAGTATTCACCAAAGAGAAGGAATTGGTGGATGTTGAGTCTGGAGAAGACTGTGTAGCCTGGGTCACATTGAGATCCAAACAGACGAGGTGTTGGGCGTCCTGAAAAATATTAAGGTAGATAAGTCCCCAGGGCCTGATGGGATCTACCTCAGAATACTGAAGGAGGCTAGAGAGGAAATTGCTGAGGCCTTGACAAAAATCTGGACTGGAGAATAGCCAATGTTGTTCCTCTGTTTAAGAAGGGTAGCAAAGATAATCCAGGGAACTACAGGCCGGTGAAGCCTTACGTCAGTGGTAGGGAAATTACCGGAGAGAATTCTTCGAGACAGGATCTACTCCCATTTGGAAGCAAATGGACGTATTAGTGAGAGGCAGCATGGTTTTGTGAAGGGGAGATCGTGTCTCACTAACTTGGTAGAGTTTTTTGAGGAGGCCACAAAGATGATTGGTGCAGATAGGGCAGTGGATGTTGTCTATATGGACTTCAGTAAGGCCTTTGACAAGGTCCCTCATGGTAGACTAGTACAAAAGGTGAAGTCACACAGGATCAGGGGTGAGCTGGCAAGGTGGATACAGAACTAGCTAGGTCATAGAAGGCAGAGAGTAGCAATGGAAGGATGCTTTTCTAATTAGAGGGCTGTGATGAGTGGTGTTCCACAGGGATCAGTGCTGGGAACTTTGCTGTTTGCAGTATATATAAATGATTTGGAGGAAAACGTAACTGGTCTGATTAGTAAGTTTGCAGACGACACAAAGGTTGGTGGAATTGCGGATAGCGATGAGGACTGTCAGAGGATACAGCAGGATTTAGATTGTTTGGAGACTTGGGTGGAGAGATGGCAGATGTAGTTTAATCCGGACAAATGTGAGGTAATGCATTTGGGAAGATCTAATGCAGGTAGGGAATATACAATGAATGGTAGAACCCTCAAGAGTATTGAAAGTCAGAGAGATCTAGGTGTACAGGTCCACAGGTCACTGAAAGGGGCAACACAGGTGGAGAAGGTAGTCAAGAAGGCATACGGCATGCTTGCCTTCATTGGCCGGGGCATTGAGTAGAAGAATTGGCAAGTCATGTTGCAGCTGTATAGAACCTTAGTTAGGCCACACTTGGAGTATAGTGTTCAATTCTGGTCGCCACACTACCAGAAGGATGTGGAGGCTTTAGAGAGGGTGCAGAAGAGATTTACCAGAATGTTGCCTGGTATGGAGGGCATTAGCTATGAGGAGCGGTTGAATAAACTCGGTTTGTTCTCACTGGAACGATGGAGGTTGAGGGGCGACCAGATAGAGGTCTACAAAATTATGAGGGGCATAGACAGAGTGGATAGTCAGAGGCTTTTCCTCAGGGTAGAGGGGTCAATTATTAGGGGGCATAGTTTTAAGGTGCAAGGTTTAGAGGGGATGTACGAGGCAAGTTTTTTACACAGAGGGTAATGGGTGTCTGGAACTCGCTAGCAGAGGAGGTGGTGGAAGCAGGGACGATAGTGACATTTAAGGGGCATCTTGACAAATACATGAATAGGATGGGAATAGAGGGATACGGACCCAGGAAGTGCAGAAGATTGTAGTTTAGTCGGGCAGCATGGTCGGCACGGGCTTGGAGGGCCGAAGGGCCTGTTCCTGTGCTGTACATTTCTTTGTTCTTTGTAAGGGACACTTTGTTGCTGTTTGCCAGGCCCGGTCGATCGCCGCTGTTTCCAGGCCCGCGTTCCTGCAACCCCGCGTGCGACCCATCTTCGGCACCATTTTTGACGGCGTCTCAGGACCCCAGCTCATCAGGCCACTCATCGCCTGCCGCTACCTCCACCACCGCTGACCAGCCCGGGTCCTCACAGCATCTGCCACAGCTCGCCTCGATCACCCTGGGCCAGTCCCGGCCCCGCGACCTCGCGACCCCAACAACGACGGTGAAGATCGATGGGCACGAGACAACCTGCCTTTTTGACTCCGGGAGCACGGAGAACTTCATCCACCCCACGACAGTAAGGCGCTGCTCCCTCCCGGTACACCCTGTCACCCAGAAAATCTCCCTGGCCTCCGGATCCCATTCACTGGAAATCCAGGAGTACTGCATCACGACCCTCACCGTCCAAGGCGTAGAGTTTAGCAACTTCCGGGTCTACGTCCTCACCCACCTCTGCGCTGCCCTGTTACTCGGCCTGGACTACCAGTGCCACCTCCAAAGCTTAACCTTAAAATTTGGCGGACCCCTACCCCCCCCCCTCACCGTGTGCGGCCTCACGACCCTTAAGGTCGACCCACCTTCCCTGTTTGCGAACCTCACCCGGATTGCAAACCCGTCACCACCAGGAGCAGACGGTACAGTGCCCAGGACAGGACCTACATCAGGTTGGAGGTCCAACAGCTTCTGTGGGAAGGGGTCATTGAGGCCAGCAACAGCCACCGGAGAGCTCAAGTGGTAGTAGTAAAGACTGGGAAGAAGCGGACTTCCGGTTGTGGCTATGGGACTTCCGGTTGCGGCTATGCAGAGCTAAGTTGCACGTTTGGCAGCTCTCGCTTGGAACGGACTTTTGGGCTCTTTTCAGGGCCCCCAATGGGATTTGTTCATCATTTCCCGGTTTGGGTAGAAGACTGCAACATTCCTCCGACAGTGTATGGCTTGGATCAGGAGCGGGGCGACTAAAAAAGTGGCGGTGAAGCCAAAGAAAGCGTGAGGGAAGAAGAGCAAGATGGCGGCGGGCGGGGACCAGGCAGCATGGATGCAGTGGCCGCAGGAGCAGCAGGAGGTTATCCAGCGCTGCTTCAGGGAGCTCAAAGCGGACCTGCTGGAGCCGATGAAGGCTTCTATTGATAAGCTGCTGGAGACCCAGACGGCCCGGGGGTGGCGATCCGCGAGGTCCGGCAAAAGATCTCAGATAACGAGGACGGGATCTTGGGCCGAGCGGTAAAGGTGGAGGCGCACGAGGCGCTCCACAAGAAATGGCAGGAGTGGTTCGAGGAGCTGGAGAATCGGTCGAGGCGGAAGAATCTGCGGATCCAGGGCCTCCCGGAGGGGCTGGAGGGGTCGGACATGGGGGCCTATGTGGTCACCATGTTAAACTCGCTGATGGGAGCGGGGTCCTTCCAGGGGCCCCTGGAGCTGGAAGGGGCCCACAGAGTGCTGGCGAGGAGGCCCAAGGCTAACGCGCCGCCGCGGGCGGTGTTAGTGCGGTTTCATCGGTTAACTGATCGGGAGTGCGTACTCAGGTGGGCCAAGAAAAACAGGAGCAGCAGGTGGGAGAATGCGGAGGTTCGGATATATCAGGACTGGAGCGCGGAGGTGGCGAAGAAGAGGGCCGGGTACAACCGGGCGAAGGAGGTGCTGCACAGGAAAGGGGTGAAGTTTGGTATGCTGCAGCCGGCACGTCTGTGGGTCACCTACAAGGACCTGCACCATTATTCTGAGTCCCCGGAGGAGGCGTGGACCTTTGTTCAGGCCGAGAAGCTGGACACAAACCGAGGGTTGGGATGGGGGGTCGGGCGTGGGGATGGTCGGGGATTGTGTTGTTGTGTTACATTTTGAGGGGAGGTTCTTTGTTCTTGTTTATTTTTGGATCAATGTGGGTGGTTAGGGTGGGTTGGGCACTGTTTTGGTTGGGTCTGTCTGGTGGGCTCTTGGAGGGAGGCAAGTAAATGGAGTCAGGGGTGAATGGCCGGTAGGGGAGATGGGGCCCCACGGGAGAGGGTGAGGCCCGAGTCGGGGGTGAGGGGACTGAGCCTGTAAAAGGAGCAGCGACAGAGGAGGCGGGGCCGGGCTGGTGAAAAGCGCTGAAGGCTGGAGGGGGCGGGGGCGGAGTGGGGAAGCGCGAGTTTGTTCCCGCGCTTGGGATGGTAGGGGGAGGCGGAGAGCTTGCTGGTGGGTAATGGAGGGGGAGGGGAAGTCCCACAATGGGAGGAGTCGAAGGAAAGGCGGGAGCGGCCAGGGTCAGCAGGAGCCAGCTGACTTGCGGGAGTGCAATGGGGGGAGTAAAGCAGCTAGGAGGGGTCCTAGCTGGGGGGTGGGGGGGGGGGGCTCCTGGTTGCTACTGGTATGATCAAGGGGGAGCTGGAGCAAGTAGAGGGGGTTGGGACGGAGGTCTGCCGCAGCGGGGAACGGGCCGGGCATGGGGCGCGGGCGCGTGGCTGGCCGAGGAGGGGTTATGGCTAGTCGGTGGGGGTGGGGGGCGGGCAGCCCCCTGATCCGGCTGATAACCTGGAATGTAAGGGGACTGAATGGGCCGGTCAAGCGGGCCCGCGTGTTCGCGCACCTGAAGGGGCTGAAGGCAGATGTGGTCATGCTCCTGGCAGACCAGGTAAGATTGAGGAAGGGGTGGGAAGGCCAGGTGTTTCATTCAGGGCTGGATGCCAAAAATCGGGGTGTGGCGATCTTGGTGGGAAAGAGGGTGTCATTCGAGGCGTTGAGCATTGTGACAGATAATGGCGGCAGGTACGCAATGGTAAGTGGTAAGCTGCAAGGGGAGAGGGTGATGCTGGTCAACGTGTACGCCCCGAACTGGGACGATGCGGGTTTTATGCGGCGCATGTTGAGTCGGATCCCGGACTTGGAAGTGGGGGGCCTGATAATGGGGGGGGGGGGGGGGACTTTAACACGGTGTTGGATCCGGCACTGGATCGCTCCAGGTCTAGGACGGGTAGGAGGCCGGCGGTGGCTAAAGTGCTCAGGGGGTTTATGGACCAGATGGGAGGGGTGGACCCTTGGAGATTTGCAAGGCCGGGGGCTAGGGAATTTTCATTCTTCTCGCACGTTCATAAGGCCTATTCCCGGATCGACTTTTTTATTATGAGCAGGGCGCTGATAGTGAGAGTAGAGGATACCGAGTATTCGGCGATAGCCATTTCGGATCACGCCCCGCATTAGGTAGACCTAGAGCTGGGGGAGGAGAGTGACCAGCGCCCGTTGTGGCGTTTGGAGGTGGGGTTGTTGGCAGACGAGGAGGTGAGTGAGCGGGTCCGAAGAAGCATAGAGAGATACCTGGAGGCCAACGACAACTGGGTGGTCTGAGTGGGGATGGTCTGGGAGGCGCTGAAGGCGGTGGTTAGGGGAGAGCTGATCTCCATTAGGGCCCACGAGGAGAGAGCGGAGAGGCTGGTGGGGGAGATGGTGAGGGTAGACAGGAGGTATGAGGAGGGACTGTTGAGGGAGAGGCGTAGCCTCCAGGCCGAATTCGACCTGTTGACCACCAGGAAGGCGGAGGCGCAGTGGAGGATGGCCCAGGGGGCGATTTATGAATATGGGGAAAAGGCAAGTCGGATGCTGGTGCATCAGCTTCGGAAGCGGGACGCAGCTAGGGAGATTGGGGAGTTAAGGATAGTGGGGGGAGTGTGGTGCCGAGTGGGGTTGGCATCAATGGGGTATTCATAGAATTTACAGTGCAGAAGGAAGCCATTCGGCCCATCGGGTCTGCACCGGCTCTTGGAAAGAGCAACCTACCCAAGGTCCACACCTCCACCCTATCCCCACAACCCAGCAACCCACCCAACACTATGGGCAATTTATCATGGCCAATCCACCTAACCTGCACATCTTTGGACTGTGGGAGGAAACCGGAGCACCCGGAGGAAACCCACGCACACACGGGGAGGATGTGCAGACTCCGCACAGACAGTGACCCAAGCCGCAATCGAACCTGGGACCCTGGAGCTGTGAAGCAATTGTGCTATCCACAATGCTACCGTGCTGCCCAAAGTCTTCAGGGCCTTTTATGAGGAACTGTATCGGTCCGAGCTCCAACTGGAGGAGGGAGGGATGGGCCGCTTTCTGGACCAACTGAAGTTCCCGAAGGTGGAGGAGGGACTGGTGGCCGGATTGGGGGCCCCGATTGGGCTGGAGGAGCTGGCCAAAGGGATAGGGAGCATGCAGGCGGGAAGGCACCGGGGCCGGACGGTTTCCCGGTCGAATTTTACAAAAAATATGTGGATTTGTTAGGCCCGTTGCTGGTCAGGACCTTCAATGAGGGGGGGGGGGTCCTGGTTTTCCCCGATACGGGGAAACCACCGGTTTGTCCCAGGGAGAATAGATGGAGGGTTTTCGGGGTGGCACAGGGCAGGGATAAGAAGGTTGGGGGATTTGTTTGTGGATGGGAAGTTCGCGAGCCTGGGTGAGCTGGAGGAGAAGTACGGGCTCCCCCCGGGGAACACCTTCAGGTACTTACAGGTAAGGGCGTTTGCCAGGCGGTAAGTGGTGGAATTCCCGCTGCTTCCGCCACGCACGGTACAGGACAGGGTGCTCTCGGGGGCGTGAGTTGGAGTGGGGAAGATCTCGGCAACGTACCAGGTGATGCAGGAGGAGGAGGAGGCCTCAGTGGAGGTGCTGAAATGTAAGTGGGAGGAGGAGTTGGGGGAGGAGATCGCGGAGGGGACGTGGGCAGATGCCCTAGGGAGGGTGAACTCTTCCTCTTCGTTCGCGAGGCTCAGCCTCATACAGTTTAAGGTGCTGCACAGGGCACACATGACCGGGACAAGGATGAGCCAGTTTTTTGGGGGTGAGGACAGGTGTGTTAGGTGCTCAGGGAGCCCAGCAAACCACACCCATATGTTCTGGGCATGCTCAGCGCTGGAGGAATTTTGGAAGGGCGTAGCGAGGACGGTGTCGAGGGTGGTAGGATCCAGGGTCAAACCGGGCTGGGGGCTCGCAATATTTGGGGTTGCAGAGGAGCCGGGAGTGCAGGAGGCGAAAGAGGCCGGTATTCTGGCCTTTGCGTCCCTGGTAGCCCGGAGAAGGATTTTTCTTCAGTGGAAGGATCCGGGGCCCCCAAGCGTGGAATCCTGGATCAACGATATGGTGGGGTTTATTAAATTGGAGAGGGTGAAATTTGCCTTAAGGGGATCGGTACAAGGGTTATTCAGACGGTGGCAACCGTTCTTGGACTTCCTGGCCGAACGGTAGACAATGGTCAGCAGCAGCAGCAACCCGGGGGTGAGGGGGGGGTGGGTTCTATTTTATTTTTGTTTGTCTATACTAGGGGATCTGAGGGGGTGTATATATTTGCTATGTGTTTCGGCGGGTGTTAATATATTATTTATGTATAGGGGGAGGGGGGCACGGGGGTTGTTTTGTTTTGATTTGTATTTAATTCTATTGGGTTCCTTTTACGTTTTGTTGTTGATATTTTGTGAAAACTTTGATAAAACATTTTTTTTAAACTCTGGGGAGAAGCACAGGATGGTCATTGACGACAGTCAGACCATCAATCGGTACACGTAGCTCGACGCGTACCCCCTCCCACGCATATCTGACATGGTCAATCAGATTGCACAGTACCGGGTCTTTTCCACAGTGGACCTGAAGTCCGCCTACCACCAGCTCCCCATCCGCCCGGAGGACCGCCAATACGCTGCGTTCGAAGCAGATGGCCGCCTCTATCACTTCCTTAGGGTTCCCTTCGGCGTCACTAATGATGTCTCGGTCTTCCAACGTGAGATGGACCAAATGGTTAACCGGTACCGACTGCGGGCCATCTTCCCGTACCTAGATATCGTCACCATCTGTGGCCACGATCAGCACGACCACAACGCAAACCTCCAAAAATTCCTCCAGACCGCCAAACTCCTTAATCTCATGTACAATAAGGAGAAATGTGTGTTCCGCACCAACCGCTTAGCCATCCTTGGCTATGTCGTGGAAAATGGAATCCTAGAGCCCAACCCCGACTGCATGCGCCCCCTCATGGAGCTCCCATTGCCCCAAGGTCCTGAAACGATGCCTGGGGTTCTTCTCCTATTAAGCCCAATGGGTCCCTAACTATGCGGACAAGGCCTGCCCACTCATTCAGTCCACAGTTTTTCCCCTGACGGCTGAGGCCCGACAGGTCTTCAACCGCATCAAGGCAGACATCGCCTAGGCCACGATGCACGCGGTCGATGAGTCCCTCCCCTTTCAGGTCGAGAGCTATGCATCGGACGTAGCTCTGGCCGTCACCCTCAACCAGACGGGCAGGCCCGTGGCCTTCTTCTCCCGCACCCTCCATGCCTCCAAAATTCGGCACTCCTCTGTCGAAAAGGAGGCCCAAGCCATTGTGGACGCTGTGAGACCTTGGAGACATTACCTGGCCGGCAGGAGATTCACTCTCCACACTGACCAATGGTCGGTTGCCTTCATGTTCAATAATACACAGCGGGGCAAGATCAAGAACGATAAGATCTTGAGGTGGAGGATAGAGCTCTCCACCTATAATTACAAGATTTTGTATCGCCCGGGGAAACTCAACGAGCCCCCTGATGCCCTATCCCCCGGTACATGTGCCAGCGCACAAGTGGACTGACTCCGGACTCTCCACTATGACGTCTGCCACCGGGGGTCACCTGGCTCTTCCATTTCATCAAGGCCCGCAACCTGCCCTACTCCATTGAGGAGGTCAGGACTGTCACCAGAGACTGCCACGTCTGCGCAGAGTTCAAGCCGCACTTCTACCGGCCAGATCGAGCGCACCTGGTGAAGGCCTCCCGCCCTTTTGAATGCCTCAGCGTGGACTTCAAAGGGCCCCTCCCCTCCACCGACCGCAACACGTACTTTCTGAACATGATTGACGAGTACTCCCGGTTCTCTTTCGCCATCCCATCCCCCGATATGACTTCTGCCACGGTTATTAAAACCCTCCACAGTATCTTCACTCTGTTCGGTTTCCCCACCTATATCCACAGTGATCGGGGATCCTCTTTTATGAGTGATGAGCTGCGTCAGTTCCTGCTCAGCAAGGGCATCGCCTTGGGCAGGACGACCAGCTACAACCCCTGGGGAAACGGCAGGAGGAGAGGGAGAATGGGATGGTCTGGAAGGCCGTCCTGCTGGCCCTAAGGTCTAAAAATCTCCCGATCTCCCACTGGCAGGAGGTCCTCCCCGATGCACTCCACTCCATCCACTCGCTCCTCTGCACCGCGACTAACGAGACCCCTCACGAACGTGTGTTTGCCTTCCCCAGGAGGTCCACCTCCGGGGTCTCGCTCCCAACATGGCTGACAGTTCCTGGACCCGTCCTCCTTCGCAAGCATGTGCGGACCCATAAGTCGGACCCCTTGGTCGAAAGAGTCCACCTCCTACATGTGAACCCGCAGTACGCCTACGTGGCACACCCCGACGGGCGCCAGGACACAGTCTCCCTCCGGGACCTGGCACCTGCTGGATCCCCACCCATGGCCCCCGACTTGACACCGCCCCCCCCCCAACCCCCCCAGGGTGCCTCATTCACCCCTGCGCCACTCACCCTCCCTCCAGCGAACCTCACCGCTGCCCCCGCCCCAGTACGATCCATCCTCCCACTGGTTCCACTCAGGGGTGACGAAGACGAGGACAACACACTCCCGGAGTCACAGGTGACCAAGTCGGCGCCCGCATCACCACCAGGACTGAGGCGATCGCAGAGGAGGATCAAGGCCTCCGACAGACAGAGCTTGTAATGTTTTTCCACCACCCCCGCCGGACTCTTTTTTTAACAGGGGGTGTATGTGGTAGTCATCACTAAGTAGTATTACATGTATTACGGTAAGGCCGTATAGTAGAGGTACATGGGTAAATCCCTGTCTGCTGGCTCCGCCCAGTAGGCGGGGTATAAATGTGTGTGCTCGCCGGTGCTGCAGCCATTCTGGTTCCAGCTACAGGAGGCACAACATCTTTGCTCAATAAAGCCTTGATTATTCCACTACTCTCGTCTTTGTGGTAATTATTAGTGCATCACCCTGCTTGGTCAATTTGTCTGCCCTTATATTCCCAATTGGGGAAGTTCTATGGTGGCCCTTAACGTTAATGATGCCATACTCACAGAATTAGGCAGTTTGGAAAATAAATGTCAATAGAGGTGCATAGGGTAAAGGTTTCCCGTCTGCCGAGTTGAATCCCCTCATTTCCCACAGTGGCAGGAAGTCAGTTAAACTATTGCAGACATACATGCAGTCCGAGTGTATGTCTGCTGGTGTGGGGAACTGGCCAGGGTGGCTGACCACATAGGCTACGGCTGCTAGCTGTGTAGCTGGGCGTTCACTTGTGTCGGATGTGTTGTTGATAGGGCAGGTCCAGACATGTGCTGGCAGTCTGTCTGAGTTCGGTATATTCAATCTAGGCCAAATTCATATTCCCAGCAGGCCCGCCTGGAGCTGGCTGTGGTTTAATTTAAATTGTTCAACTCTTAGTTTAGAGGGTCCAATTTTATATCGGGCCTAAAATTTGGGCGGCTGCCCATTTTACCACACTTTGTTGTACTTACTTGGATTCTTCATGAGAATGGAGGTGTCAATCTCGAGCCAGGCTTGACTTGCAGTGGGTGAGGTGATTGGGTACGTTGGCACGATCCCACGGACTGCACTGTTTTTTTGCAATGGTAACATTCGTAAGAAATTGGGGCCCTAGAAAGCCTTCTATTTTTACATGGATGCTGATACATTGAAGGTTGAAGGAATGAGGTAGACACTATCCACTTTCCAGTATTACTATCAGCTAAAATGCAGCTCGGTGACGATGCACTAGATACTTATCACATATCGGGTCAGAATTCACTTTGCAAATTGCAAAGTTAATGGTGCTCACTGTTATTGACATGACATTGCACAGCAAATTCAAGCAACAGCAGAACCGCAGTTAGATGCAGAAATCTGGGACTGTTGATGTTTGAGATATGCTGCTCAGCCGTTAGCTTCACGGAAATGGCATCTCACTGACTCACCATGCCAACGCACTGAACAGCCCCTCGTTGCATGCATGGTAAATACAAACTAAACTTACCACAAAGTTAGGGCAATCCCATTTCTGTCTAAGTACCCTTTATAATCGCATGTTAACTCTTAATTGAAGAAGGTCTCGTGGCACAGCGGGTAATGCAAACCATCCCCCCCCACCCCCGCCCACCTCCCGAGCCAGATGATCCAGCTTTGAGTCCCACTTCAAGAGGTAATGGCCAAATGTAGCCAAACAGGTTATCTAACTGCAAATTCTGTCATTACGCGCCAATGGCAGGCAGTAAAGTGGGAGAGATTCCTGGTCAACCATGTGATGGAAAGAAAGTTGGAGCCTCTACCGTCACTATCCATAGCTCCAGACTACAACATGCAGTGGGCCGCACGGTAACACAGTGGTTAGCACTGTTGCTTCACAGCGCCAGGGTCCCAGGTTCGATTCCTGCTTGGGTCACTGTCTTTGCGGAGTCTGCACGTTCTCCTCGTGTCTGCATGCATTTCCTCCGGGTGCTCCGGTTTCCTCCCACAAATCCCGAAAGACATGCTTGTGAGGTGAATTGGATATTGTGAATACTCCCTCTGTGTTCCCGAACAAGCGCCAAAATGTGGCGACAAGGGGCTTTTCACAATAACTTCATTGCATTATTAATGTTGGCCTACTTGTGACAATCAAGATTATTATTATTAAGTAAAAGTACATGTTGCCACAGCAATTCTTAATTCTCTGAGTGATCTGTAACACACTGCAGAGTCTTAATTACTGCCAAGCATCCTCGCTGGCAGTAATTAAATTGACTATTTCAAGTGAAAGGTCTCAGTTCTTTAGCTTTTAATTGTTGTTAGAGATATTAAAAATATATACTTTTTTTCTCTTAATTTCTATCTCTTAATCCAATCATTTTTTTCCTTCTCTGTATTTCACTGTATTGTAAAATTCACATTTTTTTCAATCTAATTGATTAAGGGGCTACTGTAATTTTCCCTACTCACACAGATCCCCAATGCCTTGTAGAGTATGCTGTGCCATTTCCATCTCCCACATGCACCATCTTGTAGTGAAATTAAAAGGGCTGGTGTCACCCACAGTAAATTCTGGCCCATCATGTTTACTTAATAAACAGGCTCTCATAATACATTAAATACATAGTTTGATTAGTTTAGTATGTTTAATATGTGCTGCCACCTTTAATCCTGGTTCTGCTTGTGATTATATAAACATTTATTTACCTCTAATGTGAATAATCTAAATTCCATTGTTTCACCAGTTTTTTATTCTTTCACAGAATGTGGGTGTCAGTATTTGTTGCACATCCCGAATTTCCCCTTGAGAAGGTGGTGGTGAGCTGCCTCCTTGAATCGCTGCAGTCCATGTGGTGTAGGTACACCCACAGTGCTGTAGGGAGGGAGTTCCAGGATTTTGACCCAGTGAAGGAACGGCAATATATTTCCAAGTCAGATGGTGTGTGGCTTGGAAGGGAACTTCCAGATGATGGGATTCCCAGGTATCTGTTGCCTTTGTCCTTCAAGATGGTAGTGGACGTGAGCTTGGAAAGTGCTGTTGAAGGGGCCTTGGTGAGTTGCTGCAGTGCATCTTCTCGATGGTACACACTGCTGCCATTGTGCATTGGTGGTGGAGGGAGTGGATATTGAAGGTGGTGGATGGGTTGTCAATAAAGTGGGCTGCCTAGTCCTGGATGGTGTTGAGCTACTTGAGTGTTATTGGAGCTGCACTCATCCAGGCAAATGGAAAGTATTCCATTACACCTCTGACTTGTGCCTTGCAGATGGTGGGCTTTGGGGAGTCAGGAGGTGAGTTACTCACTGCAGGAATTCCAAGACTCTAACCTGCTCCTGTAGCCACAGTATTTATATTGCTGGTCCAGGTACGTTTCCGGTCAGTGATAACCCCAAGATGTTGATAGTGGGGAATTCAGCGATGGTAATGCTATTGAATGTCAAGGGGAGATGGTTAGATTCTCTCTTATTGGAGATGGTCATTGCCTGGCACCTGTGTGGTACAAATGATATTTGCAACTTATCACCCCAAACCTAAATGTTGTTCAGTTCTTGTTGCAAAGGAGACACACTGCCTCAGTATCTGAGCAGTCATGGATGGTGAACAAGGGCAGCATGGTGGCACAGTAGTTAGCACTGCTGTCTCACAGCGCCAGGGACCCGAGTTCAATTCCGGTCTTGGGTAACTGTCAGGGGCTGGTTTAGCACACTGGGCTAAATCGCTGGCTTTGAAAGCAGACCAAGGCAGGCCAGCAGCACGGTTCAATTCCCGTACCAGCCTCCCCGAACAGGCGCCGGAATGTGTCGACTAGGGGCTTTCCACAGTAACTTCATTTGAAGCTTACTTGTGACAATAAGCGGTTTTCATTTTTCAACTGTCTGTGTGGAGTTTGTACATTCTCCCCGTGTCTGTGTGGGTTTCCTCCGGGTCCTCTGGTTTCCTCCCACTGTCCAAAGATGTGCGGGTTAGGTCGATTGGCCATGTTAAATTTCTCTTTAGTGTTCGGGGTGCACAGGTTAGATGGGGTTATGGGGATAGGGCAGGGAAATGAGCCTAGGTAAGGTGCTTTCAGAGGGTCGGTGAAAACTCGAAGGGCCAAATGGCCTCCTTCTGCACTGTAGAGATTCTATGATTCCATGATTGCACAACCATCAGTGAACATTCCCACTTCTGTCCTGCTGTTGGAGGGAAAGTTAATACTCTGAATCTCATTGTTCCACTGAACATTAAAAAAATTATTTTACAGGATGTGGGTCTCGCTGACTCGGCCAGCATTTATTACCAGTCCCTCACTGAGCCTAGGTGATGGCTAGCTGCCTTCTTCAGCTGCTGCAGGCTGTGTGTGTAAGTACACCCGCAGCGCTATTAGGGAGGGAGGTCCGAGATTTAGACCCAGCCACAGTGAAGCAACGGCGATATATTTCTAAGTCAGGATATCGTGATCCTTATCCAATTAATAACATAGAATATACCGTTGTACAACCATTAAAATTACATCCATATTTTTTAAAACCGCATAACTTAAGCCCCCTCAAATCAAAGATAACCATTAGATTACTGGAATTCTTGGCTTGGATCAGGAATGTGTTTATCTGCAGCATTCAGAGTTACACTGTTCTTTATCTCCTCTTCAAGTAGTCTAGGAACACACAGAGTGCCTTTAGTTTATTAACATTTTAATCATGGTTTCCAACCAGGGTACATCTTGCAACAGCACAGTAGGAAAGGATCTGTGTTCTTCCAAAAGCACAGAAATCATTAAGATGTTCATGAGTAAAACATTAGAGCTGTGGTATTATTAAACAACAGTCGCAGTAAATAATAAAACTGCTGTCAAAAAAAAACATCTAATATCTTCTATTGTGGTTTGGTAAGAATGCCTACTTGGCTTGTATAGCATCCTATTGCAACATTTTACATAAATATGAAGGAAACAGACAGAATCGTTTTGCTTGTAGATTCTGTCTTCAAGGAGTATCTGTAATGTTCAGCAAAAAAGAGCAGTAGCTTGGAACATGGAACTCAAGGGTTCAACCAGGCTCGAGCAGAGATGCAACACTGAGGGTAACGGGAAATTAAGATGGGGAGTCTCGACTCGGTCACATCCAGAGATCCAGGTGCCAGCCTTGGTTCACTGGTCAGAAGACCATGGGTTGACATCCCGCTCCAGAGAGTTGAGCACAAAATCTAGGCTGACTTTCAAGTGCAGTACTGAGGTGAGTGTAGCACTTTCAGAAATGTGGGCTGGATTCTCCGCTTCAGCGGCTAAGTGCCGGCTGAAACGGAGAATTTGTGGGCGTTTTACAACGCCAAATCGGCGCCGAACTCTAACCGATTCCAGGACCGGTAAGGGGTTAGCAGCGGTGCCGGGCGAAGTTCCTGGCTCCCGCACCTGGGCTGCGTCCCTGGCCGCGCATGCGCACGGCGATGACCTGCACCGGTCGTGCTGTACAACATGGCACCATGCGCGGACCCAGTCTGCCATCCACGACCCCATAGAGTACCCCCTGGCCACCCCCACCAGTCCCCCCAGCCCTCGCGGAAGCCCCCCCGGCCAGCGACACAGATCCCGGCTGAGTGTGGTGACGCTGGACACAGTCCGCAGCTGCCAAACCAGGTTCCCGACCGCTCAGACCACACAACCATGAGGTCGGAAACTCGGCCCATCGGGGGCGCAGCATTGCGGAAGGGCTTGCCAATGATGTGCCAACGCCTGTTGCAACGGCGTGCGGCGCGTGACACGATGACGCCATTTTGGAGAGGACGGAGACTCCCAAATCGGCGCCGGCCCTGATTTGGATGCTGGAAGGATTCTCCGCCCAATCGCTGATTAAGATATCGGCGGCGGGTAATGGAGAATCCTGCCCACTATCTTTCACATGAGATGTTAAATCGGATGGATGTAATGGATTCCGTTGCTCTATTCAAAGGAAAACAGAGGCATTCTCCCTGGTGTCCTGACCGATCATCTCCCAACCACTATAAGACAGATTCCCAAAATGGTCACTCCCACTTTACTGTCTGTGGCATCTTGCTTTAGAAAACTGGCTTGTCCCATTCTAATCTGTCCAGTCGTAGTCGGAGAATCTTTCTTGCAATGGTTTCTCTTCCTGTAGTGTTACCTGTGGAGTTCCCCCAAGTATCCTTCCATGAACACCTAACGTTTTCCAATTACACATTGCCACTCAGTGACATCTAAAAACATGTCAGGTCCCACCTCAATGCTGATGACACCCAGCTCAACTTCACCCTTGACCCTTCCACTGCATCTGATTCGTCAAGCTTGGCTGTTCAACATCCCAGCACTGAATGAGCAGGTATTTCCTTCAATTAATTTCCCAGACAGGTTGAAGCGATTGCCCTCGGCTTTGTTCTTACAAACGTTGTTCCCTCACTAACTCCATCCCCCAGCCAGGCTATGTGTCAGATTGAGCCAGATTGTTCCAATCTCAACATCTTATTTGACACTGAGTTGAGTTTCCAAATCAATTTCCAATCATTACAGAGTTTACCTCCATAATGTAACCCAATTTAGTCCCTGCCTCAGCTCATTTCTTTCTGAAACCCTGATCCATGTATTTGTTACCTCCAGAATTGATCATTCCAATGCTCTCCCAGCCAGCCTGCACTTCCACCCTCCATAAACCTAAACACATCCGAAATTCGGTTGCCCATATCCTAACTCACACCAAATCCTGTTCACCTATTATTTCTGTGCTCATAAACCTAGATTGACACCCAGTCCAGTTGAATTCTTGTCCTTGTTTTCAAACCTTTTCAAGGCTTCACCTCTCTATCTCTGTAACCACTTCCAGCCCCACAACACTTTGAGAACTCCACACTCCTCCAATTCTGGCTTTCGTGCATCTCTGATTTCCATCACCCTACTATTGTTAACTATGCCTTCATGTGTCTGGGCCCGAAACTCTAATTCCTTCTCCAAAACTCTCTGCATGTCTCCCTGTTTTTCTTTCTTGTCCAAATGCAACAAGGCCTATACAATATCCAGGCTTGGGCTGACAAGCGGCAAGTAACATTTTGCGCCTCGCAAGTGCCACGTAATGGCCATCTCCAACAAGAGAGAATCAAACCATCGCCCCATTATATTCAATGGCATGACCATCACTGAATCCCCCAATATCAACATTCTGGGGGTTACCATTGACCACAAACTGAACAGGACTAGCCATATAAATATCGTGGCTGCAAGAGGTCAGAGGCTAGGAATCCTGCGGCAAGTAACTCACCTCCTGACTCCTCAAAGCCACTTACAAGGCACAAGTCAGGAGTGTGATGGGATACTCTCCACTTGCCTGGATAAGTGCAGCTCCAAAACACTCAGGAAGCTTGACACCATTCAGGACAGAGCAGCACTCGATTGGCACCCCTTCCACAAATAATGTTCATACCCTCCACCGCAAATGCACAGTGGCAGCAGTGTGTACCATCTACAAGATGCATTGCAGGAACTTACCAAGACTCCTTCGGCAGCATCTTCCAAACCCATGACCACCATCATCTAGAAGGGGAAGGGTAGCGGATGCATGGAAACACCACCACCTGGAAGTGCCCCCCTAAATCACTCACCATCCTGACTTGAAAATATATTGCTGTTCTTTCACTGTTTCTGGGCCATAATCTTGGAACTCACTCCCTAACATCACTATGGGTGTAGCTACAGCTCAGGGATTGCAGCGGTCAAGAAGGCAGCTTACCACCAGTTTCTCATTGGCAATTAGGGATGGGCAATGAATGTTGGTCAAGCCAGTGACGCCTACATTCCGGTAAATGAACAAAATAAATATTAAGATGCTCCAAAAAACCTGTTTGATTCAGCATTTGGTCATTTCTCCTATTATCTCCTGTCTGAATGCTCCTGTGAAATGCTTTGAGATGTTTTACTATGTCAAAGGCCTAACATAAATGCAAATGTCGTGGTTCTTAATCTACAATATTGACTACACTTCAAAAAGTATTCGTCAGTAAAGTGTTTTTGTGCGTCCCATGTTAGTGAAAGGTGCAATGTAAATTCAAGTCTTTCTTCCTTTGGGCAATGACCCAATTACCACATCAGGTGTGTCCTGGGACAAGTTTCCTCTGCCTCTATTTAGAAATACGTACGGGACCCTGAGCTTTATAAATAGAGTACGAAGTCTTACGACACCAGGTTAAAGTCCAACAGGTTTGTTTCGATGTCACTAGCTTTCGGAGCGCTGCTCCTTCCTCAGGTGAATGAAGAGGTATGTTCCAGAAACACATATACAGACAAATTCAAAGATGCCAAACAATGCTTGGAATGCGACCATTAGCAGGTGATTAAATCTTTACAGATCTCTGGATCTGTAAAGATTTAATCACCTGCTAATGGTCGCATTCCAAGCATTGTTTGGCAACTTTGAATTTGTCTATATATGTGCTTCTGGAACATACCTCTTCATTCACCTGAGGAAGGAGCAGCGCTCCGAAAGCTAGTGACATCGAAACAAACCTGCTGGACTTTAACCTGGTGTCGTAAGACTTCGTACTGTGCTCACCCCAGTCCAACGCCGGCATCTCCACATCATGGCTTTATAAATAGAGGCATTGAATACAAAAGCAAGGTTCGGCTGAACTGTTATAAAACAATGTTTCAGTGTTAGAGGAAATTTACTTGAACTAAACGAGAGACTTCGGAAATGCTGGGATTGTTCTCTTTGGAGTAGAGGGATTCATGGGAGATTTAATAGTGGTATTTAAAACTATGAAGGGTCTTAATACAGTAGATGGGAAGAAACTGTTTCTGCTACCAGGAATGTCAATGATCAAAGGATAGGAGTGATTTAAGATAACTGGCAAATGAACTAGAGACGACATGAAGAAACATTCTTTGGCACAGTGGGTTGCGATGCTCTGGAATGGACTACCTGCAATAGTGGTGGAAACAGATTCAATAGCAACTACTGAATAATTTGCAGAATAGTAGAAAGAAACTAAAGGTAGAATTGAAAAGAAAAACTTTGGAGCACTAAGGGGAAAGGAAGAGGAAGAGGATTATCTGGTTGGCTCTTTAAAAAAAGCCAGCAAAGACGCCATGGGCTGAATGGCCTCTAAATTTCCTTTGATTCTAAGCTGTTCGTCATACTTTCTTGGCTTGGGATAGGAAACCATTAAGATGAGCAACAAAACAGGCCTGAATGCCCTCCAAGGAAGGTTAGAACTAACAACAAGTCAATTCTACCTCAATTTGTGCAATGGTAGCCCCCTTTCCAAATTTCTATTTTCCGTATTGTCAGAGCTTCACAGAAACAACAAGGATCCACGTTGAACACAACTTTTCAAAAAGGAGGCCAACTATATAAACTGAACATATTGTGAGGAGAGTGGCTATTCTTTCCTGTAACAAGGTTAAATTTCAGCCAAGGTTTTATGGCACAAAGTAAATCACACTTTAAAAAGTACCTCATTGGGTGTACAGTACTTTGGGATGTTCCGGAGGTGGGGAAAGGAGTTACGTAAATACAAATCTGTCTGTCTTTCGCTGGGTGATAAAGCCAAGCACCGCACCAATGGTACAGCTGAACCAAGTGTCCTTGCTTTTGTAAACCACTGTTAACTGAAGCCAGTTAAAGCATGATGCTGGTTGAAATTTTTCTCCGAGTTTTTGAAGTAGTACTCATGGAAGAACTTCTTTATTAATCTGAGAGTGGTAGTGGTCTCACTACGCAATGTATACAAACTGGATGTAAGCCGATATTAAAATGGCATCAGTGCTCCATGCACCTTCACACCAAACATTTGATCTCATAAATATGTTCAGGTTGTGTGAACTTGTAAAAAAAACCTTCTGCTTTAAATGTATTGAGCTGTCTGTGTGATTGTGCAATCTTGACAATTGATCTAAATTACCTCAAACAAATAAGCCAGTATGGACCTCTAAAGGTTAGGTCAGGTCTTGCTAATTTATGCAGCTGTTAAAGCTCTGCAAACATGGAAATTGAGATTTTATAGCTAGACCAATCTCTTAAACTTGCAGAAATCTAGCAATGGGCGGCACGGTGGCACAGTGGTCAGCACTGCTGCATCACAGCGCCCAGGATCCATGTTCGATCTGGGTCACTGTCCGAGTGGAGTTTGTACATTCTCCCTGTGTCTACATGGATCCTATCCCCACAACCCAAAAAATGTGCAGGGTAGGTGGATTGGCTTGGCCATGCTAAATTGCCCCTTATTTGGGAAAAAAATAATTGGGTACTCTAAATTTATTTTAAAAAGAAATCTAGCAATGAGTCAGACAGTGCGGGAGGACAGTTACAAATTGACTATAAAGCATAGGTGGGTCATAATAGGGTCATTTCTTCACATTGCTGGTCAATCTCAAGAGAATTCAGATAAAAGACTCTCCAAGGATTCAGCACTTGGTCAGACCGATGGAGATTGCAGTATTAAATCTCGCCATATCGTGACAGGCAAACAACTGGGGAAAAAATGTAATCATTAAAGAACTGCCAGCAGCGGAAACAATCTCAAGCCCCAGCATTGTGAAGCTGAATTCTAAGGTAGCTTGGCTGCATTTACTCTGCACCTCTGCGGTCATTGCAAAGTGGTTTCTGCTCCACAATCATCCTACTCTGGATCAAGGGAGTTGTAAGATCCTCCGCCACACTACTTGGCAACACAGCCTCTGTCAAACCTATTTTTTTAAGTGCTCGAGGGTCTGTGAAAACCCTCATTGATCCTTAAAACTTGTTTGTAACACATTTAAATGTTTGGAGTGCAGATGCTCCTGCACGCATCGTCCAAATATTGTGATTTTCCCTGCATGTGCCATTGCTGAGCAATTGGAGCCATAGAATATAAACAAGGAACTATTTGACTTGAATTAATACTGTAACTATCCATTTCAGATCAATAGCTGCATCATTAGGATACTGCATCCAAACTAAGTCTCATTATATTGAATCAGGACTCTGCCATCAAGACATTATTTTTAAAATTTAGAGTAACCAATTAAGGGGCAATTTAGCATGACCAATCCACCTACCCTGCACCTTTTTGGGTTGTGGGGGTGAAACCCACGCAGACACGGGGAGAATATGCAAACTCCACACAGACAGTGGCCCAAGGCCGGAATCGAACCTGGGACCTTGGTGCCATGAGTCAGCAGGGCTAACCCACTGTGCCACCATGCCCCCCTGCTATCAAGACTAATTGACTCAATTCGTTTTTATGAACGAAGAAAGATAGTGGATTTCATGATGCATGATTATTTTTACCTATTTACACCACAAACATAGATTCAGCATAACTGTCTGGCTCATTCGCAGATGTAGAGACATCCCAAAAATTCCTGGCTGCAATAAATTGGCCCAAAGGTTTAAATGGCCACCTCAAACTTTCACTCTGAGGAAGGAGCAGCGCTCCGAAAGCTCGTGTTTGAAACAAACATGTTGGACTTTAACCTGGTGTTGTACGACTTCTTACTGTGCTCACCCCAGTCCAACGCCGGCATCTTCACATCATGTCACTCTTCTGGTATGTGTTGGCACCAAGTAAAATTCTATGTAACAGGACACCAAAAAGCAAATTCAATTCAGTATCACAATGCAGATTTGTGCGGCTGAGCATTAAGTACAAAAGTTAAATGTTAATTTCTGCCTCTGACACATCTTCAACCATTGTCTGAAAATTAAATAATGGAAGAATCGGCTTCATATTACACCCACTCCCCATCATCTTGTATCTTCTGCCAACATTTTTTTTGTTATATGGTTGCCTAGTTTAGTCTGCTTCCTGAGATAGTATTCCACTAGCTATTGTCTACTCCCATGTGCCAATTTATATCTTTAGGGGGCGATAAATCAGGGCAGCACGATGGTGCAGTGGTTAGCACTGCTGCATCATGGCGCCGAGGGCCCAGGTTCGATCCCGGCTCTGGGTCACTGCCATGTTGAGTTTGCATATTCTCCCCGTGTTTGCATGGGTTTCGTCCCCACAACCCAAAAGATGTGCAAGCTAGGTGGACTGGCCACGCTGAATTGCCCCTTAATTGGAAAAAATGAATTGGATACTTTGAATTTATTTTTAAAAATTTAGGGGAGATAAATCAGGCATTGATGCTGTCTGCTCCCTGAATTTTTCAACAGTCTCAAATGAATGCCATCAGGGCCCAATAACTGACACAATAACACTGTTTCATTGCAGAATGAGATTCTCGGGCCACAAATAAGGACCCCAAATGTTGTGCAGAGTAAAATCAAATGGGAAGCTTTACGTTTGTTGTATTCGGGCTTGAACTGTTAATAAATGGCCACGACCAGCTCTCATGCAAGTTATCTGGGTAACTGTCCAAAATTGGTCAGACCCAGAGCAGAGTTCCATTCACAGCTGTGTTACACTCAAGCTGCAACTTTCTCTGAACACCTTTTATAACTGTTCATAGATGATGGCGATCTAAGCTTCCTTCGGATGTTATTCACCCAGGCATGTGCAAATAAGACTCACTCTGAACCCTGGTCAAAATTCTTCTCGATTATCTGGGGACAAGATGGGTTTGATCAAGGAGCACTGAACATTAAATCCTGGAGATTTAAATAATTATTCTTTGTTCTCGACATGGACCCGGTAAAGCCTCACCTATTGTCAACCCCTAGTAGTGTTGAGGTAGTGCACTATCGTCTCGAAGCACTATAGTCCTGTAATGGTGGTGTTCCCACAACAGCAGGGAATCCTAGGATTTGGAAAATGGAAAATCACTTATTGTCACAAGTAGGTTTCAAATGAAGTTACTGTGAAAAGCCCCTAGTCGCCACATTCCGGCGCCTGTTCGGGGAGACTGTTACAGGAATTGAACCATGCTGCTGGCCTGCCTTGGTCTGTTTTCAAAGCCAGCGATTTAGCCCTGTGCTAAACAGCCCCTAATTTTGACCCAATAATGAAAGAATGGCGATATACGTCCAAGTCAGAATGGCATGTGGCTTGAAAAGTAATGAGGAGGTGATGGTGGTCCCATGACACAGAGTTGTCAAAGGAGCCTCTGTGAATGACTGCAGTTCATCGTGGGGTGTAGGTAGTACGAAGTGCATTCACGGTGCACAGGTGGTAGAGGGTTTGGTATGCGAGTGCTGTAACCAGGATGATAATGAAGCTTTTGTACCTCCTACTCCGCTAACCCCCACCTCATATTCTGGCTGTACAAGAGATTACCTTTCAATTACCAGCCCTTCAGCTTTGCTCAAATCAGTAGGAACAGACTGCACTTGGGAGGGCAGGAGGCAGTGCCAGAGACATAATTGAACAGTTTTCTACTCTGATGTAGGAAAAGTTTGAGATGTTCTACAGCAAGATATAACAAGGGGAGGAGGCAGGGTCGAGAGACCACTTCTCAGCATGGAAAAAATGACCCAAAAGAAGTTAATTCAAACTCTGATAACGATCTTCATTTAGCCAAGCCCGAATAAACCATTAAAATAATCTAGCTGCCACATCAAGGAATTCAGTTTTTGGCATCAGGGTCACAAGAACTATATTGTATCTTTACAACAGGAAAAGTGAACTCAGCCCGATGGGGTTTGATGCTCCAATCAAACTTGCAGCGCACTCAAAAGAAACATGTGAAATGAGAAAATGACACCTTTTTTGAAAAAAAGAATTTAGAGTACCCAATTCATTCTTTCCAATTAAGCAGTAATTTAGTGTGGCCTATCCACCTACCCTGCACATCTTTGGGTTGTGGAGGTGAGACCCACGCAAACGCGGGGAGAATGTGCAAACTCCACACGGACAGAGACCCAGAGTCGGGATTGAACCTGGGACCTCGGCGCCGTGAGGCAGCAGGGCTAACCCACTGCGCCACTGTGCTGCCCCAGACAATGACAACTTGATGTACTTTTCTAATATAATATAAATGACGCACAAGAAGCCATTACCTTCAAAAGATGTGCTGTAGACAGTCAAATTGGTTTTTGCAGCTTTATACAAACACAAAATGATCTGTAATGAGTGTGCAGCAGCACTTCATAACATCTTTTTAAAATCTGTTACGCCTGACTCACTTTCAAAAAAAAAAAGAGGACAGGATCATGAATCAAGATTTGAATCAAAAGACAAGCAAATGACGATTAACATCCTCATTGGGGACTTCCGGTTGCGGCTATGCGGAGCTAAGTCGCACGTTCGGCAGCTCCCGACAGAAACGGACTTTTGGGCTCTTTTTAGGGCCCCCAGCGGGATTTGTTCGACGGTTCCCAGTGTGGGAAGGTGATAGTATCATTTCCCCGGCACTGTATGGATTGGACCAGGAGCGGAGCGGTGAAAGAAGTAGTTTTGGAGCAGCGAAAAGTGCGAGGGAGGAAAATCAAGATGGCGCCGGGTGGAGACCAGGCACCGTGGGCGCAGTGGTCGCAGGAACAGCAGGAGTTTCTCCAGCGCTGCTTCACGGAATTGAAGGCCGAGCTGTTGGAGCCGATGAAGGCTTCGATAGACAAGCTGCTCGAGACCCAGAAGGCCCAAGGGGCGGCGATCCGGGAGGTGCGGCAAAAGGACTCGGAGAACGAGGGCGAGATCTTGGGCCTGGCAGTGAAGGTAGAGGCGCACGAGGCGATGCATAAGAAATGGCAGATGTTCGAGGACATGGAGAACCGGTCGAGAAGGAAGTACCTGCGGATTCTGGGTCTCCCGGAGGGAGTGGTGGGGTCGGATGTTGGAGCATACGTGGTCACGATGTTGAACATGTTGATGGGCGCGGGGGCCTTCCAGGGGCCCCTGGAGCTGGAGGGGACCCACCGAGTCCTGGCGAGGAGGCCCAAGCTCAACGAGCCGCCGCGGGCGGTGCTGGTGCGGTTCCACCGCTTCGTGGACAGGGAGTGTGTCCTAAGGTGGGCAAAGAAGGAGCGGAGCAGCAGGTGGGAGAATGCAGAGGTCCGTATATACCAGGACTGGAGCGCGGAGGTGACCAAGAAGAGGGCCGGGTACAATCGGGCTAAGGCGGCTCTGCATCGGAAGGGGGTGAAATTTGTAATGTTGCAGACGGCGTGACTGTGGGTCACTTTCAAGGACCGCCACCACTACTTCGAGACGCCGGAGGAGGCGTGGACCTTTATCCAGGCCGAAAAGTTGGACTCGGATTGAGGGTCGGTTGCGAGGGGATGTCGAGAGGGGGTTGATGTGATTGTTGTGTTTTGGGGGGGGAATGTTCTGATCTGTTTGGAACTGTTTTCTTTTTGGGTACTGGGTGGGGTAGGGTGAAATGGTTCGTAGTGGGGGTTTGGTGAGTGTGGGCGTCGGTGGTTGGAAGAGGGGGCCCATTGGGGGGCAGGGGAGAGGGGAGGCCCGAGGTGGGGGAGCTGGGATCAGGCCACGAAAGGGAGCTGCGCCTGAGGGGGCGGGGCCGGCTTGGTGGAAAGCGCAGGTTTTTCTCCTGCGCTAGGGAAGGGGGTGGGGTCAGGGGGAGGGGTGATGCTGGAGGGGAGCGCCCGCTGATGGACGGGGGGGGGGGGAAGATTCTCACACTGGGAGGGGGGGCGGGGGGTCGATGGAGTGGCGGGAGCGGCCGGGGTCAGCAGGAGTCAGCTGACTTACAGGAGTGCTATGGGGGGAGCTACGCAGCTAAGGGGGGACCTGACTGGGTTGCTGCTGTATTGGCAAAGGGGAGCTGGAGCCTGAAGAGAGAGTTGGGGCGGGGGTGTGCCGCTGGGGGGAACGGAGAGTGCGGGAGGCACGGGCACGTGGCTGGTCCAGAAAGGGAGATGGCTAATCGGCAGGGGTGGGGCAGGCACCCCCCTGATCCGGCTGATAACTTGGAATGTGAGAGGCCTGAACGGGCCGGTGAAGAGGGCCCGTGTGTTCGCGCACCTGAAGGGACTGAAGGCAGATGTGGTCATGCTCCAGGAGACGCATTTGAGGGTGGCAGACCAGGTTAGGCTGAGAAAGGGGTGGGTAGGGCAGGTTTCCCACTCGGGGTTGGATGCAAAGAATCGAGAGGTGGCGATTTTGGTGGGGAAGCGGGTGTTGTTTGAGGCGCTGAGCATCGTGGCAGACAATGGAGGTAGATACGTGATGGTGAGCGGTAAGCTGCAGGGGGTGCGGGTGGTCTTGGTGAATGTATATGCCCCGAATTGGGACAATGCCGGATTTATGCGGCGCATGTTGGGCCGGATTCCGGACCTGGAGGCAGGGAGCTTGATAATGGGGGTGGGGGGGGGAACTTTAATATGGTATTGGATCCAGCATTGGACCTCTCTAGATCCAGGACAGGTAAGAGGACGGCGGCGGCCAAGGTGTTGAGGGGGTTTATGGACCAGATGGGAGGAGTGGACCCATGGAGGTTTGTTAGGCCGGGGGCCAGGGAATTCTCTTTCTTTTCCCACGTCCATAAAGCCTACTCCCGGACTGACTTCTTCGTTTTGAGCAGGGCGGTGATCCCGAGGGTGGAGGACACGGAGTATTCGGCCATAGCCATCTCAGACCATGCCCTGCACTGGGTGGAGCTCGAGCTAGGGGAGGAGAGGGACCAGCGCCCGCTGTGGCGCATGGAGGTGGGTTTGCTGGCGGATGAGGTGGTGAACGGGCGGATCCAGGGGTGCATTAAAAGATACCTAGAGGTGAAGGATGATGGGGAGGTGCAGGTAGGGGTGGTCTGGGAGGCGCTGAAGGCGGTGATTAGGGGAGAGCTAATCTCCACTAGGGCCCACAAGAAGGGGAAGGAGAGGAGAGAGGGAGAGGTTGGTGGGGGATATTTTAAGGGTAGATAGGAGGTATGCAGAGATCCCCGAGGAGGGACTACTCAAGGAGCGACGAAGCCTCCAGGCCGAATTCGACCTGTTGACTACCAAGAAGGCGGAGGTGCAGTGGAGGAAGGCGCAAGGGGCGGTGTATGAATACGGGGAGAAGGCAAGCCGGATGTTGGCACACCAGCTTCGGAGGCGGCGAGGGAGATTGGGGGAAGTTAGGGATAAAGGGGGGAACACGGTGCGGAGTGCGGTGGGAATAAATGGGGTATTTAGAGACTTCTATGAGGGCTGTATAGGTCTGAGCCCCGACGGAGGAGAGGGGCATGCATCGTTTTCTGGACCGGCTGGGGTTCCCGAGGGTAGAGGAGAGGCAGGTGGCGGGGCTTGGGGCACCGGCAGGGCTGGAGGAGCTGACTAAGGGGCTGGGGAGTATGCAGGCGGGGAAGGCACCGGGGCCAGATGGGTTCCCGGTGGAATTTTACAGGAAGTATATGGACCTGTTGGGCCCACTACTAGTGAGGACATTCAATGAGGCGAGGGAGGAGGGGGGTCCTACCCCCGGCGATGTCCAGGGCGCTGATCTCGCTGATCTTGAAGTGGGACAAGGACCCTTTACAGTGTGGGTCGTATAGGCCAATCGCGCTCCTCAACGTGGACGCGAAGCTGTTAGCGAAAGTGTTGGCTACCAGAATTGAGGATTGTGTTCCGGGAGTGATTCACGAGGGAAGGCAGCTGAATACCAATGTGCGGAGGCTCCTAAATGTAATCATGATGCCTGCAGTGGAGGGGGAAGCGGAGATAGTGGCAGCGATGGACGTGGAGAAGGCCTTCGATAGGGTGGAATGGGAATACCTCTGGGAAGTGTTGAGGAGGTTTGGGTTCGGGGAGGGGTTCGTTAGTTGGGTTAGGTTACTGTACGAAGCCCCGGTGGCGAGTGTGGCCACAAATCGGAGGTCGGAATACTTTTGGCTGTACCGGGGGACGAGGCAGGGGTGCCCCCTATTTGCATTGGCAATTGAACCTTTGGCGATGGCTTTGAGGGAGTCCAGGAACTGGAGAGGGCTGGTGCGGGGGGGTTGGAACACCGGGTATCGCTGTAAACAGCCGACCTGCTACTGTATGTGGCGGACCCGGTGGGGGGGATGCCGGAGGTGATGCGGATCCTCAGGGAGTTTGGAGACTTTTCCAGGTACAAGCTCAACATGGGGAAGAGCGAGCTCTTCGTGGTACACCCAGAGGACCAGGGAAGGGAGATAGACGAGCTTCCACTGAAGAGGGCGGAAAGGAGTTTTTGGTACCTAGGGATCCAGGTGGAGCAGATGGAGGAGTTTAAAAGGTGGGATATGCTGCCACTCTCCCTGGCGGGTAGGGTACAGTCGGTGAAGATGACGGTGCTCCCGAGATTCCTTTTTATATTCCAGTGCCTGCCCATCCTGATCCCTAAGGCCTTTTTTAAGCGGGTCAGCAGGAGCATCATAGGGTTTGTATGGGCGGAAAAGACCCCGAGGGTGAGAAAGGTGTTTCTGGAACGGAGCAGGGACAGAGGGCTAGCGTTGCCTAATCTGTGTGGGTACTAATGGGCTGCCAATGTGGCGATGATATGCAAGTGGATAATGGAGGGGGAGGGGGCGGCGTGGAAGAGGCTGGAGATGGCGTTCTGTGTGGGCACGAGTCAGGGAGCGCTGGTGACAGCACCGCTGCTGCTCCCGCCGACAAGGTACACGGGTCCAGTGGTGGCGGCGACCCTCAAAATTTGGGGGCATTGGAGACGCCACAGGGGGGAGGCAGAGGCTTCGGTGTGGTCCCCGATCCGAGAAAACCATCGGTTTGTCCCGGGGAGAATGGATGGAGGGTTCCTGAGCTGGCACAGGGCAGGAGTTAGAAGGATGGGGGACCTTTTTATAGATGGGACGTTTGCGAGCCTTGCGGCGTTGGAGGAAAAATTCAGGCTCCCTCCTGGAAATGCCTTCAGGTGCATGCAGGTAAGGGCGTTTGCAAGACGGCAGGTGAGTGAATTTCTGCTGCTGCCAGCACTAGGATCCAGGATAGGGTGCTCTCGGGGGGGTGGGTTGGAGAAGGCAAAGTCTCGGCGATCTACCAGGAGATGCAGGTGGAGGAGGTGGCCTCGTGGAGGAGCTGAAAGGTAAATGGGAGGAGTTGGGGGAGGAGATAGACGAGGGTATGTGGGCGAACGCCCTGGGTAGGGTTAATTCTTCTTCCTCTTGTGCCAGGCTTAGCCTGATACAATTTAAGGCTCTGCACAGGGCACACATGACTGGGGCAAGGCTGAGTCGGTTTTGTGGAGTGGAGGACAGGTGTGGGAGGTGCTCGGGGAGCCCAGAAAATCATGCCCACATGCTCTGGGCGCGCCCAGCGCTGGATGGGTTCTGGAGGGGCATTGTGAGGACGGTGTCTAAGGTGGTGAACACCCGGGTTAAGCCGAGTTGGGGGCTCGCACTATTTGGGGTATCGGACGAGCCGGGAGTGCAGGAGGCGAAAGAGGCCGGTATTCTGGCCTTTGCGTCCCTGGTAGCCCGGCGGAGGATTCTGCTACAGTGGAAGGATGTGAGGCCCCCAAGCGTGGAAGCCTAGATCAGCGACATGGCAGGGTTCATTCAATTGGAGAGGGAAGAATTTGCCTTGAGATGATCTGTGCAACCGTTCCTAGACTTTCTAGCGGAGCGTTGTGGTGGTGGTCAGCAGCAGCAACCCGGGGGGGGGGGGGGCACGGGGACGGACTTTGTGTTTACTACTGTGTTTATTATCGTTTAATGGGGGGCTTGTACATTGGGCGAATACGTGACATAGCTATAAGATGTTTATTTATGTGTTCTTTGTTTTTTCTTATTTCTGTAAATATGTAAAAAATTTGAAAAAAATATTTTTAAAAAAAAGAAAACATCCTCATTGGGCTTGAATTTTGTCATTATCCTACTGTGTGGTCTCCCGTTCTTACCCCCAGTCTCTATTAATATTGCACCAAATGATTTGTCCCTTTAGATATTTAACGATGAGCATATCTTTAGTTACAACAGTTGTCAGTGCATATAATTTCCATGCTGGAGGCAAGAGTTGCAGGAGAATTCAGCATTACAATTGACATTTGGAATATTTTTGAAGAATTGCACATTACGAGTCACAGTGACCTTCTGAGAGCTGGGTCCCAAGATTAAAATATGCTGGACAAATTAAGGCAGGTGTTATGCATTGGAACTAACCCGATGTTAAAAATACACACCGGAAACGTCCTGGGGAATTCTCCTTTAAGGCCACTGTTAATTGGGCAAGATCCACCCCCCCCCCCCCCCCCCCCCCCCACTGGCTTTTCTTGCATGAACATGATTTAAATAGAAAATATGGATATTCCATTCAAGTCTCAACAGCTGCTCCGCATGATCTCTCCAATCTTCATCGGACACCGATCCTAATCATCACTACTTAAAGTTCATAGTCTATCCAAAAATCAACTGGTTGTGCTTTTTCACTTGCAGCTCCCTGGGTCTTTCAGCATGTAGTCACATAGGC
The DNA here is from genome assembly GCF_047496885.1 of Scyliorhinus torazame. Classification (NCBI taxonomy): domain Eukaryota; kingdom Metazoa; phylum Chordata; class Chondrichthyes; order Carcharhiniformes; family Scyliorhinidae; genus Scyliorhinus; species Scyliorhinus torazame. Next base: position 144,510,858 of record NC_092714.1, on the reverse strand, counting down.
GACTGGTTAGTGTCTATCTTTAGCAAAAATCGCACATGCTCCCCTCTCACATTTTATAATGCTGCTGCACTTGGTTCCGTTCTACATCCGGAGTCCAAGCACACAGGTGGTGTCTTTAACAATCCCTGAACTGCTGGAAAGCACAGTGAGATTATTAGAACCAATTTCCATTTTTGGATAAATCACTCGCATACACTTGACTCCCCACAATGTTATGCATTGCTTCGCTCCCCACGGTTTTACATCAAACCTGCTCCCGCAGAGTTTGAAGGTCGCAGGCTTTGACCAGAGAGGGGAGAAACAGTTCAAATGTGGAAATGTCAGGTGGCGTGAGGTGCTGGGCTACCTATCCTCTGGACCATCAAACTGGGAGACAGACCACAGAAGGTGGGCAAAAAGAAACAGTAGAAAAATGCCAACGGTGGTCAAAACCAGAAAAAAAACGGAAATTCTCAGCAGGTCTGGCAGCATCTATGGGGAGAGAGAGACAGAAGGTTTCAGTTCAGTAACCATTCATCCATCTCCACAGATGCTGATGGACATGCTGAGAGGCGGTTTGTACACTTGTCCCACACCAGTTGGTAAGAAGGTGTTTCAGCTGTAGGGTAAAACAGCTTTTAATGTTTAGAACCAATTTCTGGCAGCGTTCACACTTTCTCCCCATCTTCTTTAAATGATGTTAAATCAGGCGCGAGGGTGTGTGGGAGTTGGCAGAGGGGCTGGAGGCTAAGAAGAAGTTGTCTGAATGCATTTACATGGGGTGAAGGGTCTCTACCCTTACCTTAACTGGGATATAATTCTAACTGGGCTTCCCAACCTCTTCGCAACTCTTAATAGACAAACCACTTTTTGGGGATGGTGGGTGTCTGATCTTAGTTATTTTACTCAAGACATCATTGTGTGCAGCTACTCACAGCAATAGTGAAGAGTGCTATCATTTAGAGGCCAGGAGATGTTGAACTTCACACTTTCATAAAATTAACAATTAATGTAAAAGTGAGAGATTGCAGTCAACATGAATGACTTACAAATTCCAACTCCTTACCTATATCAAATATCCCGTGTACATTTAGAACTTGGCAAATAGACATTTTGACATCTGTCGATAGCAAAAAATTAACCGGTTTCATTTATTAGAAATAAATCCATTGTATTCTCTCCCATTCCTTAAAATATCAAAGGAAACACAAAGTCTACAGAGATTTGTACAAGCTCATCTTGTTTCTGCCAGGGATCTTCTTCCCATAGCTGTGTAAAACGTCCACGTTCAGCTCAGTCATCATTCTTTGCATGTAGCTTGTGGTAATTCCCAAATGTCATCATCCACAGCAGGCAATGTAACCCATACTGCTCGAGGCTCCTCTGCCGATACCAATTGTATGTTTGCTGGGGATATTGTGGCTTCTCCACCAATCCCTTCAGCTTTAGGCTTTTCAGCAGCGTGTACCTCGAGTTCAAGTCTGTGCGTCTCACCGCATTCTGCAGCTTTTATGTGTGCATCAACTGCCCCTTTACGTGAAGTAGTTCTCAAGACAGGGGTCACCCTCACTCCATTTTGTTCAAGGCCCAGAAGCTTGTTTTCTATGATGTACCGAACGCACTGCATGATTACATTCCTTTCGTGCCGTATGTCACGGGCCAGCAACTGCAACAAAAGATTGCAAAGAATGGTAACACTACTTCCCCAAAAATGCCTCATTTTAAAAATGAAACATACGAAAGCGTTATAGACAAATTATAAATCTCCGGTTTGCTAAAGCCCTCTGGTGCCTGGTGCTTCCCCTTGAAATTGCTTTCTGACACTCCAATGTGTGTTATTTCAAATCATTTTGTTTCCCTCCCACCACTAGTCAAGGATGATTCTGGTCATTGCGAAAGGTGTCAATGTTGGCGAAGGGAACAGACCACCAATTTTGGCACCCATCATCAATCACTGTGAAGCAATGCAGAATGCTGCCCCCTTCGCATACATTAAAGCATACTCCACGCTGCATTGGTATGAATTGTTCCAGTTCGCCATCTTTGTTGCAGACCAAGTCAGCTGGTAAATTGTAGGTAACTGCCCCTAGTTATAGACCGCTCTGGACTGTCTACCTACCCCTCTACTGCGGCTACATTCGCAGCCGGGTGTCCCTGGAGAAGGAGCATGAGGTGTCCACAGGCACACTTGAGACGTTCTGTGCTCGTTGGGCACCACAGGGGCTGGGGAGGTGCCTTATTGGTTTGATGTTTTAAGTCTCAATTGTGATTCGCTTTTTTTTAAAATAAAAGACAGTTTCCTTTCAAGGGACTGTCCCTTTAATTTGGCTAATACCCATTGAGTTGAGATTGTCAAAGCTTATTTGACTTGGGAACATGGCATGCATATATCACTCAGGTGGATGCAAAACCAATCCCCACTGACAACGGACTCAGTTTTAACCCATTGTGCCACCATAAGGAATCTTTTGAAGGTTTAAGAATTAATGTTTTCTGTCAATATTAGCTCCAACTGTCCCACCCAATATCAAAAATGTATCAAAATTTATATCCTATTAATCCACCCTCTCCAATCCAATATTTCACCCTCAGATATGGTACAAGTTCACTTGTTTTCATTTTTGAATACAGGCCTCAATGAAGATGAAACAATCTCGAAAACTCGCCACAGCCAAGGGTAGTCGGTGGGTGATGGTTAAAGATGGTAGAGTTTCCGAGCAACAGATTGATGCACGTGTCTGAACACACTCCATTACCAGGAGAACTGCCTGCTCCTATCAGCAACAGCACCAAATGGTTTAACTTTACCACAATTGGAGAGTTCAGACTGGGCATCTCTTACACTCAGTGGGCCTCCTTTAGCCAATGCTTCTTCCAGCTTACTGACCATCCTTAAACAGCTAAAACAAAGGGACTTCCTTCGGGATGTTTAAAGTTGGTAATAAACCAGCAGCTCGATGGATGGTATGGAGATAACAGATCAAGAACTTTGAGCTCAGTCTGTACTGAGCTAACTGACCTCAGGAGGGGCAGCAGTAAAGTGACTGCCCAACTGGTCTCTAGATTAAGGGAGGGGAGAAACATCAGCAGAATCAGAGGGAAAGAATAAAGGGATATGGAAAAAAATCTGCAAAATAGCGAATTACATGACAATGCTTTTACAGCACTTTTATACTCAATTAATGTGACCCTTTAATATTTTAGTCCTGTGATTTGCTTTGAACACTTCTATAAAATGAAGAACATGCAAGATTTACTTTAAACGTAACCATGACATATCAGAAAACGGACAGAGAAAGGTTCTCACCATTTCAAGCAGGGTTGGCCGACGTATTAATGACTGTTGGAAAGTTCTCCTTCCTCGTGCGTCATGACCTCTGCCGTGACCTTTTCTTCTACCCCTGGGACTGAACTGGTTATGTGATGCTGAGTTAGGAATTCCACTTGAACATCCTTTAATTTCCTGCTCATTTGAACTTCTTGGGGCAGATCCCAATAACACTGTGTTTTCTTCCACAGCTTTGGCAATGGTCTGTAGGGGGATTTCTAACAGAAATATTGCAAAGATTAAGCTCCAAGTTTTAATGTTGCACCATTTGATGGTGTGAAGAACAGTAACAATTCTAAATCTGGAAACTTTACAGTGTTGTGAAGGTGAGGATCTTAAGAGTTTTAGAGCACAGAAAGAGGCCCTTCGGCCCATTGTGCTCGTGCCAGCTATCAAACACCTATCTATTCTAATCCCATTTTCCAGCACTTGGTCCGTAGCTTTGTATGCTATGCTTGGCTAATAAAGGCAAATATTCCATATCCCTTCTTTTTTTTTAAATAAATATTTTATTGAAAATTTTTGGTCAACCAACACAGTACATTGTGCATCCTTTACACAGTATTATAACAACACAAATAACAATGACCTATTTTATAAACAAAAAATGAATAAATAATAAATAACAAAAATGAAAACTAGCCCTAATTGGCAACTGCCTTGTCACAAGTAACACTCTCCCAAAATATAATTTAACAGTCCAATATATAATTATCTGTAGTCTATCTTTCTGCGAGGTATTCGACGAACGGTTGCCACCGCCTGGTGAACCCTTGAGCCGACCCCCTTAGGACGAACTTAATCCACTCTAGCTTTATAAACCCCGCCATGTCATTTATCCAGGTCTCCACCCCCGGGGGCTTGGCTTCTTTCCACATTAGCAATATCCTGCGCCAGGCTACTAGGGACGCAAAGGCCAAAACATCGGCCTCTCTCGCCTCCTGCACTCCCGGCTCTTGTGCAACCCCAAATATAGCCAACCCCCAGCTTGGTTCGACCCGGACTCCTACTACTTTTGAAAGCACCTTTGTCACCCCCATCCAAAACCCCTGTAGTGCCGGGCATGACCAAAACATATGGGTATGATTCGCTGGGCTTCTCGAGCACCTCGCACACCTATCCTCCACCCCAAAAAATTTACTGAGCCGTGCTCCAGTCATATGCGCCCTGTGTAATACCTTAAACTGAATAGAGTTTTTCGAGGAGGTCACTAAGATGATTGATGCAGGTAGGGCAGTGGATGTTGTCTACATGGACTTCAGTAAGGCCTTTGACAAGGTCCCTCATGGTAGACTAGTACAAAAGGTGAAGTCACACGGGATCAGGGGTGAGCATAGGGGTGAGCAAGGTCCCTCATGGTAGACTAGTACAAAAGGTGAAGTCACACGGGATCAGGGGTGAGCTGGCAAGGTGGATTCAGAACTGGCTAGGCCATAGAAGGCAGAGGGTAGCAATGGAGGGATGCTTTTCTAATTGGAGGGCTGTGACCAGTGGTGTTCCACAGGGATCAGTGCTGGGACCTTTGCTGTTTGTAGTATATATAAATGATTTGGAGGAAAATGTAACTGGTCTGATTAGTAAGTTTGCAGACGACACAAAGGTTGGTGGAATTGCGGATAGCGATGAGGACTGTCTGAGGATACAGCAGGATTTAGATTGTCTGGAGACTTGGGCGGAGAGATGGAAGATGGAGTTTAATCCGGACAAATGTGAGGTAATGCATTTTGGAAGGGCTAATGCAGGTAGGGAATATACAGTGAATGGTAGAACCCTCAAGAGTATTGAAAGTCAAAGAGATCTAGGAGTACAGGTCCACAGGTCATTGAAAGGGGCAACACAGGTGGAGAAGGTAGTCAAGAAGGCATACGGCATGCTTGCCTTCATTGGACGGGGCATTGAGTATAAGAATTGGCAAGTCATGTTGCAGCTGTATAGAACCTTAGTTAGGCCACACTTGGAGTATAGTGTTCAATTCTGGTCGCCACACTACCAGAAGGATGTGGAGGCTTTAGAGAGGGTGCAGAAGAGATTTACCAGAATGTTGCCTGGTATGGAGGGCATAAGCTATGAGGAGCGATTGAATAAACTCGGTTTGTTCTCTCTGGAACGAAGGAGGTTGAGGGGCGACCTGATAGAGGTCTACAAAATTATGAGGGGCATAGACAGAGTGGATAGTCAGAGGCTTTTCCCCAGGGTAGAGGGGTCAATTACTAGGGGGCATAGGTTTAAGGTGAGAGGGGCAAGGTTTAGAGTAGATGTACGAGGCAAGTTTTTTACGCAGAGGGTAGTGGGTGCCTGGAACTCGCTACCGGAGGAGGTAGTGGAAGCAGGGACGATAGGGACATTTAAGGGGCATCTTGACAAATATATGAATAGGATGGGAATAGAAGGATACGGACCCAGGAAGTGTAGAAGATTGTAGTTTAGTCGGGCAGTATGGTCGGCGCGGGCTTGGAGGGCCGAAGGGCCTGTTCCTGTGCTGTACATTTCTTTGTTCTTTGTTTGTTCTTTGAATCAGGCTTAGCCTGGCACACGAGGACGAGGAGTTTATCCTGCTTAGGGCATCTGCCCACAGCCCTTCCTCGATCTCCTCCCCCAGCTCTTCTTCCCTTTTCCCTTTTAATTCATCTACCATAGTCTCCCCTTCGTCCCTCATTTCCCTATATATATCTGACACCTTACCATCCCCCACCCATGTCTTCGAGATCACTCTGTCCTGCACCTCTTGTGTCGGGAGCTGCGGGAATTCCCTCACCTGTTGCCTCGCAAAAGCCCTCAGTTGCATATACCTGAATGCATTCCCTTGGGGCAACCCATATTTTTCGGTCAGCGCTCCCAGACTCGCGAACTTCCCATCCACAAACAGATCTTTCAGTTGCGTTATTCCTGCTCTTTGCCACATTCCATATCCACCATCCATTCCCCCCGGGGCAAACCTATGATTGTTTCTTATCGGGGACCCCCCCCCAAGGCTCCAGTCTTTCCCCTATGCCGTCTCCACTGTCCCCAAATCTTCAGTGTAGCCACCACCACCGGGCTTGTGGTGTAGTTCCTCGGTGAGAACGGCAATGGGGCTGTCACCATAGCCTGTAAGCTAGTCCCCCTACAGGACGCCCTCTCTAATCTCTTCCACGCCGCTCCCTCCTCCTCTTCCATCCACTTACTCACCATTGAAATATTAGCGGCCCAATAATACTCACTTAGGCTCGGTAGTGCCAGCACCCCCCTATCCCTGCTACGCTGTAAGAATCCCTTCCTCACTCTCGGGGTCTTCCCGGCCCACACAAAACCCATGATGCTCTTTTCAATCCTTTTAAAAAAAGCCTTTGTGATCACCACCGGGAGGCACTGAAACACAAAGAGGAATCTCGGGAGGACCACCATCTTAACCGCCTGCACCCTCCCTGCCAGTGACAGGGATACCATATCCCATCTCTTGAAATCCTCCTCCATCTGTTCCACCAACCGCGTTAAATTTAACCTATGCAATGTGCCCCAATTCTTAGCTATCTGGATCCCCAGGTAACGAAAGTCCCTTGTTACCTTCCTCAACGGTTGGTCCTCTATTTCTCTACTCTGCTCCCCTGGATGCACCACAAACAACTCACTTTTCCCCATGTTCAATTTATACCCTGAAAAATCCCCAAACTCCCCAAGTATCCGCATTATTTCTGGCATCCCCTCCGCCGGGTCCGCCACGTATAGTAGCAAATCGTCCGCATACAAAGATACCCGGTGTTCTTCTCCTCCCCTAAGTACTCCCCTCCACTTCTTGGAACCCCTCAACGCTATCGCCAGGGGCTCAATCGCCAGTGCAAACAATAATGGGGACAGAGGGCATCCCTGCCTTGTCCCTCTATGGAGCCGAAAATATGCAGATCCCCGTCCATTCGTGACCACGCTCGCCATTGGGGCCCGAAACAACAGCTGCACCCATCTAACATACCCCTCTCCAAAACCAAATCTCCTCAACACCTCCCACAAATAATCCCACTCCACTCTATCAAATGCTTTCTCGGCATCCATCGCCACTACTATCTCCGTTTCTCCTTCTGGTGGGGCCATCATCATTACCCCTAACAACCTCCGTATATTCGTGTTCAGCTGTCTCCCCTTCACAAACCCAGTTTGGTCCTCGTGGACCACCCCCGGGACACATTCCTCTATTCTCATTGCCATTACCTTTGCCAGGATCTTGGCATCTACATTTAGGAGGGAAGTAGGTCTATAGGACCCGCATTGTAGCGGGTCCTTTTCCTTCTTTAAGAGAAGCGATATCGTTGCTTCAGACATAGTCGGGGGCAGTTGTCCCCTTTCCTTTGCCTCATTAAAGGTCCTCGTCAGTACCGGGGCGAGCAAGTCCACATATTTTCTATAGAATTCGACTGGGAATCCATCCGGTCCCGGGGCCTTACCCGCCTGCATGCTCCTAATTCCTTTCACCACTTCATCTACCTCAATCTGTGCTCCCAGTCCCACCCTTTCCTGCTCTTCCACCTTGGGAAATTCCAGCCGATCCAAGAAGCCCATCATTCTCTCCCTCCCATCCGGGGGTTGAGCTTCATATAATTTTTTATAAAATGTCTTGAACACTCCATTCACTCTCTCCGCTCCCCGCTCCATCTCTCCTTCCTCATCCCTCACTCCCCCTATTTCCCTCGCTGCTCCCCTTTTCCTCAATTGGTGTGCCAGCAACCTGCTCGCCTTCTCCCCATATTCGTACTGTACACCCTGTGCCTTCCTCCATTGTGCCTCTGCAGTGCCCGTAGTCAGCAAGTCAAATTCCACATGCAGCCTTTGCCTTTCCCTGTACAGTCCCTCCTCCGGTGCTTCCGCATATTGTCTGTCCACCCTCAAAAGTTCTTGCAGCAACCGCTCCCGTTCCTTACTCTCCTGCTTCCCTTTATGTGCCCTTATTGATATCAGCTCCCCTCTAACCACCGCCTTCAACGCCTCCCAGACCACTCCCACCTGGACCTCCCCATTATCATTGAGTTCCAAGTACTTTTCAATGCACCCCTTCACCCTTAGACACACCCCCTCATCTGCCATTAGTCCCATGTCCATTCTCCAGGGTGGGCGCCCTCCTGTTTCCTCCCCTATCTCCAAGTCCACCCAGTGTGGAGCGTGATCCGAAATGGCTATAGCCGTATACTCCGTTCCCCTCACCTTCGGGATCAATGCCCTACCCAGCACAAAAAAGTCTATTCGCGAGTAACTTTATGGACATAGGAGAAAAACGAGAACTCCTTACGCCTAGGTCTGCTAAATCTCCACGGGTCTACACCTCCCATCTGCTCCATAAAATCTTTAAGTACCTTGGCTGCTGCCGGCCTCCTCCCAGTCCTGGACTTCGACCTATCCAGCCCTGGTTCCAACACCGTATTAAAATCTCCCCCCATTATCAGCTTTCCCATCTCTAGGTCCGGAATGCGTCCTAGCATCCGCCTCATAAAATTGGCATCATCCCAGTTCGGGGCATATACGTTTACCAAAACCACCGTCTCCCCCCTGTAGTTTGCCACTCACCATCACGTATCTGCCCCCGTTATCCGCCACTATAGTCTTTGCCTCGAACATTACCCGCTTCCCCACTAATATAGCCACCCCCCTGTTTTTCGCATCTAGCCCCGAATGGAACACCTGCCCCACCCATCCTTTGCGTAGCCTAACCTGGTCTATCAGTTTCAGGTGTGTTTCCTGTAACATAACCACATCTGCCTTAAGTTTCTTAAGGTGTGCGAGTACCCGTGCCCTCTTTATCGGCCCGTTCAGCCCTCTCACGTTCCACGTGATCAGCCGAGTTGAGGGGCTTCCTACCACCCCCCCCCCCCCCCCCTTGTCGATTAGCCATCACCTTTTTCCAGCTCCTCACCCGGTTCCCAAGCAGCTGTATCTCCCCCAGGCGGTGCCCCTCCGCCCATCCTCTCCCATACCAGCTCCCCCCTCTCCCCAGCAGCAGCAACCCAGTAATTCCCCCCTCCCACCCCCCCCCCCCCGCTAGATCCCCCGCTAGCGTAATTACTCCCCCCATGTTGCTCCCAGAAGTCAGCAAACTCTGGCCGACCTCGGCTCCCCCCGTGACCTCGGCTCGCACCGTGCGACGCCCCCTCCTTCCTGCTTCTCTATTCCCGCCATGATTATCATAGCGCGGGAACCAAGCCCGCGCTTCTCCCTTGGCCCCGCCCCCAATGGCCAACGCCCCATCTCCTCCACCTCCCCCCATCACCACCTGTGGGAGAGAGAAAAGTTACCACATCGCAGGATTAGTACATAAAACTCCTCTTTCCCCCCTTTTTAACCCCCCTCTTTGCCCCCCACATTCGCCCCACCACTTTGTTCAAACGTTCTTTTTAATAACCCGCTCATTCCAGTTTTTCTTCCACAATAAAAGTCCACGCTTCATCCGCCGTCTCAAAGTAGTGGTGCCTCCCTCGATATGTGACCCACAGTCTTGCCGGTTGCAGCATTCTAAATTTTATCTTCTTTTTATGAAGCACCGCCTTGGCCCGATTAAAGCTCGCCCTCCTTCTTCCATATCCCTTCTTAACCAACTTATTTACATGTCCTGCTGTCTTCAGGGATCTGTGGACATGCACCCCAAGATCCCTCTGGTCGTCTGTACTTCTGAGCGATCTACCATTCATTGTGTACTCCATCACCTTGTTAGTTCTCCAAAATATTATCACCTCACTCTTTTTAGGGTTAAATTCCATTTGCCAATGTTCTTCCCATCTGACCGTCCCGTCTATTTCGCCCTGAAATCTAAGGCTTTCCTCCCCTCTATTTACGACACCACCAATTTGTGTGTCATCTACGAACTTACTGATCATACCGCCCACATTCCCGCCCAGATCATTAATGTAATAAAGATCAGAGCTTGCCAGTATTCAGAAACCCATAACGTTAATTCGACATTCATGTACCAGATGTCTCTATCCGGTAGGTAGGTCTCAAGTGACCTTCAGTGAGGCCTTCTCTGTTTTTACACAGATCATGAAGACATATACTCTGCAAAACCCCCCACAACTATCCGTTTCAAATAAGAATCAAATAACGTGAGGCAGCTGCAAGCAATTCTATCCTAGCAGGTATAGCTTTATCCTACCAATTTGACACCGTTTAAAGCTCATAAAAGACAAAATTTGAATTGCACAGTGGAAAAATGTCCTCAGGCAAGAGGTGCTCACATGAAACTTGTGGTTTATCAAAGACTAAGAAAATGCTTCTCGGCCTTTTGACTAAGATCAAGCCCAAGATGAGGTGCAATGCCTTTTCTTGTCAGCTTGGATCTTGTATGTGTCTCTTGTGGAGAGGAGATCATGAATTGACTTCAAATTGAATTGTTTTTAGGAGCAAGCAATGAGATGAATTAAGGGTTTGCCCTGTCCACTCTGCAT